>NW_006408529.1:22822364-22823192 GCF_000296735.1 Chrysochloris asiatica | reverse complement strand
TTATATAAAAAAACTCAGCATGGATTAAAGACCTAAATGTGAATCTTAGAATTACAAAGGTCATCAATGGGAAAATAAGGACAAATGTGAGAGCTCTAATACAGGACATACACAGACTACCAAACTTTTTGAAAATTACACAAACAAAAGTAGACAAAATAGATAATTGGTACATACTAAAAATTAAAAACGTATGTGCATTGAAAGATTTCACAAAAAGAGTAAAAAGGGATCCCACAGAAGGGGAAAACATCTTTTGCAGCAACACATCTGACAAGGGACTAATTTCTAAAATATATAGGAACCTACAAGGAGCTCTGGTAGCATAGTGGTTATGAATTGGGCTGCAAACCGCAAGATCAGTAGTTTGAAACTACCAGCTGCTCCGCTGATGAGGCTTTCTGTACAGCGTCGCTATGAGTTGGAACCAACTCCATGCACATAACTATGCCCACCACAACATCTCTACAAGAAAAGTACAAATAACCCAATTAAAAATGGGCACAGGACACGAATAGACACTTCGCCAAGAAGGAGATCTGGGCAGCCAACAAGCATATGAAGAAGTGTTCAAGATCAATAGCCATTGTTGTTGTTGTTGTTAGGTGCCATCGAGTCAGTACCAACCCATAGCGAACTTATGCACAGCAGAACGAAACACTGCCCAATCCTGGGCCAACCTGACTACTGTTGCCATGCTTGAGTCCATCGATGCTGCCACTTGGCCAGTCCATCTTTTTGGGGGGTCTTCCTCTTTATTTCTGACCCTCCACCTTACGAAACATGATATCCTTTTCCAATGACTGGTTCCTCCTGACAATATGTTCA
>NW_006408529.1:22819893-22821444 GCF_000296735.1 Chrysochloris asiatica | reverse complement strand
GGAGAATAGCTAGGCAGGTTTACATGGGCTAAACAGGACATAGGTATATAACAATGTAAGAGCAACCATGGAACAACAGGGCTCGTGGATACAAAGATTGAGGCAAGGTGTGAATGGGTAAAAGTGAGTAAATGATGTTCAGATGCTTGGCTGTCTTTTGAATCTTGGTTTCCCTTGCCTACTATTATAAAATACACACTTTAAGGCAGAGACAGGAATAGCCAGAAACATCAACAGAGAATGCTTGTAAGTCCATCTTCGGCCTACAACTGATTGGAATACCTATAATGGGGCTAGAACTTGCCCAGTGAAGGAGGCTCCCTGCAGAGCCTTTGCATTGCACAGGAATATAAATGGAATCCTGATCCCCATCCAGAACCTTCTGAGAGGTAGGACATTTCCACTTGAAAGGACAAGCAGAGCAGTCTGGAGCAGCTAGAAGAACAGAAGTTACTTCTTGAAAGAAAGACCAGCAGGAAAAAAAAATAACAAACAGTAACAGCAGTCGAATTGACTACTACAAGAACAAACAAATTGTTCCCCAGGGAGCCATCAAAGCAAGTGGTCAGATCCCCTGAGGCAAACCCCTTCCAAGACTGAAACTCAATTGGAATACACCAGCAGACCACACTGGTCACTGTTAAGGTGAAGTAGGGGGAAAATAGCAATGAAGTTGTGAAGTAAGTCTGACCACATTCAATAGACTTCTGATGGCTGGAAGATCAGAACATGACTAGAGGAAGAAAGAAGAGGAACAGAAAATAAATGAATAAATAAAGAGTAACCCACTACAAGTGGATGAACTTGACCTATGCTTGTGGATGCAGTATGACAAAGGAGTGAGCAAATATCTACATTGAGGATCATTCCCATTCCCTTGGTACACAGGGTTGACAGGGATGGGGAACTTAGATATTGGCAACCCCAAATGGGGGGACTACAAAGGCAAGAAATGACTGGCTTACAAGCTTTCAATAGGGAACCTAGCTCCATGGGATATAGGGAACAATAGAATCTCCACTGAATTGTTTCCAACCTGTCTGGATGGAGTTGATAAAAGGGGAAGGGGAAAGGATTCCTGTGGTTCTATAGAGAATGCTTGCTATCAGGTCTGACAGTGAGTGTTAGAAAGGTAAATGTAAATTTTTGGTAACAAAAGGAGGGGAGTGGCTGATTTTTCAGTCCTGGAGCTGAGATCCCTGGAAACATCAAGAGAGAAAAGCAAAGTGTGAGACCTTGTCCAGGAAGGCAGTGACACTAGGGATGGAGGAAGAGACGATGACGTGGGCAAAAGGAGTGGCTGGGGACTCTGGACTCAGAGAGGGAGAGGGGCTGTGGGTGGGTGGCCAGGGGCAGGCTTCTGGGGTGTACCCTTTGGTGGTTTGATGATGCATGCAGAGGATTGTGATCATTGCAATGAAACAAAATACAATCAGATGAATGCAAAGATAATGTTCACCCATGTAAACTAACACATAATTCACAATAAAAACTTAAAAAATTCATTATAGAAACTGACTGCCACATATTTATCCTACAGAAAGTCTAGTG
>NW_006408529.1:22799932-22819133 GCF_000296735.1 Chrysochloris asiatica | reverse complement strand
TCATTGATGGTGTCAAGTGTGGCGGCGGTAGTGAGGTTGGCCCAGGATCGGACATTGTTTCGTTCTGCTGTGCATGAGGTTGCTATGAGTCGGTTCTGACTCGATGGCACCTGACAACAACAAGACAAGCCCTTATTAAAGTTAATATTAACGAAATAAACAAAACAGTTCAATAAATGGAAAGCATTATTCCAAATGCTTTATAATTTATTTTACAAATCACCAAACAAGAGTGGCTGTTGCTCTACAACAGATTAATTTTTAAGGCATGTCATACCACTGGGATCCAGGTCACCCATAAGAATGCTAAACAGAATTTGTCTTGCTTCCTATTTTAGTAACAATCATTTCTTCTTTATGAACAGTGCAACCAAATTGAAGTCATTTTTTACTTTAGTCAAGTTAGTCCAAGATGGTCAAACTTCACCTATCATACTTTGGACATATTGTCAGGAAGAACTAGTCACTGGAGAAGGATATCATGTTTGGTAAGGTGGAGGGTTAGGGAAAAAGAGGAAGACCCCCCGTGAGATGGATTGGCAAAATGGCAGTATCAATGGGCTCAAGTGTGCCAACAATTGTGAGATTGTCCCAGGATAGGGCAGTATTTTGCTCTGTTGTGCATAGGGTCACTATGAGTCGGTACTGATACTATGGCCCCTAACAATAACAACAAAAATTGACTATTATTTTCCAGGATTTTAATATCTAGTCACTTCTAAAAGTATCCTGAACTTCCACTTTTAATATTTTGAAACTTTGTATAAAATTTTTAGTTGAAATTATTTCATTAGTGTATTGATTTTCCAAACACTATTTAAGCATCTCCATGTCAAGCTAGATGCTGAACACACAACAGTTAATAAGGCTATTTACTTCCAACAGTGAATAAGGAAGATCATAGAAGAATTGATGCTTTTGAGTTATGGTGTTGGAGGAGAATATTGAAAGTGCCATGGGCTGCCAAAAGAACCAACAGCTCTGTATTGGAAGAAGTGTAGCCAGAGTGTTCCTTGGAGACCTGGATGGGCAAACTTCATCTCTCATACTTCAGATATATTATCAGGAGGAACCAGTCCTTAGAGAAAGGTATCATGTTTGGTAAGGTGGAGGGTCAGAGAAAAAAAGGAAGACCCCCAGTGAGATGGATTGGAAAAGTGACAGCATCAATGGGCTCAAGCGTGGCAACAATTGTGAGGTTGGTCCAGGATCGGGCAGTGTTTCATTCTGTTGTGCATAAGGTAGTTATGAGTCTGTACCAACTAGATGGCACCTAACAAAAACAACTACCACCATGAAATTTACAGTCCCACAGAGAATACCATCAATTAAACCACTAATACAGTAGTATAAGAAGTC
This sequence comes from Chrysochloris asiatica, assembly GCF_000296735.1. NCBI lineage: Eukaryota > Metazoa > Chordata > Mammalia > Afrosoricida > Chrysochloridae > Chrysochloris > Chrysochloris asiatica. Next base: position 22,817,774 of record NW_006408529.1, on the reverse strand, counting down.
TTGGTGTGGCCTTGTAGGATAAGCACTCGACCAAAAGGTCAGTTTGAACCGCATTGTTGTCAGTTCAAACTTACCAACCCCTTCTCAGAAACCCTATACAAATACGCTATGAGTAGGAATCAGCTTGACAGCACTTAACAACAACAACAACAGTAATGTATATGCTAGAAGATACACAGAAAAAAAATTTTTTTTCAAGTATAGGTTAGACAATAGTAATTTTGAGACCAAGACATGTGGAGATCTCAAAAGAATCCCGGGGCTACAGATAGGACGTTTTCCTAGAATTAACAAAAAGAAAAATTTCCTCAAGAACTGACACTCTGAATTTAGATTTTTAACCTCTTAAATTGTGAGAGAATAAATTTATTGTTGTTAAAGCCAAAAACAGCAACAACAACAACAACAAAAAATAAACAAAAAAAAGAGACAATAGTAATTTGAGGAATGCAAGAAAATTCAATTATTGATGAATAGGAGTCCTAGTGTGGCAGGCACTATAGGATAAGCACTGGATTTAAGATTGGTTTGAACTGCAGGGTCAGTGGTTGAAACTCACCAGCCACTCCTAAGAAACCCTATTCAGGGTTGCTCTGAAATGGAACCGAGTTGATGGGACTTAACAACAATAACAAGCACACAAGTGAAGATACAGGGTAAACCCTGATAGCAGAGGACTTTGAACACCATTTCAAGGCATTTAGATATGTTGCAACATTCTCAGAAGACATTAGATTTCAAATGTCAATACTGTGATTAAAAAGTGCTGCTTTGGCTAAAAAGTGTGAAAAATATAGTAGCAAGGCATGATAAGACATATGAAGAACATGTTTTGACAATACATCAAAAAAGAAACAAGGGAGATCTGGAATAATTTAGGCCCAGGGATAGGAAAGAAGTTGGTAGCAATCTGATATCAGAAGATGCTAATAATGTTTTCCCAGATTTGAGCTTAAGCAATGTGGAAGATGTGATGCCTTTTTTTTTTTTTTATGTTTTATTGTGAGTTATGTGATAGTTTACATGGGAGAACATTGCTTTACACTCATCCTATTGTATATAGTTTCATTGCCATTGTTACAATCCCCTTTATGCATCATCAACCAACCAAAGGTATACACTACATGCCTGCCCCCAGGTCGTCTGCACACAGCCCTTCTCCATCTCTGAATCTAAAGTCCCAGCGGCTCCATGTCTCCACATCAAGACGTGATGCCTTTTAATGAGGCAAGAAATGCTGAAGAGATTTGTGGAGCATTAAACTGAAAGGATGGAAATAGTTCAAATTGGGGTACGTTGCGTTTGAAGTGACATGAGACCTCAAAGTCCTGGTGTGACGCTGTGGGCTTATGTGTCAGATTGCAATGTTGTTTGAACTGCAAGTTCAGCAGTTCAAGCTCACCAGCTGCTCCTTGGAAACCATACACAGGATCACTATGGGTCGGAATTGACTTGATGGCACTTAACAACAACTGGATGTGCACTTGAAAAAAAAAAAAAAGTAAACACCAAAATATGAGAAGGATTGTCAGGAGGTACAACAGGAAGTGAAGTCATGGAAAAGGGTATTTTCATTGGAAGAGTGCACTAGTTTACAATACAAAAGATACCTGAGTAATCCAGCACTGTATGTCACATAAACACAAAAACAGTGTTAAGAGGAGTCAGAAGTCCTTGAGTGATGCAAATGGTTAACTTACTCAGCTGAAAGAGAGGGATTTGAGTCCACACAGAGGTACTTCTGAAAAAAATCTTGGCAATCTTGTTCTAAAAATCAGTCATTGAAAACCCTATAAAGCACAGTTCTATTTTGACACAGTAAAGTCTCTGACAGCTGGTATTGGTATCAAGAGGATTTAACAATATAAAGGTCATTTATTGTTTGCAAGATTACTTGGAGAAAACAATGGTACTGAGAATGCAATTGCAATATGTTAAGAACTTCTTAGTCTGAGGTGATTCCATGGAGCCACAACATGTAAATATTTTAAATAAATATTTATTGTTGAAGGTTAAGGGAGAGTCAAAATAATAACTAGAATGCAGTCATGTGTGTAAATAGAGAACTTTATTATATTTGTATTGTTAAATTAAGAGAAACCTAAAAAAATGTAAATGATGTTGGAATGGAACCTACTGAGCTTGTATGAAAATGTAGTAGAGTCCACAGAACACAAACTGAAAGATGTGAGAAGACAGCAGATGGTAGGAGCCAAATTCTTGGGAGACTAATTAACCATGCATAGAAGAAACATTTCTTCTAATCAGCAATAATAGAAGGAGAAAAAGGAAAATGTGAATTCTAGAAAGGTTTTATATTTGATAATAGAGCGTTTGAAAGGATTCCTTATGGATGATATCTATTTTCTCAGAGATGTAGGAGGCAAGGAATTACAAACCTGCTTAATTTGAAAGCTATTTCTTTATTCTCATCTCTATTTCTTTATTCTCATCTAAAAAATAGGGACATTATTGTTTGAATGGTCTCCTTTGTAGGGAGTGTGTATGTGGTTATTCATTGATTATATAATGTAAGTTATAAAATACCAGAGAGAGAATTACTGTTTGTGTATTTCAAAATTTGTATAGTATTAGTACATCATTTCTTTTATGTGTATTCAAAGATTGACTATAAATCAGAAGCATTTCTTCTGTTGTTTCTGCCACTCTACAAGACTACTTCTTAATAAGCATCAGTCACTATTCTAAGAACTTACTGTTTATTATGTCATGTAATCCTCCTAACTACCTTTAAAATAGATAATAAACAATACTCCCATTTTTATTTATTTATTTGTTTGCTTGTTTATTTATTTTTAGTGTGAACTGGGTGAAGGTTTACAGAATAAATCAGGGTTCCATTCAACAATTCATATACATTTTGTTTCATCTCATCAATTGCAATGCACATAATGTCACATCACTTATCCCACCTCCCCCCTGTGCTCCTTCTTTTCATTCCTCCTTTCTTAACCCTTCTGAACTTCTTTCTAGGCAAAAGCTGGCCTTTTGATTTCAAATGATTGATTACTCTAAGGTGTTTGTACATTCACCTCACAAGTATGACTATGGTTTGGCTGGAAGTTGAGTCATGGGGGTGAGTTCATTTCCAGACCTGAAGTATGAATAAGGTCACAGTCTCAGCGTTCCAACTGTCTCTATTAGAACAGTAAACCAGATGTTTTTTTCTTTTTTTATGATTTTGAGTTTTGTTCCATATTTTTCTTGAACCTTCTACTGTGATCCCTTTCTGAGCAGCAGCAGTGGTAGCTAGGCACCACTATAGATGTTCTTGTATTAGAGTTGTAGACTGATATTCCTGTGGTCCGTTAGACATAAAATTAATTGTTTCCATGTACCTTTGATATTCATCACTCTTCTTTCCTCCAGAGAGGGAGAAACCAATAGTTGTACCTTAGATGGCTGCTTACAAGCTTTTAAGACCCCAGTGACTACTCTCACCAAAGTCAGATCTAAAACACTTACTGTGTTATAGACTATGCTATACCAACTCACCCTGAGACTAGGGTCCTGAGATCCTGAACCCTGTGACTCATTCCCACAGGTGTTTGGTTGTCTACAAAATTTTCATAGCTTTTCTCCCTGTATGATCCATCAAATACATGCACACATTTGCAGCAAAATAAATTGTTGTTGTTCTTGTTAAGTGCCTTCCAGTCAGTTCAGACTCATAATGATCCTGTAAAAGATTTCTGAGGAGGAGTTGGTGGCTTTGAACTGCCAACCTTGTAGTCCACAGTCTAGTGCTGATCCTATAGAACTATACCAGAAGTCCACACCCATTTTAAAGTTAAGGAAAACAAAGCAAAGTTTAAATAACCTACTCAAGGTCATATAGTTATTAAGAACTGAAGCCAGAATTCTATCTGGAAAATTCAACTGCACAGCTCTATGCTTGGCTAATAAGGTTGCTGTTGTTAAGTGCTGTTGAGTAGATTCTGACTTATAGTGACCCTAGGGTTTCCAAGGAGCAAGCAGCTGGTGGGTTTGAACTGCCAACCTTGTAGTTAGCAATCCAGTGTTTATCCTACAGCACCATACCAGGATGTTAAATTCACTCAGCATTTGAAGTCCAAAGCTTTTAAAGCTCTTAGAAAGAAACATCTGGAATGAAAGAAAGGAACAGCCACAATGCATAATATATTAATAATCCAGAAAGTTAGAGGACCTGAATGAAAATTTGCTTGCCAGTCTTATGTATACATGAACACTTTAAAATGTTTTGAAATATATAATACTATTTGAGAAAGTTATTATGAATATAGATTCTACATAGATTAAGCAAACATACAAAAGTTCATGTATTTTCCTTTAAAATTGTCAGAATTTCATGCACTTATTATATAATTTAATAAACACTATTTCTCTCATTTTTTTAACTTTTGCTCACACATAGTTTGATGAAACGCATAGTTTCCAATATGGAAACCACTGTACTAACAATATAATTGTTTCATATATGAGGCTTATCCTCCCGTAAAGATTTCCAGCCTCATAAACCCTGTCCAGGGTTGCTGTGAGTTGAAACTAAGCCCATGGCACATAACCACCACCACCACCATGCCATATAAACCTTCCATAAGTGGGACCCAAAAGATTAATGATACTTGGTTATAATATAGACATACATGACAAGTAGTTCTAGATCTTTACAAAGCTTAATCTACTCTAACTTTGAGTAAAAACAAAGGCATGTCTAATTTTAGACAAAGTTCTAGATTGTTAGGTTCTGGTATGTATTCAAAGTCTCTATCATAGTATTCCTTTCATCATGCATTTTGACTCTTCTTTAGGATGAGAACCAGAGACTACTGTTAGCTTCATAAAGACATGCCACCTTTTTAAATCTGTGTACTCAATCAGTAAATACAGACACAAGCAGTGAATGCCCCTAGCTTAGAAGTCTCCATGGTGTCTTTTCAAACCAAAAGAATCTGAAACCCTGCAGTACAGCAGAACCCGTACATTTTGTAGACGTACCCTGACTAACAATAAGAAGGAAAACTGGTAGTGTAAGGAGTTACCAGTTGGGCTGCTAACTGAAAGGTCAGAAGTTAGAATCTACTAGCCTCTCCACAGGAGAAAAATGAGGCTTTCTGCTTCCATAGATATTTAGAGCCTCATAAACCCTATACAGGTCTACTATGAGTCAGAACCCACCACCACCTACTAATTGTAACGGACGAGAAAGTTGTGTATGTACTTGGTATAATCAATCTGATACGTTTAAACCAGTAAAATGCTTTTCAGTTTTTCCACTGTCACTGAAATGAAATTAATTTAACTCATACCCTTAAAGATACTGTGGTGTTCCATAACTTCTTTCTCATTTACTTTTATTTATTTGATCATTTCTCCTTTGGTGAAATGACCTTACACTAGTGTGCTAAAAAGCCAAGATGGCCAAACTTTGTTTCTCATACTTTGGACATATTATCAGGAGGACCCAGTCCCTGGAGAAGGATATTATGTTTGGTAAAGTGGAGGATCAGACACAAACAGGAAGACCCACATGAGATGGATTTGCACAGTGGCAGCAGCAATGAGTTCAAATGTAGCAACGATTGTGAGGTTGGTGCAGAACAGGGTAGTGTTTCATTATGTCATGCATAGGGTTGCTATGAGTCAATACCTACTGGATGGCCCCTAACTACAATTAACAACAAGTGTTAAAGAGCAAACAACTGACTCAATGTTTGCATAGAAGGATTCACTTAGTAAATTTCAGTAGCATAAATATGAATAAGATGAAACTCATTTTCCCATAGTCTGTGCTTTCTTCTGAAATTCAGTAGAAAAGAATATATTAATGTCAATATTGATTATAATCATTGTCTGTTTTGTGTAACATTCAATTTATTTTCACAGGAATGTCCCCAGGTGAATACAACTCTCTCATTTTTCGGTTTCTATTTTGAGAAGGAATTCAGTGAGTTCAAAGCTTCCAACTTTGATATATTTGTCATCACTCTAGTACAAACCATATATTTCTGATACTTGTTCTCAAATTAAGACTCAATGGCCCAAGTGATAAGAAGTACCAGTTTTGCACAGGTGTTTGTCTTAGTTTTAACACATTTGATATTTAACTTCAAATAAAAATGTTTACCTGCAGGATGCATTGTGTGTCTGCCATATCCATTTCTTATTGCTTCAGCAATGTGGCTGCAATTTCTGAATCATTTCAAAAGATCTTTGACTTGCGGACATATGGACTATTTTACTTCTGTTAAAACTGTACATTTAGGACATGGCTATTGCTTCTAGGTGAAACAATAAGGATGTTCAGGTATAAAATGTAAGGAAATATTTTTCATCCTATAAAGACCTCTCAAAAGTCCAGTGGAAATTAGTGTTTACATTTTTAGTGAAAAGCTCTTCCCTAGGTGGCGTTACATGGCCTATTAAAGGCAGAGGAAGTCTTCATCCCTTGCTTTTCTTCAGAAAAAGCAGCATCATAATTCCTACAGACTTATGAGGAGAAAACATAGCTAGACTCTGTTCTCTAGCAGTGAATTCTCCAGATAAGCCTGGGTAGGTTCAACATGTCAGTTTATTTCCTTCTGTTGTTGACAGCACTTCATGAATTTTCCTTTATGCCTAGAGGAAAATACAAATCCCTTGGAGGACCTAAGTGACTCTAAGTGATTGCACTGTATCTTTTTTCCCAACATCCTTTTACTACTCATCTTTTTAACAGCCAGACTAGTTTTGGTTTTGTTTCTCTATATTATCTCCTTTTCTGTCATTGAGATTATTTTCCCAGGTCTTTATTTATTTACTTATTTTTCAAATGTTTACAATTGAATTCAAATGATGGCTTGTTTTTTTAAGCAGGTATTTTACTCATCAAAAGAGTTCCATGATCCCTCCCCTCAGTCACTCTCTTTCACCCTGTTCTTGAAATCACTTAGTAGTCTCTATACTTGTTGTGGAAGGGGCTCTGGTAGCATAGTGGGTACGAATCAGGCTGCTAACTTAAAGGTCATCAGTTTGAAACTACCAGCCATTCTGCAGGAGAATGTAAAGATTTACAGTCTCAGAAACCCTATGCAGGGTTTCTATGAGTTGAAACCAACTCCATGGCACACCACCACCACCACAACCACACTTGTGGTGGAGTTGGCACTGTAGGATAAGCACTTGATAATAAGGTAGGTTTGAACTGCAAGACTGGCTGTTCAAATTCACCAGCTTTTCCTCAGTAACGCTATACAGGGTCACAATGAGTTGGAGTCTACTTGATGGCACTTAACAACAACAGCAATGTGTTTGTAGTCCTGATGTGACTCTGTAGGATAAACACTGGACTGAAAAGTCAGTTTGAAATGCAAGGTAGGTCATTCAAACCCTCCTAGGAAATCCTATACAGGGTCACTATTCCAGCCACTCCTAGGAAAGCCTATACAGGGTCACTATGCTTCAGTCCTGACTCTAAGGCGCTGACCAACAATAATACTTGTTTGTGTATTTTTCTAGTTTCTCTCTTGGGCAGTTCTAGTCTGTCTTTTAGGATCAATATGTTTAGGAGCCAGAGCCTTGGTGTGGTGCTGTGGGTTAATGCATTGCACTGCAAAGTCAGTTTGACCCACAAAGTCAGAGGTTCAAGCTCACCAGTTGTTCCTTGGAAACCCTATACAGGGTTGCTATGGGTCTGAACTGACTCGATGGCACTTAACAATAACAACAACATGTGGGAGCCAAATCAAGGGAACAACAGTTTCTCTGTCCTTCACCAGAATGAAAACTGCCTAAGAGTAGGAACTATACTTATTCCTCACTTATCCAATATCTTATCCATTATTTTGTATTTATGACATAATGAAAAAATATCCTATCTGACAATTGTGCACATTAAAATGAGGGGATGCTATGGGGACAATGAGTGTAGAGCATCTTCTTCCTTGAAGGGATTTCCAGGCAGCCTCTGTGAAGCAGAGCCAGGCAGCCCCCTACACTCTCCATTCCCTTCTGTTGCTGTGGTTACTGTGTCCAGCTAACATGTGGGAAATGCCTCATCTGTGGCCAAGGCCTCCAGGCAGAAACACAGGCAGCTATGAGACAGGGGCACTTTTTCTGGGTCCTCAGCTCCTATGTAACCTGAGGACTTACAGCTCAACAATGCTTTAGGGTGGGAAGGGAGAAACAGAGGAAAGAAAGGGAATAAAAAGCCTTGGAGAGTGTATTTGGAAGAAATAATTTGTGAATTTCATGACATTCCAAAGTGAACCTACCTGAGCATAAGCCTCTGCCTCCATAGTGCTGCATGCTCAACCAACCTCCCAGAATCCTCTGGGGAAGTCTGGGGCCCTGTTGCCTCACCAGACCTGGAGGGCACAGCAGGCTAGGGATAATGAATACAGGTCTTGCAGACATAGGATTGGAGTCTTAGAGGTGGCTTTCAGAGGGAAGATCTGACCCAGCACAGAAGGAAGGTGAAGTAGTTAAGCTGTTTGCCTTCCTGTCACAAGTCTGACTTTATCCAGCTATGTCACCTCTAAGCCTCTTGCTCCATAAAGGAACTGGACTTGTCCTATGATAAGCACATCAGTAAGTCTAGTTGTTATTTTTTCTATGATATGTTTTCTACATAAAATAACTGGAAACATGATGGTCTGAAATCCTTCATTTTTTCATAATACTGATTTTTGCATAATTACCTGGTCTTTGGAACTTATCATGTATATAAACAAGGAGTGAGTATATTTGTATCATGTCTATTGTTGCATTTCTAATGCTAAAAGAGAGGCAGACCCCAGAGTAGGTACCCTGAACATTTTTGTTGAAAAATGAATATGAACAGGCAAGTGATTTTGTAAATTATTTTATTAAGTTGGGGAAAACTATGGACTTTAAAATACTCTTTATAGTTCATTTTAGATGCAATCATGCTGGGATAATATGAGTCATTGAAAAATCAAGCAAGCAAGCAGTCAACCAACAACAAAACACAGTCTACATTGCTGTTAATTGTTGTGTTTAAGTGCTGTCAAGGTAGTCCCAACTCATGGGTTTTCCTAGGAGTGACTGATGGACTTGAACCACTGAACTTGTGGTTAGAAGTCCAGTGCTTATCTTATAACACCAGACTGGGACCCCCAATTAGCAATGTCTTTTTTTTTTTTTTTTTTAATTGATGTACTTTTTTCTGTTGGAAAACTGATTTGGACCCTAGTTGTAGTGTTGATAACCACCCACAGTAAATTGCTAGCTTGGCTTCTATCCTAGGAGCAGCAATAAAAGCAAGCAATTTAACTTTCAAGATTCTGATCAAAGAGAAAAGGGGTTAGACAGAGGGCTGTCATTGCAGCTCTGTGCTAAGACAGATAGTGAGAGTAGGAAGCAGGTTAGAGAACACTCAATGCAGAAAGATGTCTTGTAGAGGTTCAAAGGACTGTCCAATTACAGACCACTTAGAGTTATGTATATTTGTTTTCAATGGATATATGCCCTTTCCCTGGTTTGTATTTATTGACTATTCTCTCTGCCTTTTATGGAATATTTATCTATGTGAGTATATCAATTTATATGTAAAATTGAACTATATTACAGTTGCTTAGTTAATATAGTATTTTTAATATAATATTTTCTTGGAAGTGTCAGAAAGCAGATCCCAACTCAATATTTTGTACAATGTGAATGGCCTTCAAAAAATAATCATAGATTAAATTAATGATGGTTCACTTTAGTTTGAAAACTAATCAGAAGGTCTGACTAAAAAGAATAACTTAATTAGAAAAAGGATTATGGAATGAGTCTAATTAAAACAAAATGCATATTCTGCTTACCAAAGGCAGTCCAATACAATGGAAGTTTTGACTTCTCTGAAGCTTTACTCTATTTTCTTCCCTTGGTACTTTCATCCCTTCTTGCCATATCAACATGTGTACCCCTTGACACACAGTTGTTAATATGCTTTTTATAACATTACTTTGTCAATGTTCATGGTGTCCAATCATCCCTATGTAGTTGTTGCTGTTGTCGTTAAGTGCCATGGATTCAGTTCTAACTCATAGTGGCCCTGTATAGAGTTTTGTTGTTGTAAAGTATCGTTGAGTTGGTACGCATTATTATTTCTTTATTTTTATAATCTCAAATAAAATTGTTGTTGTTGTTAAGTACTGTTGAGTCGATTCTGACCCATAGAGACCCTGTATAGCATTTCCAAGGGTAGCTGATGAGCTTGAACCACCGACCTTGCAGTTCACATGGCATTGCAGTCTGACGCGTTAACCCACAGCGCCACACCAGGACTCCTCAAATATAATAACCTCATTTTTGTATAATATTAACCATCTGTCCAATTTTGGTACTGTAGGATAATTACTGGAACACAAAGTTGGTTAGAACCGCTAAGTTGTCAGTTCAAACTCACTAGCTGCTCTTCAGAAACTCTATACAGGGTTGTTGTGAGCCAGAACCAACTCAACAGCACTTGCTGTTGTTGTTGTTGTTATGTGCTGTGGAGTCGGTTCCTACTTATAGCGACCCTGTACAGGGTTTCTGAGGTTGTAAATCTTTACAGGAGCAGAAAGCCTCATCTTTCTTCAATGGAACAGCTGGTAGTTTCGAACTGCTGACTGTGAGATTAGCAGCCTGATTCGTAACCACTACACAGCTTATATATTTGAGGCCTTATTGGATCTGTGAAAAGACTAGTCTAGTGGTCCCTGGACTATTTATTCCCAATCCCTACCACTGTGAATGGCTTCAACATACCTATTTTAGAATTTATTATCAATCAATATATTTTATTTATGTCACTTCTTATCTCAGTAACTAGCAATGGCAGGAAAAATTCTAGTGTTTAATATAAGACAACACTATTTTTATACATATGAGAACATGAAAATTTGTTTTACAATTAAAAATAAAACATTTTTATACTTAAAATCTCATTTCCATAAATATATCCAAATTGTGTGTTCATGCACACCTGCAACTATTCATACACACACACACTTGCAAACAAATAATTCAACATTTTCAAGATTCACTTAGTGTGGCTTGAATTTTTTGTTGTCGTTAAGTGCTGTTGAGTCAGTTCCAACTCATAGAGATACTGTATACGGTTTCTGAGGAGTGATTAGTGAGAGTAAACCACTGACCTTGTAGTTCAAATTGACATTGCAGTCTACAGCTTAGCCTACAGAACCATGGTTAGATTGTTGTTGTTGTTGTTAAGTGCCATCAAGTCTATTCCAACTGGTGAGCTTGATCCACCGACCTTGGAGTTCAAACAACTTTGTAGTTTGACGCATTAGCCCACAGCACCACACCAGTGCTAAATAACTACCTTGCTTTACTTTCTCCTTCTTCCTTCCTCTCCTTCATTTTCTTCTGTTTCTCTCTCTCTCTCCCTACTTCCCACTCACCTTTCTTTCGTTTCTACCTTATCTCATTTATATATCAACATTAACTAAGAATCTCTGTTTACTCAAATATTCATTGTTGATCAATGAATTATTTAAATCCCATTTTTGCCAAGTGTCCTGAATATGTCTGATTTTAGAATTAATACATTATACAGCCCAACTCAGATTAGCTTTCATTTTTTAAGTCACTAAAATGTATTTTTTAACAATATAAAATCTAAGATTTCATTAAAAATTATAAAACTTTTAAATGCCTGCATTCTTCCTGGACTGATCTATAGGTTTCAGGTAGACAAAACGATAACACTTTGTTGAAATTTTTTACTATAAAAGTCCTAAGTTTATGAATCAGGATTATAAATATTCTTGAATAATTTTGAAATATCACATTTTAAGCAGTGTTGTATGCTTGTTATTTCAATGTTGTCTGAAGTCTCAAGTTAGTCATTTCTAGAACATTCCTAGGTTGGAACAATAACTTTCAAAAGTTCTTGGAGTATCAGAAAAACAGAATGTTTGCTCTTGCCATAGTCACATTAATCAGGTTAACTCATGTAGTGAAGCGTTAATTTAATGGCTGGCAAACAAAACTGGCAAAACTACTGCTCCCAAGCTGTCTTATTTTTTGTCACAGGACCTGTAGTGATGGAGTAGATAGTTAATTATCTGATGATATGTCATGCCTTCTTAATACATCTATGTCAATAAATATTTGTGTCATTTCTATTTAATTAATTACGTCTTCAATTTTTAGCTTTCACAATTCGCTAAAATTTTAAAACCAATTATAATGCCAATATAAGGTTACATATTTTATAACTTTGAAAGTAAAAACTTACTGCCTTAGAGTCTATTCTGACATATACTATCCTTACACAATAGAGTAGAACTGTCCCAAAAGGTTTCCAAGGTTGTAAATCTTTACAGAAGCAGACTGTCTCATCTTTCTTCCACAGAGTTGCTTGTGGGTTTGAACCATCAGATCTTTCAGTTAGCAGACCAACATTTACCCTACTATACTACTAGTAAAGTATTACTAGTAAGGCTCATTTGAAAGTAAGTTATTACATGTGAAATTAAACACACAAACTAATTGTGGCACATATTCACACATAAAATGGGATACTTGTTAAGTATAGTTGTGTCAGTTCCAGTCCATCAATGCTGTATATGGTTTCCAAAGAGAAACAAGTGTGTTTGAACCCTCGAACATGTGGTTAGCAGTCCAATGCTTTTCCTACAACACCACATCAGGACTCCTATGCAACTATAGAAAATGATGACGAGTCCACAAAAACATCTTATAACAAGAATGAATTTGTAGAACATTATTCTCAATGAAATATGTTAATCATAAAAGGACAATTTGTATGGTCTCATTTATACAGAAAGTCAAGATTAGGCTTTTGCTGTTGTTAGGTGTCATTGATTTGGTTCCGAATCATAAAGACCTGATACAGAATAGAATGAAACACTGCCAGGTCCTGTGTCATTTTCACAATTGTTATATTTGAGCTCATATTGCTGCCACCATGCCAATTCGTCTCATTGGATGTCTTCCTCTGTGCCATAAGTGAGGAGAGGCTTCCTGATGGCTGTTTGAACTACAAATTTGGGTCTTTCCAGTCTCCACTACCATCTGAACCATTTCCTTAATGGTTCATCGATTCTGGATGATGTTACAGTGAAGTGTGCAGACATGAGGAAGCATACAGAAGCAAAGTGTGGTGGTTGACATTCAGGATTATGGTGTGGTATGTTATTGTTGTTGTTAAGTGCTATCGAGTCAGTTCTGACTCAGCAATCCTGTATAGGGTTTCCAAGGAATGGCTGGTCAGTTTGAACTGCAGACCTTGTGGTGCAAAATATATATATATATATATATATTTATATGTTTAGGCTGATTTAAAGGAGCTCTGGTAGCACAGTGGTTACGAGTCAGACTGCCAACCTCAACGTCAGCAGTTCAAAACTACCAGCAGTTCCGCAGGAGAAAGATGAGGTGTTCTGCTCCCATAAACATTTATAGCCTAGGAAACCCTGTGCAGGGTCACTATGAGTCGGAACCGACTCCATGGTACTTAACAACAACAGGCTGATTTAAAAGGCACCCTGGTAGTGTAGTGGATTATGTGTTGGGCTGCTAACTACAAAACAAGCAGTTTGATTCTGCCAGCTGCTTTGTGGAAGAAAGAGGAGACTTTCTGCTCCCCTAAAGGTTTACATCCTTGGAAACCCTATACAGAGTCACTACTAGCAGAACTGACTCTCAACAACATGCCACTGCAGCCAGGCTGATTAAAAGATTCCAAACTGTCCTGCTTGAATCACGTGGAAACTTAATCAAAGCATTCCAAAAATATGTATTGTGCATCATTATTCATCAACCATATTCTGTATATAAAATGGGATAAACAAAGTAAAAATACCTGTACTTGTCAACCTTGTGTTTTAGAGAAAGACTCCTGGTGTTGTGCTGTAGGATCAGCACAGGACTGTGAACCACTAGGTCAGCAGTTCAAACCCACCAGCTGCTCCTCAGAAACCCTATAAAGGGTTGCTATGAGTCAGAATCAACTCAACGACACTTAACAGAAACATATGCAAATTAAGAAACAAACAGAATAGTTGCTGTTTGTGGTTAGTTTTTTTAAGCAAATAAGTAAGGAGGCCAAATTTCTATTGCCACTACTCATCTGTCATTTTGTGGTAGCTTGTTTTACTGTGGTAACTTGCAAGTTGCTATGATGTTCAAAGCCATGTTACCGGTATTTCAAATACCAGCAGGCACCTACGGTGGGCAGGATATAGTCCACCAGACTAAGACAAACTGTAAGGAAAGGCCTACTGATGTACTTCCAAAATCCAACCAATAAAAAGTTTGTGGATCACAAAGTAATATTGCCCCATGTACTGCTAAATGATAAGTTACTTAGGTTGGGAAACAAAAGCAAAACAAAACAACAACAACAAAAAACACAGCCATTACAAGGATGGGCTTGAGCATACCAGGAGTAGTGAAGAAACTACAGAAAAAGGCAAACTTTTTTTCTGGTTTTTATATAGTTACTGTGGGTTGTACTTGATCCTATGCCAATTAAGAACGACAACAATTTACACTGGGTGGTTAAGGATGGTTCCTTTGCTGTGCTGACTTATAAGTTGAGGCCTGATGGTTGAGAAAAGTCTGTTTCCTCAGGCAGAGAGGTGAAAAGGTGTTAAGGAAAATAAGAAGTGGGAAATGACTGTATTTAATCAGTTTTACTACCATACTTTGATGCAAATAATGAGCATGTTGTATGTTTTTTTTTTTTCAATCTCTTTTCTGGAGAGCATTGTGCTCATGTATGCATGGATATATTACATACATAACATAAGGCAGATATGGTAAGCACAGAGCAGAGTGCTCAGAAATGAGACTAGAAGAGTTGAAGGGTCTGTCAAGCAGGATCTTTCAGCCCAGGAGAGAGTTTTCATCAAAGATTTTGACTCATATTACATGGATTATGACAGCAGAAACAATTTACAGAGAATTAGGTATATGGAATGCCTTTATTTTTACAAATATGGGATGAATGTATGGAAGAGACTATTTAAGAGGCAAAGGAAGTTTCTTCATGTTGTAAAGTCAGTTCAATGCATTGTGTCCCCATGGATTCCAGATGAGCTTTAAACATGGACTATGTCAATGAAATTTAGTTTATAAGAGCCCACAGTCTGCAGCTGAAATCCTGCTTAATGATCAAGCACAATCTGGACATTTAAATCTCAGTTATGAAGCCCTCATGGTTTATTTAAAGAGTTCACATTGGTTTGTTTAATCACAATAATGCAAATAATTCTAAGAGTTTAGTAGGAGAAATTGCACATTTCTTGAGGGTGTTGTTTAGAGAAAAAAATGTCATAATGAGCAGTGTTTGAACATGAGTTTCTATGAGGAAAACCATTTCATTGTTTTGCCTTCCTTTCTTGTTTCTCTTCTCCCTTCTTCCTTCCCCTTTCCCTACACTCTCTTTTCTTTCTTTCTGTAAAATATACCCAGTGGATGTTTCTATCCTATAAAGAAGCTTTAATATCTTAGTAGTATATCATCAAACAGGTAATGGATGAACTATAGTAGGAATTTCTCCATTGTTTTTTAATATAATATCATCAAAACATAAGCATTATAAAATGGTTTTTTTTCCCTCACTTTGTTTCTGGTGACATTCTTGATATACACATTGGCATGACTTAACTCTCCTGGGGCAATGGTGCAAGTGTTTAAATTTGGCATTCTAAAAAAATAGCTAAGATTAGATTTCACCAACTGGTACTGATATTATCATGTCCAGGAGCATGAGACTATAAAAGTTGACAGACAGTTTGTTTATTGATATTGTCAGAAATATGGTTCAAAACCCCATCATTGTGGATCACCAGATAATGAACACTTTCATAGAAGTTTGTTCTATAATCACAGTGATGAAAGGAATGCAAACATTTTAGACTTGGGGGATTTTAGATTTGGGAAGTAAAACTCTTAACTCTCAAAACCAAAATGCTTGATTTTGAGAGCTAAAATAAGTTGAATGTATCACAGGGACTAATTTTCAAGTGACTTCCTATTTCTCTTGAAAGTATTTATTACAAAAAAGTAACAAGAAAAGACTAAAAATAGCCACATAGTATTTCCCCAATTTTCTTTATTTCCATCATCTGGTAATTTGAAAATATACAGTTGATTTAAAATGTACTTTATGCCCACATATAAAATGACTCAATGAGAGATTAACTATTAAAATACTTATAAAACTGGTAGCCAAATACAACTCCCTGTGTAGACTACTGGTGTGTGACTATAGGATTAGCACTGGACTTAGAACTACAAGATCAGAAGTTCAAACCCACCAGCTGATCCTCGGAAATGCTATACAGTGTTTGTATGAGCCAAAACTGCCCTGATGGCACTTAAAAACAACAGCTCCCTGTGTAAAAGAATAATTGTTAAATTTTACCAGGTAATAACTGTACAGACCTTTGGCCCAAATGACAAATTACTAAGGCCAACTTGAAAATGAATTGAAAGGGCAATATAAACAAGTCTAAGAATTTAGGACTACAGACAGTGTGTTTCACTGAGATGGAAATTGGAAAATAAGGAAACTCAGGTGAGTATGTAAATGCCTGGAGTCCTAGTTGTGGTTTAGTGCGCTGGGTTGTAAAGTCCATTTATACAGCTAGGTTGGTGGTTCAAGCTCACCAGTTGCTCATCAGAAAACTTACAGAAGGTCTCTATAGGTCAGAACAAACTTTATGGCATTTAACAGCAGCAATAATAACATAAGTGCTTGCCTGCTAACCAAAAAGTCAGTGGTTTGAACCCTCTAGCTTCTCATTGGAGAAAGAGGTGTCTTTCTGCTACTGTAAAGATGGAAACCCCATGGAGCAGTTCCCTTCTGTCCTATAGGGTCACTCTGAATCAGAACTGCCTCAGCAGCAGCAGTTTTTTTATAGACCAGTTAAAATGTCTAAGACTATACGCTATTAGATATCTCCTCTCTGAATGTCCATAGTCTTACTCTTGGTTCTTTCTCTCCACCCACCCCTCCACTGTTTTTAGCACTGGCACAACACTTACATGATACAAAAGTTGTTGTTGTTGTTGTTATGTGCTGTCAAGATGGTTCTGACTCATAGCGAGCCAATGTAGGGTTTCTGAGGAACAACTGGTGGGCTTGAACTGCCAACCTTGCAATTCAAACCAACCTTGAAGTCCAGTGCATTAACCTAGAGTGCTACACCAGGACTTTATAGTTTTTTTTTTCCTAAAATTCCACGTTACCTTTCAGTTAATATCCTATTTCCAAATGTTCATATATCTGAATACAGCAGATATTAGACAATGCATACTTGCTATCTCTATTGCTTAAATGGAGTCCTGGCGTGGTGCTGTAGGATAAGAACGGGATCACATGGTGGTCGGAACTGCAAGATTGGTGATTCAAACCCACTAGATGCTCCTCAGAAACTCTATATGTGTTGCTATGAGTCATAACTAATTTGGTGGCATTGAAGGAATTGGCAAAGAATAAGGTATCAGGAATTGATGGAATAAAAATTGAAATCTTTCAAGAAAGTGAGGCGGCACTGGAGGCACTCACTCATCTATTCCAAGAAATTAGGAAGACAATATCTGGCCAACTGATTGGAAGAGATCCATATTTGTGCCCATTCCAAAGAGAGGTGACCCAATGGAATGTGGATATCACTGGACAATAAATATCTTTGATATCCCATGTGAGTGAAGTTTTACTAAAGAGAATACAGAAACAGCTGCAAGCATACATTGACATCCATAAAGTAGGTCAAGTTCATCAGATTACTCATTTATTCCTCTTCTTTCTTCTTCTAGTTGAGCTCTGGTCATCCAGCCATTGAAGCCAGGTTAAGTGGGTATTATCTGC
>NW_006408529.1:22784081-22788469 GCF_000296735.1 Chrysochloris asiatica | reverse complement strand
ATGTTTACAGCTGTTTCTCTTTATTTTGCATTGTGCCCCATCAGCAAATGAAGGTCCCTCGGGCTTTACTCCCACAGGCTTTACTCCATTTGCATAATCATGGTCAACTCTACTTTGAGAAGGCAGTTCTTTCCCAGTCGTGTTTTGAGTGCCTTCCAACCTGAGTGTTCTTTTTTCAGGCACTATCTCTAACAGTGTTACTCTGCTATTCATAAGTTTTTCTGTGAATAAATATTCTGAAGTAGTTTGTCTCTCCTTGTTCCTGAAGCTCATCTGAAATCTGTCCATCATGGGTGCTCCTGCTGGTATTTAACATACCTATGGCATTGTTTCCAGAATCACAGCAACTTCCAAGCCACCACAGTATGACAAACTGCAGTTGAGTGGTGGTCCACCTATAGTAGTTTAGTGATACTACTATACACTGCTTCATATTTCTCTAATTTATTTTTAATATTCCTTCCTATGCTATAAGTTCTCTCATGTGGTGTTGTAAGATCAGCACTGGACTGTGAACCACAAGGTCAGCAGTTCAATCCCACCAGCTGCTCCTTGGGGACCCTATACAGGGTTGCTATGAATGAGAACTGACTGAACAGCACTTAACAACAATAGTGTTAGTACCTTAAGGGGAATATTTATGAGGCACTATAGGGAGTCCTGGTGTGGCGCTGTGGGTTAATGTGCAAGACTGTAAAGCTGTTTGAATTGCAAGGTCAGCAGTTCAAGCTCACCAGCTACTCCTTGGAAACCCTATATAGGGTCATTATGGGTCAGAATCGACTCGATGGCACTTAACAACAACAACAACTAGGGGATAAGCACTGATCTTCTAACTACAAAGTCCATAGTTCAAACCCACTAGCCACTCTTGGGATACACTATACCAGATTGCTGTAAGTTGGAACCTATTCCATGTTACTTAACAACAACAATAACTGTACCTTGGGGACAGGTACAGTGTTTAGTGAACTTGCTGCTACAGCCATACAATTCATCTAATCCAGTGTTAGGCCTATAGAAGGGAGAATTCAATATTTAATTTGAATCATGGTGAATTAATGTCTAAAAAGAAATTGAAAGTAGTGTAATAAACACATTTTTAAAAAATATTGTTTCATCTTCCAGAAAATGTTAATTCAACTCCTGAAGTACTTAATCTATTTTCCTCCATGCACCTTCATGGGTATCTAGATCATGCATTCCTCTTTCTTAACAACTTATTTTGATATATTATTTTTGTTTCATGCTAATATTTTTCTTAGTTTTTTGTTATATACATATTTATATTAACTTAACTTGTTTCTAGAATTAGGCTTTATTTTTTCTTCTTTCCCCAAATGGCTTTTTCCCTGTATCTTTTTCACATTTATGCTCCTTTGTTTATTGCTCGGTTTTTGCCTCTGTGTCCCTCTCTGTCTCTCTCTTTCTTTCAGTCACATAAAACTATAACTATATCCACACACAAATTTAGGGGATCAATTTTGATTTAGATGTTTTACATTGTCCATGCATTTGTTCTCCCCACTCCCCATTATATTTTCTTAGACACATGTTTTCTATCTCTAGTTTCCATTTCCTTCCCAAATTATCAGAAAGGAATTTTCTTTGACTTCTTTGCCTGACTATCCTGTTTAGCCAGACACTCTTGTACTCCTTACTATAGAGTTTAGATTGCTACCTGGATATTGATGGATTTGATTCTGTTAACGCTATAGATGACTGGGTATAGTGTGGAGAGTGGGTTTCTGGGATTGAGTGTAGCTGTAATTTAGTAGCTTCATTTTTTCTTTTTTATTAATATTAAAAAATCTAGAGAGAGTTTCAAAATATTATTGTTTTCCTCAAGGTGAGCTGCCAGTTGCTGTAGTGTAATGCTTTATTACACTTTTATTTGGTGTCTTTTTCCTAAAAATGAAGAATAAAAAATATATATTTGTTTTCTGTTTTGTTGTTGCTGTTGATATTTTTATACTATTATACATTTAACATAATTATAATTCTAATTTAGCAATATCAAATCATAATATTATAATTAGTTATAACTTTATGTTGTTGTTGTTGTTAAGTGCCGTCGAGTTGATTCTGACCCATAGCGATCCTCTATATAGGGTTTCCGAGGAATCGCTGGTGAGTATGAACCGCCAACCTTGCAGTTCAAACGGCTTTTTAGTCTGGTGCATTAACCCATAGCACCACAATTTTATAGTAATATAAAAATAAAATTACAATATTAATATTATATTAAACTACTGCACTTTGAAGTTCTAAAGACTTTTAACATGACCAAATATGATTAAACACATATTCATTCTCTGTTGTACCTCAAATTCTCTTTTTTCCATACCACTGAATGAATTCATTGGAGTCCTGGGCATCACACGGATTCCTTCTTTATCCTGAAACAGATCCATCTTCTTGCCCTGCCTATTTTATATCTCAGTCACGCGATTCCATTTCCTCTGTTATCGCCTCGTTTCTAACATCACCGTCTCTTTCAGCTCTTTAAATGATCTTCTTTCGTACTCACTTTGGTCACGTTTCCTTGCATTGTTGTTGTTAAGTGCCATTAAGTTGGTTCTAATTATCATTGACCTTGTACAAGTTTTTGAGGACCGGCTGGTAAGCTTGAACATTACAGTTCAGCATATTAACCCACAGCACCACACCAAGACTCATTTTCTTGCATAGTATGCTCTCTTAAACAAAAATGGCAGTTTTCCACTAACCTTTATCAAACTCTTTCTTGGTTCCCATTTTTCATGAAATAATATTTATATTTTTATTTACCTTGGAGGAGTCCTGAAATAATATAAATTGTTAATGCATTTAATTACTAACCTAAACGTTGAAAGTTCAAGATCACCAGAGGCTTTTGGAAGAAAGGCCTGGTGATGTACTTCTGAAAAATCAACCATTGAGAAAATATTATAGAGCACAATTCTATTCTGAAACACATGGGTTCACCATCAATTGCACTAGATCTAAGGGTAGCTGTTTTTGTTTTGTTTTATTTTTTTCCTTATATATCGAAAAAAATTCCAAGGTAATACAACATTGCAGCTCTCCTGCAGCTAGCTATCTTGACACTCCCTGTCTCATACTGTAAAGTCTTTAGTGGTGTCTAGCCACACTGATTCTATGCTTCCTTGATTCCCCTTGTTTTCTTAGACTCCTGTGCTGCATTAAGAACCTGCCTAGTTATCTTTGAGTAGGGAAGTGAAAGGCATGTGCATTTCATTTGATTCCACCCTAGACTAACCAGTTTCCTGGCAATTTACCATTTGGTTTAAAGTGCATGACTGGGCTCACGTCCTGGTGTGGCACTATAGGATAAGCACTGGACGGTTAAACCACAAGGTCGGTGGTTCAAACCCATTAGTTACTTCTTGGAAACTCTATTCAGGATTGTTATGAGTCCAAACTAATTGGATGGTACTTAGCAACAATAATAATAATGGACCAGATGACTGCAACTTCTCAGTTGACCTAGAAATGAATGAAAAATAGATGGTTCTTGCTTACAGCTAGTGAATGTTTGGGGTGAGTTGTTATGCAAAAATAACTCATACAGACATTAGTACCTAGTAGTCATTATGGTTCAAAAACAACAACAACAAAAAACACATTTCTAATCTATGGGACTTTGGGACAAGGAAATAAGGATAAGCAAGAAAAGCACTGAGGAAACTATTAGTGGATAAAAGAAAACAAAACTATTCAAGATGACTGTAAAAATGGCAACCTCTGTTAAATTTGTTGCTATCATTAAGTGCTGTCCAAACAGTTCTGACTCATAGCCAGTCCAACGAGTGGCTGATGAGTTTGAAGCACCAAGCATGTGGTTAATAGTCCAGTGCTTACACTACAGCACTGCACCAGGTCTGTTATGTAATAGCAACAAAAATTTTAACTGTCAACTGTAGTAACATAGAGATAAAGAATGTGCTATTGAATCTGAGGATTTCCAGGCACAATATTAAATTTATAAGTTAGTCCCTTCTAACTATGAATGTAGGGACAAGCTAATACAATATTACAAGAAAGAACTAAATTATACAATGAAATATCCAGTACACAATAAAAATTTTGAGGTTGTATGGGGGAGGCCAGACGCTATCTGTACAAAATTGAGCTATTTCTCACCTCCAGATCCTAATGTCAAAAATAGATACAAAAAATAAGATTTTGTCTAGTATAGCTGTGAGACCCTTTCTTAAAATTTTTACAATGAAGACCGGGCTAATAGATACTCTCAGCTGGAAACAATGGTTGTAGAATCCAAGGAGTACTGATGTGTTTCCAAAATAGCATTGATTAAGTCTAGATAGAGAAATATGACTGAGAATGAATGTTGGTGTCATTTTTGGTGATTAGAATCGAATATA
>NW_006408529.1:22781818-22783926 GCF_000296735.1 Chrysochloris asiatica | reverse complement strand
CACTTATCCTACTTCTCCCTGTGTTTGCCCTTTACATTTCTCCTCTTTCCTAACCCTTCTTAGTCCTTGCGTAAATGTTACCTTTGTTATATCAGATGGTTGTTTATTTTGTGACATGTATGTCCGTCTTGTAGGATCCCCATATAGGCCTGTTCTATTGCTTGGCTGAAACTTGGGTTAAGGGGATGAGTGTATTCTCAGACCTGATCAGTAACTAAGGGCCGTAATCTCAGGGGCTATATTCTCAATCTGACCAGTAAGCCTGTTTTTTCTTTTTTACATTTTAAGGGTTTTTTTTTTTCCACACTTGTCCCACTCTATCCAGAACCTCATATTTTCTTTCCCTTCAGAGCAATTGGTGGTGGTAGCCATGTACTATATATTTTTCCTGGTCTCAGGGTCCTGGAGGCTAATGCTTGTGTGATCCATTAGTCAATTGGACTAATTGCCTGTGTGCATTTTCAGTTTTCTTCATATTGTTTTCTACAGAGTGTGAAAGAACAGCTGCACCTTAGATGGCTGTTCATGAGATTTTAAGACTGCAATCACTACTTACTAAACTACATAGAATATTGTCTTTGAGGATAATGTTATGGCAATTGATATAGTGTCTGCTCAGAAAATGGTCTTGAGTCCCTATACCCTGTGACTCATTCCTTCGAGGTGTTTCATTAAGTCTAAGAAGTTTTCATGATTTTGCTCCCTATGTGCTCTAACATATTCATGGATATATTTGTAGCATAGGTAAATACACATGTAGAAATATTATCTGGCAAGCCAATAAGTATATGTAGATAGATATATAGGTAGATAAAGAGATAGATGTTGTTGTTAAGTGCTGTTGAGTCTATTCTGACCCATAGCAACCCTGTATAGGGTTTCCAAGGAGCAGCTGGTGAGCTCAAAGCACCGACCTTGCAGTTCAAGCAACTTTGCAGTCTGACACATTAGCCCACAGTGCAACATAAAGACTCCAGATAGATAGATAGATAGATAGATATTGATATGCTCCCACTCTATTCACACCCATTCAACCTGCATTTATATATGTGTCCACTTGCTTGTAGATCATTATCATTCCACAACTGTATATACAACAATATATGCCTCTAATGTCTTTAATACTTACACTCCTCCAAGTGTCTTTCTCTGCCTCCATTTTTTGCTGACCTCTTTCTTATTATACATTTTCTTCTGTCACTGAAAAGACACCATGAATTTGCCATTGGAAGTTCAGCAGTTCAAACCCACCAGCTATTCTGTGGGTAAGGCTGTCTACTCCCATAAAGATTGACAGTCTCATAAACCCTGTAGAGGGAGGGTCACTATCAGTTGGAATTGACTGGATGGCAGTGGTTTTGGATTTTCACCCAAACTAATGTCTACTTGGAAACCCTATACAGGGTCACTATGGGTCAGAATCGACTCAATGGCAGTTAACAACAACAACAACAAATCCTCTATTTAATAAGTTATCTGCCATACCCTGGTAAATATCAAATAATATTTCTTTACTATGAAAAAGCTCTCTTCAGTTTTTATAATAATGGTCTCATACAATATTTTGGAGGTTGTTGCATTGGCAAAGGTGCCATTAACTTGTCCTAAAAGGAACTGATAGCATTGAAACCACAAAAATGTTCCTGGGCATCCACAGTTCTTAGGGCTGAAAGTGGACTATGAGAGATGCATAAAGACATATTTCTCAAAGAGCAGTACTTGGAGTTGATTGAAGAAACAGTATCCAGTCTCTAAGAGGGGTATCAAGTGACCTTTATTCACAAGAAATCAGAATAATAAGAAAAGAATGACTCCAATTTTTACCTTTTCAATAGGGAAGTGGAATTGCAGTCATCATGTTCCTGTTTTGACATGGTGTTTTGGGTATGTGAAAAATAGTTTGTCTTTTAAGTTCTAAAGCCTCTAAATCAAGTGTTGTTATATCCAAGGAGTCTTTTGCATATCTTATATACATATCATGTAGATGTTCCAGATTAGTAAAAATACCCAGTTCTACTGAGCATCACTCTAAAGAGAGAATATCAGAAAGATGTATACTTATGCTTCATTGACCATGCACAGGCTTTTATATTTTCAAAGTATGGATA
>NW_006408529.1:22779796-22781563 GCF_000296735.1 Chrysochloris asiatica | reverse complement strand
CTTAACCTGAGACATGCAGATTATGCAACCTTGCTTGCTGAAAATGAAGAGGATTTAAAATCTTTACTGAGGAAAACCAAAGACTACAGCTTTCAGTATGAATTGGCCCTCAATATAAAGAAAGCAAAAATCCTCACAACTGGGCAAACAAATACACTATGATAAATGGAGAAATGACTAAAGTTGTCAGACTTAATTTTTCCTGGATCCACAATCAACACTCATGGAAGCAGCAGTCAAGATTTCAAATGACACATTACATTAAGAACATATGGTGAACAAGACCTCTTTGAAGTGGTGAAGATCAAATATAAGATGTGCTTGACCTATGCTATGGAATTTTCAATAGCCTATTATGCGTGTGAACATTGGAGAATGAATAACTAAAATGAGAGAATTGATGCATTTGAATTATGGTATTGGAGATGAATATGAAAGTACCATAGACTGTCAGAAGAAAACAGAAATCTGTGTTGGAATAAGTACATTCAGAATATTCTTAAGATGCCAGGATGGCAAGACTTCCTCTATCAAACTATGGACATGTTATTACAAGGGGCCAATCTCTGAAGAGGAACATATGATTGGTAAAGTGGAGGGTCAGCCAAAAAGAGGAAGACCTTCAGGTTTGCGGACTGACAGAGTGACAACAGCATTGGGCTCAGATATAACAATTGTGAGGATGGTGCAGAACTGGGCAGTGTTTCACACAAGATTGTCCATGTGTTTCATTGTTATGTGTGGGGTAACTACGATTTAGATCTGACCCAGAGCACATAACAATAATAACAATAGGCTCAGCCATGGTGAACTGGTTTCAGTGGAGCTTCTAGACTAAGATAGACTAGGAAAAGGGTGAGGTACACCGTTTCTGAATGCTTAGCCACTGAAAACCTTATGAATAGCAGCAGTATTTTGCATGGTTGTCTCAAATAGTGACTGACGATAAGCCTCTCAGGATAGAAGACACTGAAAATATGACTACAGAAGAGCTAACTCCTCAACTAGAACTGACCTTAATAACATGAATGGAATAAGTTTCAGAACCTTCATTTGCTAATACAACTCAGATGGTAAGAATTAGCTACAAACACCTATTATTCATCAGACCGTAAGTGTACAAAGTATGAATCTAGGAAATTGGAAGTCGTCAAAAATTAAATGAAATGCATAAAGATCAAGGTCTTAGGCATTGCTGTTGTTAAGTGCTATGGATTTACTTCCAAAATATTGTTCCCAAGAAGCAGATTGCAAGTTTGAACAACCAATCTTAAAGTTTGCAATCCAGTGGTTATATTATAGCACCATACCAGGACACCATCCAAGACATTATTTAGTTGAAATGGACATGTATAGAAATGGACAATCATATTAGTTTACTATACCAGGATTACAAACTGAAGAGTAATGGCATCCGAGTCATCATAAGAAAGAATATTTCAAGATCTATCTTTGAATAAAATTCTATCTGTTATAGGTTAATAGCCATACTTCTACAAGGAAGATGAGTTAAGACCACTATTATTAAAATTTATGCACTAACCACTAAAGTTAGTGATGATGACATTGAAGAATTCTACCAACTTCTTCACTATACCAAAAGGAAATGGTTGATGTTCAATAATTTCAAGAGATAGCATAGGATCAAGAACCAATAATCCTGAAGGAGTGAGTCCAAGGTGCATTGAAGGAATTGGCAAAGAACAAGGCACCAGGAATTGATGGAATAAAAATTGAAATCTTTCAAGAAAGTGAGGCTGCACTGGA
>NW_006408529.1:22777273-22778401 GCF_000296735.1 Chrysochloris asiatica | reverse complement strand
ATGGCACCTAACAACAACAATGAACTTCTTCAGCCGGAAATTGATCAAACATAAAAATAAGATACAGTGATCATTACTGGTGATTGGACTGCAAAGCTTGGAAACAAAGAAGGGATTCATCAGTTTGAGAAAATGAACTTTTTTGACAGAAGGGGTATTGAGATCACATGATAGAATTTTTCAGGACCAGTCAATTATTCATTGTAAATACATTTTTCAAAAATGTAAATGGTGACAGTACATGTGAATCTTTTTAGAAGGACTACGCAGGAATCAAATTGACTATATTTGTTGGAAGAGATTATGAAGAAGCTCAATATCATTAACCAAAGCAACGCCAGGGGCTGACTGTGATGCAGACCATCAAATACTCATATGCAAGTTCAGACTAAAATTTAAGACAATTAAGACAAGTCCATTAGAGGCCATCTTAAAAACAGATTTGATTCATTAGACACTAATGGCTGAAGACCAGAGGAATTGTGTGATGATATTAAGAACATCAGAAGCAAAGAAAGCAAAAGATCATTAAAAATAGTTGAAATAGTTGAATAAAAATTTTAAGTCTTGGTTTGTTGTAGTGAAGGATTCTATAGACCAAATACTGAAAGACAAAGAGAACATCAAAAGAAGATGGAAGGAATACATAGAGTCGCTGTACAAAATACAATCGCTCAATGTTCAGTCATTTCAACAGGTGCCATACGATCAACAACAAATGGTATTGATGGAAGATGAACAGGCTGCATTGTAGGAATTTGTGAAAATCAAAGCTTCAGGATTAGAATACAAATTGAAATATAAATAAACTGTCAGTTCTTGAGCCAATCGCTTGTCTATGTCAAGAAATTTGGAAGACAGCTACCTGATCAACCAATTGGAGGAGATCTATATTTATCCATCCTGCCCCCCCCACCTCTAAAGGTGACCCAATGTAATGTGAAAATCATCAAGTAATATAAAAAATATCACATGCAAGTAAAATTTTGTTGAAGATAATTTTAAAATTATATAGTTTTAAAAGGCAGGAATGAAAAAAAAGATCAAAAGTAAATGTCAAGAGACCCGTGTGCATTTCATTGCATCAGCCCCACCTAGTCAGATTGAATACTACTCACTGGAGATTCT
>NW_006408529.1:22772867-22775848 GCF_000296735.1 Chrysochloris asiatica | reverse complement strand
ATACAACCTTGATTGATGGAAGTGAAGAGGACTTAAAATAAATTTTGATGAAGAGCAAATCCAAGATGTCACTTTGAGGACTAAGGTGTGCCTCACCCAACCCATGATATTTTCAACTGCCGAATTGACTCAACAGCACTTAACAACAACAACATATACATATGAAATTTAGACAATAAATAAGAAAGTAGAAGAATTGATGCATTTGGATTAAGGTGTTAGAGAAGAATACTGAATGTATCATTGACTGCCAGAAGAACAAACAAATTTGTTAGAGGAAGTACAGTCAGAATGCGTCTTAGAAGCTAGGATGGCAAGACATTGTATCTCTTTATCTTTAGACCTGTTATTAGAAGGGACCAATAACTGGAGAAGAAAATCGTGCTTGCTAAAGTGGGGTGTCAGTGAAACCATCTCTAATGATATGGATTGACACAGTGGTGGCACCAATGGGTTCAAATATAACAACAATTCTGAGGATGGTGCAGGGTCCATCAGCTTTGGTTTTGTATAGGGTCTCTATGTGTTGGAACTGACTCGATAGCACCTAAAAACAATATATATTGCTGCTGGCTTTGATTCATAGTGACACTGTGTAAGGTTTCCAAGGAGCAGCTGGTGTGTTTGAACCATTGACCTGTGGTTAGTAGACCAGTGCTTATCCAATAGTACCACAGCAAGACTCCATATGTGTAAATGTTGTTAATTTCCATAGAGTAGATGCAGACTCATAGTGACCCTATATAAGGTTTCTGTGGCTTTCAATCTTCATGGGAGCAGAAAGCCTCACTTCTGCCACAGAGGGGCTGGTGGGTTCAAATATATATTTATAGATATAATTACATATTTTTGCACACATACAGGGTTCTGGTGTGGCACTGTAGGTCAATGCACTGGACTATAAAGTAGTTTGAATCACAAGGTCAATGGTTCAAGCTCACCAGTCACTCTTTGGAAACCCTATACAAGGTTACTATGTGTGGAACTGATGCAATGGCACTTGACATCAACAATGACAAACTTGACTTGAGAGTCTTGGTATGGCACTGTAGGTTAATGTGTTGGACTGCAAGCATGGTTTGAACCACAATGTTAGTTGTTCAAACTCACCAGCAGCTCCTCAGAAACCCTATACAAGGTTGCTATGAGTTGGAACTGACTCCACAGCACTTAACAGCACAACAAAATCAACATATATAAGCATATCTAGAACTCCTGGTGTGCTGCTGTAGGATAAACACTGGACTACAAACCACAAGTTCAGTGGTTCAAACCCACTATCTGCTCTTCAGAAACCCTGTACAAGGTCACTATGAATGGGAATCGACTTGGAACACTTAACAATAATAAAAATATATACTTATATATATAGAAAAGATATCATTGACTTTGCTACTCTAAGGACCCAAGCTAAGACATTAATCTTCTAAAGCATAGGATTTCTGTCACATATGAGCTACTAATTGATTCTTTGAGTTTTTTGTATAACTCAGAAATATTAGTATTCAATCTGTGGAAATGAAAACTTAACAAGAATATCCCCTATATTTGTTACTGTTATTGCTTTTAAGTGCCATCGAGTTGGTTCCAACCCATACCCGTCTGTATAGGGTTTCTAAGGAGTAGCTGGTGAACTTCAATCACCAGCCTCATAGTTCAAACTAACTTCTAACTTTGCAGTCCAGTACATTACCCACAGTGCCACAACAGGATTACATACTTCTAAAACTGACTTGGGAGTCTTGGTGTGGCACTATGGGTCAATGCACTGGATTGCAAGGTTGGTTTGAACCACAAGTTCGGTGGTTCAAACTTGCCAGTCACTCCTCAGAAACCCTATGCAGGACCGCTATGAGTCAGAATGAACTCAATGGCATTTAATAATAAAAACTTGAATTAAAAAAAATAATGTTCATTTGATACTTTCTCACTTTTATAAATTCCAAGTATAGTTTTGTAGTCATTTTATTGTTTGTTTCAAAATATATCATCAGATTCTGTATCTTTTGTTATAATTATACACTTATGAAATGTCACTGTAGATATAAAATATAATTTTAAAGTGGATCAGTATATAGTTTTTCAGGATATTAAATCAATTAGCTAAAAAAAAGAAAGATCATAAAATTTATGAGGTAATATTGTAAACCGTGCTTTGTTATTCAACTTGAAAGACTGTTTTCATTTTTTGTTCTTTTCCTTGAAAATAAAATAAAATAAAATAAAATAAAAGAATATGAATTTGGATTCCAGTTATGCTATGTCTGGTGACTCAATTACACAATTTCATTATTTCTAAGGATAGAAAATCAATTCCATGAAATGGTGATTAACGAAATAAGATTCTTAATGTTGATCATACAACCTTTTGGGGATATAGAAAGCCACTTTAACTGCTACGAGCTATATTCCTGATATACCAGGTTTTTTCTCTTTAATATGGTGCATGAATAATTTCTTTTAAAAAAGATTAGCACAAGAATGATCCCAAGATTGAGGATAAAACATATCCCAACGGTTCAACTTTTCTGACATTCTATACTGTTCCATAATCCTTGATATTAATCATAACTCTTCCATCCTCTCAAGTTCCAGGGTTCTGCAATATGCTACAAAGTCTCATAACTCTCACAATTGTCAAAAGAAATGGCTCAAAATTATAGAGCCTGGCAAGATACAAATTCATAGTTCAGAGCTAAATCTTCTCACCAATGGAGTCTCAGAAACTGAGGAACACGAATTGGTTGGTCAGACCACAGGTTGCTGATGCATGAGGCTGGGGAGCTGTTGAATCAGGTTAGGTGATGGGTCAAAAGTACCAAGAACTAGAAATCAGACATAATAAGCGAGATGCAAGATTCTGGGCAAAAGAGCGAACTGGTCCAAAGTAGTTTTATTAACTGGAGTCAGACAATGTCCCCAAGGGAAACTAAGGTTGGTGACTGAGTCACACTATCTAATAAGGTGGGGGCATCCATAAT
>NW_006408529.1:22770870-22771407 GCF_000296735.1 Chrysochloris asiatica | reverse complement strand
ATAAAATTTAACTAATATTTTATTCAGTATTAGATTTGTAGGATAGATAGAGTTTTGTTGAGTGAACATAGGGACAGATAAGTCTTTCCAGATAGACAACATAGACAGACAATGGTACATGAAGTATTACTTGTGCAAGAAAGATGATAATTAAGGAAAAGAATGCAAAGAGTACAAACCCTATGAAGCTTTTGCTGTATTATATTTTCTGTGACTTTGAAAAACAAAACTAAAACTCAGTGTAGACAGTATGTAACATAAATGTGCTCAACTCTCCTAGAGGAATTAGGTGATATTTGAAATATCCATAAATGTTTAGGGACATCTTTTAGGTATTTGAGATACTGATTAAGAGTTCACCAATCCAAAGCAAGTCTTAAAAGTAGTTCCATTATATATATTCATGAACCGTACTATTCATATTTTTAGGTAGAATATGGAATACTACAAATATTTGGTTCATTGATGAAATGTGAGCTATAGAAATGTGTGACTTGCTACTGTAAGGAGTACTATCTATACTCGTGTCTGCACAAG
>NW_006408529.1:22770059-22770523 GCF_000296735.1 Chrysochloris asiatica | reverse complement strand
CTATAGAATAGAGTATAGCTGCCCCAGATGAATTCCATTCCATTACATAATCAGCCTCTTCTACAACTTTCTCCAGTAGACTAGCTGGTGGGTTTGAATGGCCCACTTTTGGTAAGCATTTGAGTACTTTAATCATGGTGCCACCAGGTCTCCTATAACTTGGAATCAAATTGACAGAACTGCATTTTAGTTTATATCCCAGTTTGGAAGGTTTTTGATCCTTCAGAATAATTCCAACTGTAATGGTTAAAGAATAGCCTCTTAAAATCTGCATTATTACTTATTTAATGCTTTTGCATTAAATGCATCTTCTTTGATACCACAGAATTGTTTTGTATGTTATGGCAAAATCATTTGAATAGATATTTAAATTTAACATAATTTGGGCCTTTTTAGATGTAAATTTTGCATTTCTAAAATTTCTAATTTGATAGAAATTTCAAAATTAAACAACATGTTAGCAC
>NW_006408529.1:22768432-22769959 GCF_000296735.1 Chrysochloris asiatica | reverse complement strand
AAAACACCAGTAGGGGCACACCCATGTGGATAGGTTTTATTTGAGTCCTCCTAGACAGACTAGGAAGAAGGAGAAGCAAACTACTTCTGAATTTTTAGCCACATAAACCTTATGAATATCAGTGGAACAACATCAGATAACAAGAGAATATTGAATATTGGAACATAATGAAGAACACAAGACTATGCCAAGTATAATGACAGAAGATAATCCCTTTAGGCACTCAAAAGATGACAGCTGAAGAACTGTCTCCTCAAAGTAGAGTTGTCCATTAATGTGCAAATGAAGTAAAGTCTTAAGGAGCTTCATTTGGTGATGGGGCACAACTCAAAATGGAGAGAAACAGCTTTAAACAACCATTAATATTTGGAACATGGAATGCAAGAAGCATGAATCTTGGAAAATTGGAAATAGTCAAAAATGAAACTGGATGCATAAACATTGATATCCTAGGCATTAGTGAGCTGAAATGAATTGGTATTGGCCATTTGGAATCTGACAAGTATATGGTTACTATGCTGGGAATGACAAATTGATGAATAATGACATCACATTCATCATAAAAAAAAAAAATCAAGATCTGACTTGAAGTATAATGCTGCATGTGATCTATGCTTACAAGGAAGATAGTTAATACACTTATTCAAATTTAAGCACCAATCACTAAACTTAGTGTTTATGAAACTGAAGAATTCTACCAACTTCTTCAGTTATAAATTGATCAAACATACACAAAGTAGTATTGCTAATTACTGGTATTTGGAATATAAAGGTTGGAAACAAAGAGGAAGGATCCATAATTGGCAAATATGGTCTTGGTGAGAGAAATGATTCTGGAGATCACATGATAGAGTTTTGCAAGATCATTTCAAGAGGTAGCATATGATCAAGAGCCAATGATACTGAAGGAGGAAGTCCAAGGTGCATTGCAGGAATTGGCAAAGAAAAAAGGCACCAAGAGTTGATGGAATAAAAATTGAAATCTTTCAAGAAAGTGAGGTGGCACAGGAGGCACTCTCCCATCTATGCCAAAAAACTTGGAAGACAACTATCTGGCCAACTGATTGGAAGAAATTCGTATTTGTGCCCATTCCAAAGAGAGGTGACCCAATGGAATGCGGAAATCATCAGACAATTATTTTGATATTCCATGCCTGTAAAGTTTTACTAAAGGTAATACAGAAATGTCTGCAAGTATATATTGTATACTTCCAGAGGTTCAAGTTGGATTCAGAAAAGGTCATAGAACGAGGGATATCATTGCTGATGCCAGATGGATCTTGGCTGAAAGCAGAGAATATCAGAAAGATGTTTACCTGTGATTTTGATTGTGTGGATCATAACAAGCTATGGACAACATTGAGAAGTATGAGTATTCCGGAACACTTAATTGTGCTCATGAGGAATCTGTACTTGGACCAAGAAGCAGTTGTTCGAACAGAACATGGGAACACTGAGTGGTTTCAAATTAAGAAAGGTGTGCGACAAGGTTGTACTCTTTCACCATACTTATTCAACCTGTATGCT
>NW_006408529.1:22764892-22766952 GCF_000296735.1 Chrysochloris asiatica | reverse complement strand
TAGATTTCATTTCTATGAAACTTGCTTCAAATGAAAATAGTTACTTTGATACTGTGCATTGTTTCTTGGATTAAAAAAAATAATAAGATTAGGTCATGAAAAACAAGTTTTACAAAGGACATTAAATACAATAACATAAGAAAATTCCTAGGATAATACAAACCCAACCATCACTATTAACATGGGTAGCTGCTTTACAATAGGTAACTAAGACAAGTAACTGCCATTATCTGCTCTAAAGAAGTCCTTTAACTTAGGGCAGTGCATGTCTGGGAGGTGGCATTAAGAGTCTTTACCATAGTAGAGGTAAGTCTGTTGATTTTCACATTTAGGGTCAAGACCTTAGCAAGCATTACAAAATGGGGCAGGGTCACATTCTCAGCTGGACTGAACAGATGTAGATTGATATGGAAGTCAAATGGGGGAAGCACTAGTGATAAGGTCTATTAGTCAGGTCCTGCCTCTGTGGTAGGAAGGTGGTGAGTCTTCCAAATGTTCAGGGCTCCTTCTCCTTCCACCCTGCCCCAGTAAGCACTGGTGATGTAGGAGATCTTAGTTCCACAAAGGAAAAACTACCTGGAGCTGTGTTACAGAATTACTAACTCAAATAAGACAGGAGGTAAAAAGCAATGTTCAACTTACAATCTCCGTTCAAACAGAAGTCAGATATATTCATCACATGCTTGCCCAGGTATATTTAAACATTTTCATCCTGGCAGCAGGGAATTCAGTCTGAGTGTTCACCTTATAGTAAGAGAAAGAAGTTTAACACAGCTTTAATCACAGCTTGAGAACCAAGGAAGAATTCACAGCCCATTATTACCCAGGGTTTTTCTTGATTTGTGTGTGGTGAGTCCAGATCTTGAGGTCCTTGAGTTGGGGACGTCAGCAGGATCTTCCAAGAGCTGGTCCACTTCTCCTCTAACTGCAAGTCAGGTCCGTCTTTGCATGTTTTGAGCAAGACATGATCTCTAGGCTGAAGGGGTGCAGGTTACCTGTTGGGGAGGAAGCAGATCTAGGAAAAGCAAGTTCAAGAATAATAGAAAGTGCATGGTGCAGGTGTTGTGCACACTGTCGCACCTTCAGATCTTGGTTGAGATTCGGTGGAGGGTTGAGGGAAGCTGCTTAGAAAGGTTTGCCACATACAATTTCATAATGGATCAGTTTAAGCCCGCGTCTGAGGGCCATCTGAATTCAGACCATAGCTAAGGCAGCACCTGGTCCCAATGTAGATAGATTTCCTGACAGTTTTACCATTTGTCTCTTTGTAGTATGGTTCATTTTCTCCACTTTCTCAGAGTGGGATCGCCATGCTGAAAGCAATGTCTATTTCATCTTTTGGTGTTTGCTACTCTGTTGTCATTTTGGACACTTTTAGGAAGCCCAATCTTGAAGGAGATAATCTCCTTCAAGAGGACTTTTACTACTTCTGAATTTTTCTTAATTCTGGTGGGGAAAAACTGTACCCAACCTGAAAAAAAGTCTTGACATTTGTGCAGGACAGCCTTGTCTTGGGATTATTCTTGAGGCAGTAAAGCAGCTAACATCCTGAATGAATGTGTTTTTGTTTTGTTTTTTAAATTTCTTGCCCTGGAGCCAGGGCTTAATGAATCAAGTTAGGGTTTCTTTCCCTTTGTGGGTCATTGCATAGATTCATTTAAGTAGAGCAGGGGCTAGTTTTCATGGGATGAGAACCATTATATTGCCATTCACTTTTTAACCTTTCTCTCAAATCCTTTTGCCTCAGCCCAACTCAAGTCTTCTGGATACACATTTACAGTCTTTCTTGCCAACATTTCTAATGCCCTCCTCAGTGCAATTAGTTTGGCATTTTGAGCTGAGGTTCCTTGCAAGAGGGCTACTGCCTCCACCTGGTCTTGTAAGGTTACTATCACACATCCTGCTCTCCAAGTCCCTTTCTCCATGTAACTAAATCTTACCACGAACAACGTCTAGTCCACTAGGTATAATCATTGGTTAAACAGTTCATGTTGGCTGGAAAATACTTGGTCAATGATTTCTATACAATCATGGTTTTGCCCTTCAGTTGCTAAATCAGG
>NW_006408529.1:22749995-22755772 GCF_000296735.1 Chrysochloris asiatica | reverse complement strand
AAAATAATGTCAAAAACAACCAAATCATTGTTATATTAGCAAAATGATGATTTACAACCAAATAAAACAAACAAAAGGACTTACTAGTAGTTTATGGTAAAGTATTCTATATTCCTTGAGATATGAGCAATGAATTCAAACATCAACTTTAAAGTTAAAGAAAGAGGAAAAGGTGGAACTAGTTAAACTTTTTAGAAATTTTATTTTCACTGAAGAATTATCATTCTTTTTGTCTCTAGAAACTTGGTGTGAATATTTACATGACAGTTTGCATTTTTCAGCTAGTCCACAGATATGAGGTCAGAATTATTGTCGGAAGGGACCAGTCACAGGAGACGGCTATCATGTTTGGTAAAATGGAGGGTCAACGAAAAAGGGGAAGAACCCCCAACAAGATGGATTGGCAAAGTGGCAGCATCAATGGACTCAAATGTAGCAACAATTGTGAGGTTGGTCCAGTGTTGGGCGGTGTTTTGTTCTGTTGCACATAGGGTCACTATGAGCCAATACCGACTGGATGCACCTAACAATAACAAATCAGCTCATGCCTGAGGAATTTTAATTGTTTCCAAGTCAAATTACTAGCAATGAGATCATTTTTGCCAACATGTCAGATTGATATACACAAATGACATCATCATTTCTATTGTAATAGTTTGCATTAGCAAATAAATATTATTTTAATTCAGTTATTTTTCTACTAGAAAATTAGGCAACCTATGAGGAATCTACAGAAGCTGAAAGCACTTAGAAAAATTTAAATAGACTAAAAAAATGAAACATTAGCATTTCTAGAAAAAAATTTTTTACAAATGTATTTTAAGAATTTCAACATAATAATTTGGATTTCAATCCCAGTGATGGAAAGTGAAATTCATAGACCAATAAGACAGAACACTACCGGTTAAAATATAGATTTAATCCAGAAAATGAGGCTAATTTTCTGTTACTGGACTCATTTCAGCCCTGTACTTTTCTCTAGACACTTAATGGCAGCAAAGAGTCCTGGCACCTGCCTTGTATCACAATTGTGAGCTGTCAAAGTGAGTAAAAGAAGGTATGAAACCTGATACCTTTGGTCAATTATAGAACCCATTTTCTATCTGCAATTATGTGGTAAGCAAAGAGTTCACAACATCAGTTCAAATGGTTCATTTTAGACTATTAGGGACTCTGTTCATTCCAAATTTTTTGTAGTGCATCTCTATTTCAACTGACAACATTACACAGAAAAGAAGATCTATCTTTACAGCAATCAAAGTAATGCTTGGCTTTTTCTGTTTTGCCATGCCACATATCAACATGATGTTCTGTGTATTACAGGCAATTGCAGATTCTGAAATGTTAAATTTATACCTATTTAAAAGACCCAGGTGGAATTTGGAAATAAAAACAAACAAAGGACCTCCTTCCTAATGTTATTGTCTTCTATATGCAATGCTGTTATTGTTGTTAGGTGCCTTCTGGATGGTTCTGTTTCACAGCAACCCTAGGCCAAAAACAAAACACTGTCCTGTGCTGCACCATCCTTCTGGTGTTTTCTCACAGTGTTCCACTGCTATTCATAAGGTTCTCAGTAGCTAAACATTCAGAAGTAGTCCAACTTTCCTTTTTCCTGTCTGTATTAGTTTGGAAGCTCAGCTGAAATAGGAAAAAAATGGACATTACCCATAAAAAATAGAATTAATGCAAATAATTTCTTATGGATTGAATTGTACCCACCAACAATCATGCTATAAATTGTAACCCCTATAAAAGCTAAGTGATTTGAACCTACCAGCAGCTTTGTGGAAGAAAGATGTGATATTATGTTTCCATAAAGATTTAAAGCCTTGAAAATCTTATGGGACAGTCCTATAGGGTCACTGTGAATTGAGTAGAATCCCAGTTATGAATAGATTATTATTATTATTTTTAAAGCAGTGTTAGAGTATTGTTAAGTCATTATGGGTTTTTTGTTGTCGTTGTTGTTGTTGTTGTTTGTTTGTTTCCATCGAGGTATTTTTTTTTTGTATGTATTACATCCCTAGAAAAAGAACCCCAGGATTTTCCTTCCTGTGTGTTTTCGTCTTGCTTCCTCGTAGTCCATGATGCCAGCTGAGGTTGTCAGTACAATGAAACCAAACTGACGGGATGGGAGCAGATTATTCTTCCATTTTTCTAGGTCTTTCAGCTGCGCATCACACTAAGAACTGATCACGCCACACTTGTTTAACCTGCCAGTGAGGTTCGCCATGATTTTTTCAGCTCCGTGATCATCAATGATTTCAAATTCACTGTGGGAGTCCAGCTCTCGCAGGGTCGCGAGACACGAGAAGAGACGCGGAGTAGGCGAAAGTGAAAGCAATGGAGGAGTCTCCGCTTAGTTGGCTGATGGAGCTCTCTCTCTTTTCTTCTTTGCCCCAGCTCAGCAAGTATTTATTTATACTTAAAATCACACAATGCATAATGATTTGATACTTTGATTTTTCCCTTGAATTATTATTACACATTTGTAATTGTAACATTCTTTTACCTGTGATTACAGAACCTTAACAAAAGTATTTCTATGGTGTCCAACCTGACCTTTCCGATATCCTGTTCTTTTCTAACCATTAAGCATTTTTATTTTGACATTATCTCCTCTCCTACGTAAGTGATAGATTGTTTCTTCTTATTCCCACTGGAAGATCAAGTTAAACCTTACACCAACTATTTCCACTTATCAGACCTCTGATTACATCCTCTTAGTAATATGTTTCTATTAATCATCAATGCCTACACTACTTTATTGTTTCTACTAGCTAATTGTCAATTTTCTATCCTACATAATGTACTACTATTTTCTATAAGAAAAGCATTACTAACATCTACTCAATTATCTTGTTCTTCTGATGTATTCAGTAAATTGCCTAACCGCAGTGTTTCTATGTTTCTTTCTTTTAAGCTGTGAGGCACATAAGGTCCAACCTGGCTAATTCTGCAGGAAATGTAGATTATTAAGTTTTGACCACCTTTCATTAATGTTCACTATTCTCTGCCTATTTACGTAGGTGCCTGTATGTAATAGTGGGAGGTTTGTGAATTCTGGCTGGTAATTGATTGTGGTAAGGTCTATAGGGGTTGGTCATCTTTACTTTAGTTTGTTATCTGCTTTTGTGATCTCATAAATGCAGTTACTTTGCACTTCGGTTTTCTGTGAAAGGGAGTAGTTCATACAATTCCCTTTGAATTCAACCCAATGAAGCTGAAACAATTGTTGCCAGACCAGTATCTTTCTAAGGTCTGCAGAGCTCACAGTAAAGACCATGAATATGGCAATATTATATATTTTTACAAGTGAATTCAGAGTTATCCTAAAGGGGAGAAAGAGGATGCCTCTCCAGAGAATCATCTGCTTTGCATGATGTTTCTCCTTTTGCTGGGACTGTGTCAAACAGCAAAAGTGGTGGAACCGTTTCCCCCAATTCACCAATGTAACCATGCTTCATCATCATGGTCAGGAACCAAACGATGACTTTGGAGCACGGTCTGATGAGAACCTGGCGTTTGCCTCTCTTCTCGGCATTATTGATGCTCTTAAGAGTGTTGGCCAAGATGTTCTTGTGCACCATGATGGCAGCACAGAAAAATGGCAGAAAGAGGAAGGGAGAAGTGAGTGTGAAATCATTATGTTTTGAGAAAAAACAACAAGCAAATAACGTTGGGGGAAGATAAAAATGTCATGTGAGATCCCCAAGGAACAAATAAGCATAAATTGAAAATAAACAAGAATCTTACTCTAGAGCCAACAGAAAGATAAAGCCTTTCTTTGAAGCCAAATGTTTTGAATTTGGTCTTTAGCCTCTTAAATTCTAAGAAAAGAAATTTCTGTTATTTAAAGTGACTCACTTGTATTATTTTCATTAAAGGTACCATGAACCACCAGAGGAACAAACAAATCTATATTGGAAGAAGGATAGCCAGAATATTCCTAAGAAGTCAGAATTGCCAGACTTTGTCATACTTTGGATATATTATCAGGAGGGATATATAAAAGTGTAGTGCCAGTGAAACAGAAGGAGACCTCCCCCCCAACAACATGCATTGGCACAATAGCAATAACAAAGAGCTTAACATCGCAACAATTGTGAGGCTGGCACAGGATTAGGAGGTGTTTCTTTCTGTTGTGCATAGGGGTCTCTATGAGTTGAAACTGACTAGATGGCACCTAGCAGGAAGAACAAGAAAGGATAGTCTAAACAGAAGAATATTGTCTTTGTTAAGTGTTGCTGAGTCGGTTCCTACTCATAGTGACCCTGTATATGCTTCCGAGGAGTGGCTGGTGAGCTTGACCCTCTGACCTCGTGGTTCACACCGACCTTGCAGTACAGAGCATTAACACACAGCACAACACCAGGATCCCAAACAGGAGAATATATCAGACTATAAATTGATAATTTAAATAATTTTTTAGTGTACCTACGGAAGATTATATCTGCTAAAAATTAGGCAATGAGGTATAAAATTGTACAGAAAATTAAATGGGATAATATCAATACAATTTAGCATAAATCATGGCACATAGTTAAGATTAAATTAAAAAGCAAACAAAATTATTAATTTCATTATAACTGACATAATTTTAATGGCTAGTTTGTTAGGTCCTTATGAGAGATACAACAAGCATGGATACATGGACAAAGGAAAATTTTGGTCTAAAAATCATTTAAATTAAAAAAAGAGAGAGAGAATAATTCAGTCTTTCACTTATTTAGATCCTTAGAAAATGTACTATCTATTTTTTTAAATGAGACACCTTATGAAATCCTCAGTGTTTTAAATAAAATAAAGTCATCGGGTATTTTTTATATACCGAATACAAAATGGAGCCTTCCTGGAGAATTACATGCATTTTAACAGCATAATTGCATATTGATCGATCTATAGTGTTGCACTTAATCTTTTATATCTCAACACCATTTCAGAGCTGTCAGTGGGTCTTAAATATTGAGTCACTGGTGCAAAATGCTTTTTCTTGAGAATTAACATGCTTATGATAATAGCATCATTAAAGGCTCAAGCAGTACCTTCATGCTTATTGAGCTGAACGAGATCCTGAATGATAGGACTTTATACAAATGCCATCCAAGATACTTTTCATACTCTCTGAGTACTGGTTCTTGTGTTTGACTGGCAGTATGTAATAATGGTTGCCGAGTTAATTAATTATCTGGGTAAGGTTTTATTGAATTGCCTTGCCACAGCAAATTTTACCTCTGTTAAAAATATTTAATATAAGCTTTTATATCAGTAATGGTTACTTCTAATAGCATTAAAATATGTTCTTAAATTTGTATACCAAAATATTGTAAATCTCAATTTATTAAATAAGGTATTTGTTACAACCAACTTGCCTGTATTTTCTCAATGTTGAATATTTAGGCTATTTCTTTTCGTTAATGGAATTTGAAAGGAGCATACATTAAGGAAAATATAGTTTACTTATTTAGTAGAATATGAAGTTTGATTCATCCTATCCCTTTATGTTGTTGTTAAGTGCCATTGGGTCGATTCTTCACCCTAGTGACCATAATGTTTCT
The DNA here is from genome assembly GCF_000296735.1 of Chrysochloris asiatica. Taxonomy (NCBI): domain Eukaryota; kingdom Metazoa; phylum Chordata; class Mammalia; order Afrosoricida; family Chrysochloridae; genus Chrysochloris; species Chrysochloris asiatica. The sequence goes on along the minus strand of NW_006408529.1, from coordinate 22,750,211 downwards.
AAGGAGCAGTTAGTGAGCTTGAACCACTGACCTTGTGGTTCAAACCAACATTGCAGTCCAGCATATTAACCCACAATGCTACACCAGGATTCCTCCTTTACCCTTATACAATTATTTGAATATTTATTGAATTATGACTATATGCACAATGTTGCCCTCTGGTAGTGTAGTGGTTACGAATCGGGCTGCGAACCTTAAGGCCAGCAGTTCGAAACT
>NW_006408529.1:22747265-22749895 GCF_000296735.1 Chrysochloris asiatica | reverse complement strand
TGTATAGGATTTCCAAAGAGCAGCTGGTAACCTGGAATTTCAACATTCATTTTTTCAGTGTCCAGGTTTTTTAAATAAGTGCATTGGTCCTTGCTTAAGGCCCTCTTTCCTTTCAGGGTTCCTCCCTGGGGCCCAACTGGCTTTCCTCTAGTTGTATCTAGTAAGACAGTAATGGCCTGAGACTTCTTGTGCTCTCGGCTGTTAAATACATTGAAGGCGATATCGACCAACTGGGATGGATTCATGCCAATTGCTCTGTCAAATTTCTACAGTTTCTTTCTAATATCGGTGAGATGCTTTGAGAGATAAAAGTCATGTTAACCATTCAGATATTTGCTGAGTTCCTGGGATCAAGGTCTGTGTACTTATAGTAAGCGTGAAAGATTTATTCAAAGAGTTCAGAGGGGTCCTCAGTTGGCTTCTGCTGAACTGCTTGTACCATGGTCAAGCTTTTTTGTTCAGGATGCCCCTCTTCAGACCTCTGAAGATGCACCTTTTATAATCTCCCAGTCAGGCAGACCCTGTCATTTATATTCCAGTTTGGCTCAGTTAGAGGAATTCCCTTGACTGGAGCCAGGGTCCCATTTGGTTTTTTTTCTTTGGATGCATGCTGCTTCGTCCCATGCCTTATTTCAGACCAACTTTCCTTCATTGTTGGTCAGGAGCACGGTCAAGAGAGCCTGAATATCTGCCTATGTAGGATGATGGGTGGCGAAAACAGTGGTTATTGAATTTGTCATTTTGGTTAGGTCATTCTAATGTGGTCAATTCACTGGACTGCAAAGTCCATCTGAATGGCAAGGTCGGAAGTTCAAGCTCACTAGGTGCGTCTCAGAAACCCCACACAAAGTCACCACGAGTCAGAACCTACTTGAAGGCACCCAACAACAACAACAACATCTTGATAGGAAGGATTTGAATTTTTCCTATTTAACAAATCCAAGGTAAAGAAAGGAGTATGTGTCCACTAATATCTGGCATGTTGCCCATCTGTATCCAATACAATGGGCATCTGCAGAGGAGGTAGTTCCCTGTCTCTGTTCCAAGTAGCCATTGACTTGTTGTTGTTGCTATGTGCCGTGGAGTTGGTTCTGGCTCATAGCAACCCTGTAGAGGGTTTCCGAGGCTGTAAATCTTTATGGGAGCAGAAAGCCTCACCTTTGTCCCACAGAATAGCTGGTAGTTTCGAACTACTGACCTTGAGGTTAGCAGCCCGATTCATAAACCACTACGCTACCAGAGCTCTCTATCTCATATACCTTAATGGGCATGGAATAGAAAAATAACTCCCAAATTGCTTTACTCAGCAGCTGATAAGGTGGGGCAGGTTCACTACGTCAGGCTATACTTTTTCCTACTTGGTGTTGCTGGTGCACCAAGCAGTAATAAGACAATTCTACAATCAAAACCTACAGTTCACAAAAAAAGCAACCATTCATTTCCTTGTATATTCACCTATAGCCCTGGTTAGAAGTCTATGTTTTCACCTAACATTCATCTGTATTCATTTTTTTTCTCTGCAAGGCTTTCGTTTTTATTTTTGGCTGAATAAATGCATTATATGACATATACGTGACCTAACTTACATACTCCAGGTTGTTTTCAGTTTCTTAAACATAAATACAGGACAAAAACATATACAAAGTAATTTTATAAACAGATAAGCAATCTGGCATAGTGGGGGAATAATTCAAGCTATAAGATGGTATAATTTAAGGATCCATTCAAAGGCTATTTTCCCCCATAATCTAGATTGTACATTAGCCAAGCTGTACAACAGTAAAGCTATTTCCTTTTATGTCATAAGAGGGTACCCATATAGAAACCAGTCAGACAGAATTACACCCTACAGTGCTTTTCTTTGGGATTGAGGCCTGTGCTCCCATTTCTCAGATATGGAGGTTAACCTTAACAGAAACAGAAACACAGAAACAGAAGGGACATTTTGAGGAAATTATTTCCTATTTATTGTGTCTCTATGTGAGCACCCAGAATAAAGCAAGGGGATCTCAAAAGTGAAGGCAATGATGAGTGCAGGAGACACAGGGTGGAAGACTCCCAAGAAAAAGATTCTTGGCAGTGCTGCTGGGAGTGTTCATTTACTGTGCTCTGGGCTCACAGGTCCAGGCAGCCGGTGGGCCTCCCAGCAAGCAATATCACCCACAAAGGAGACCAAGTTCCTTTGGTATTTTCAGTAAAAGTCCACGAGGTCGCCAATAGTGACCACCAGAAATGTTGCCAAACTGAAATAAGAGTTTGCTGCTTGTCCTGTAGTCAATCACAGAGATGAGGAGAGATCCAATACAAGCTTTATTAGCAGAAATCCAGAAGTCTGGAGAATGGACAGAATAATTTCTCCAGACTGTCAACAGAGAATGGAAATTTTATCTTAAGCATATCCCATCTAAATGTGGATATCATCTCAAGAACAGATTTGATGTGTTAGACACTAATGACTGAACACCACAAGTGTTGTGTGATGTCATCAAGAACATCATTCAGGAATAAATCAAAAGATTGATAAGACAAGGAAGAAGGAAAAGACAAAACTGCATGTCAGAAGAGATTCTGAAACTTGTTTTCCAGTATAGAAATGCTAAAGCAAACAGAATAAATGAGAAAGAAAAAAA
>NW_006408529.1:22744663-22746420 GCF_000296735.1 Chrysochloris asiatica | reverse complement strand
TTTTGCATTTTTTATCATCTCTCTCCTTTATGTCTGTATTTATTACTGATGTCTTTGCTTGTTCTGAGTACACTTAAATTATAGGAAAAAGGCATTGAGCAACATTTAAGTTTTGATTATTTTCTCAAGTAAAAAATTCCCAAATGATGCAATCCAGCAAGGATTTTGCAGTAGTTATCTAAGACCAGTCCTACTTTTCTGTTGCTTCCTAGCATTGAGAATGAGGATTGAGAACCCACATAAAAAAGAAATAATGGTATGTAAGAACAGCTTCCCAGTTACTTATTTTTCTAACTGTAACAAGTTTGACCAATGCTAATTATGAAGATACAGGTCAGAATATAACTTACAAATAAATTTCAATTAAAATTAAAACACAAATTTACTTATAGGAAAGTCATAAAATAACATGATATTTTGTGTCACCACTTTCTACTAGCTTTCACATACAAAAGACATAGTTTTACCTTTTATAACACAAGTCTATGTTATGAATTTGTATTAAATGTATCTACATGTTAGAAGAAAAAGCGTATGAAAAAGATGTTAATTTTCCAGTCTCAGACAAACTATCTACTATATGAATTTCTTATGACAATAAATAGATTTTGCTTGTCATTTTGATTAACATAATATTTACTATATCTTTCATAGAAAGGAGAAAAATAGTAACGAGTAAATTCAAGATAACTTTATGATGAGAAGATAAATTCTGATCGTCTAATACAAGATGGACTGGACTGAAAAATCTGTTGAACTGCAAGGTCAGCTGTTCAAGTTCACCAGATGTTCTTCAGAAACCCTATGCAGGGTCACTATGGGTCAGAACTGACTCTATGGCACTTAACAGCGAAAACAATAATACAAGATCAGGGAGTCCTGGTAGCTTAACGGGTTACAAGTTGGGCTGCTAACAGAAAGGTCAGTAGTTTGAATCTGCCAGCTGCTCCATGGGAGAAAGATGAGAGTTTCTGCTCCCATAAAAATGCACAGCTTTGGAAATGCTATGCAGGATTACTATGAGTCAGAACCAAATTGACAGTGTACAACCACAACCACCACTAACATAAGATCACAGGAGTCCTGGTGTTGCTCTGTAGGATAAGCACTGGACTGCTAACTACTAAAGGGTGGCTATAAGTCAGAATCAACTCAATTGCACTTAACAAGAGCAACAATACAAGATGACAGGGAATACGGTGGCTCTATAGGATAAGCAATGGAATGTGAACCCTAACATAGGTGGTTTGAGCACACCAGTTGCTCTGCAGGAGAAATGTGAGACTTTCCACTACTGCCAATATTTATAGGTTTTCTGGTAGCATAGTGCAACCGCAAGGTCAACAGTTTGAAACTACCAGCTATTCAGGGAGAATGATGAGGCTTTCTACTCCTGTAAAGCTTTACAGCCCCCAAAACTCTGTACAGAGTCGCTATGAGTCAGAACTGACTCCATGGCACATAACCACCACCAACCATCAAACTGTACACAGGGATGCTATGAGTCAGAATCACCTTCTTGGCACTTGATAATAACAACAACACAAAACAAGAATAATCTGTTCACTAGTGAATGAAAACCAAAATTTAACTTTAACTTTACTTTGTTAGGAAGGGGAAGATAATTCATTTGAGAGTGTACTGTTCTTGATTTCTGCTATATTTCAATATTCTGATATTGGGATGAAAGAACTAACAATGAAAACAAAGCAAAAATATGATAAAATTCTGGAATCCAGTGCATTGTAACTTTTTTT
>NW_006408529.1:22725076-22732107 GCF_000296735.1 Chrysochloris asiatica | reverse complement strand
AACTACCAGCTGTTCTGTAGGATAAAGATGAGGTTTTCTGCTCCCATAAAGATTTACAGCCTCAGAAATCCTGTACAGGGTCTTTATGAATCAGAACCGACTTCACGGCACATAACAACAACAACAACAACAATAACAGGCATACTTTGAAATACAGTGAATAGTACAATAAAATGAGTCATACAATGTTTTTTGTTTTTCCAGTACATATAAAAGTTATGTTTATGTTTAATAGACTATAGTTTAGTCTATTAAAAGAGCGCCGGTGGTCCTATGGGTTAAGCATTGTGCTACTAACAATAAGGTTGATGGTTCAATCTCAACAGTCACTCTATGGGAGAAAGCTTAGGCTGTCTCTTACTATAAAGATGTACAGTCTCACAAACCCTAAATAGGCACACTATGAATCAAAATAGACTCTATGGCAATGGGTTTGGTTTGGATTTTGGTAGTCTAGTATGGGTACAATAGATTATGAAAACCTTGGAAATGTTGTAATTAGCAGTGCGTAACAGAAAATGACGCTGATAGACCTGCAGTATCTTCAAAACAAAACAAAGAAAGACACAATAAAATGAGGTACACCTCTCTCTATAAGTGTGTGTGTGTGTTTGTGTGTGTGTGTGTGTGTGGTGCTGTGGGTTAATGCACTGGACTGAAAGTCGGTTTGAACTGCAAGGTCAGCAGTTAAAGGCCATCAACTGCTCTTCCGAAACCCTATACAGGGTCGCTATGGACTAGAACTGACTTGACGGCACTTAACAACAACATATATATATATATATAAATTTCTTTTCAGGCGAAGGTAACAGAGAAACCCTTGAATTCATAGAAACAAATATGTGAGAGAAGATATGCAAACATCTATCTATCAATCTATAGAGTTTGAAATTAAATAACTATGGGGATCTATACTGCCTCACTGACAGGCTGATTTTAAATATGTCGAAGTGTTTTGGTTCTGCCACTATCTGAGGACAGGGAAAGGGTTGAGTGAGAGAATTATTTTAAATTGTGTGCTAGAAATTCAATTAATGTTAGGGAATCAAGGCAGTTATCTATCTATTTCAAAAATAATAAAATATAAATGGATACATTTATGAACAAGAATAACAACAAAGTGTATTTTCACTACTTTTGCCTTGTTTGCCAGTATGATTAAACTCTAAAGAGCAACACGCACAGTGTATGCTTGGTTTAATATCTGAGTGTTTGCAAAAAACTATCAGTGTAGTGGGTTAAGAGTTGGACAGCTAATCTTAAGGTCAGTACTTGAAACCTACCAGCTGCTATGTGGGTGAAAGACGAAACTGTCAGCTCTCATAAAGATTGACAGTCTCTGAAACCCAAAGGAGTAGTTCTATTCTGTCCTATAGGGACACTATGAGTCCTAATTGACTTGATGGGAGTGGGTTAATGGTGCTTAACACCAAGACTTTTACTGAAGCACTCTTTGCAAACAGCTGCCTGAAAGCACCTAAGTTTATCACAATTCCTTTATCGATCAGTTAAAAGCCTGGATTCATTCATTCATTAACGTATACACTTATCATTCATTTAGTTAAATGATCACTTGTTCAATAAATGAAGGCATTAAGATCCAGAAGAATTAGTAAATAAGTTGATGTCATACAATGTGTTGGTTCTGAACCATTTATGGTTTCTGTGATTTTGAGTGTGCCATTCTCCCTTTCTGAATGATAGTTTATATGATTAATTGTTTAGATAAAATTTATATAAAGCAGGTAGAAAGGTGCCTAGACCATATTGTTATTCGGTACCATCAAGTTGACTCCAATGCATAGTGACAGCACAAAATATTGCCTGATCCTGAGCATATTCACAACCACTTATGTTTCAGCCCTTTGTTGTAGTCACTATGTCAATGCATTTCATTGAGGTCTCCCTCATTTTAACTCTCTCATTTACCAAGCATTGTTTACTCCAGAGTTAGCTGCCTCCTGATAATATGCACAAAGTAAGTGTGATAAATTCTCACCATCCTGGCTTCTAAGGAAACTTCTGGCAGTACTTCTCCCGGACAGATTTTTTTGTTCTTCAGTATTCTGCACCAACACCACAATACAAATGCTTCAATTCTTCTCCAGTCTTCTTTTTTCATTGTTCAGCTTTTGCATGTACATGAGAGGACTGAAAATGCCTGGCTCATAGGAAAGCTTTATGCCGTCTACTTATTGTTGAAATTGCTCATTCTTTACATTTAGAATTTATATGATGTACAGAAGTAAAGATTGAAAATCATAAATAAGATATGCTCTCTTTCCTTCAAGCATGTCATAGTCTGAAAAAGAAGGCTGGGATATACATACATATTTGAAAATCCTAGATAAGAGATACAATTTTGTTTTTTTGTTTTTGCTGCTAAGTATCATTGAGTTTGTTCCGACTCATAGTGGCCCTGTAAAGAGTTTCTGAGGAGCAGCTGGTAGGCTTGAACTGCCAACATTGTGGTTCCCTGTTCAGTACTGATTCTATAGTGCCACACCAGAAGATAGAGCAGAAACACTTATATTATAGGTCAGAGGAAAGTTAAAAGGAGGAGAAACCTATATCCTTTGTTGTTGTTAAATGCCATTGAGTCAATTCTGACCCATAGCAACCCTGTATAGGGTTTCTGAGGAGCAGCTGGTGAGCTTGAACCATCAACCATGCACGTTCAAATGTATTTGCAGTCTGGTGCATTAACCCACAGCGCCATACCTGGGGTCAGAAAAGGTTTAAAAACAAACAAATTTAATTTAAGGTTGAAGGAAGTATGGCAAAGGTACAGACATAATAATATATTGTTACATCCAAACATTCTTGGAAAAATGAAACAAAATAGAAACAAAGACAATATATAGTTACCAAAACAATAAAATCAGCTTAATTTCAGTGTGTCAAAATTTTCAGCTTCTTTTTTTTTTTTTAACAAAAATATTTAGGTCATGAACAAAACCCTGAAAATCCTGTCTACAACTTTATGTTATGTAAAAATGTGAAGACTTTTATATGAAATGTTACCATAGCAACACAATACTCATGTATAAGACATGATTCCATTCATGTTAAGAATTTTTATTTTTCAGGTAATTCTGGTCATTTTCTACAACTTCTCTTCTCTCTATATTTATTTCAAAATAGGAAATTGACAGAACTGAATACTAGTTTCTTGTTTTACTTTTCATAATAGTCTTTTCCCTTATGCCTAAGAGAAATGACAGATAATTCTTGTAGGACCATCAAGCGAGAAGAGTGCAAGGAGAATGTTGGACCCTATCCAGAGAAGCAGCAGAGATGGAGGCAAAGATGGGAACATAGAGAGAGGGAGCAGATGAGGACCCTAGACTCATGGGAAGAGAAGGACTGAGAGCTGGCAGCCAGGAGGAAGACTTGCAGAATGTAATCTTTGGTGGTGTAAATTATTATATATGCCTGAGTGTTTTGTTTTGTTTTAAAGTGGTAAAATGAATATAGAGAAATACTGTTATGTGTTGATACATAGAGGGGATTATAATCATTGTAATGAAACAAGTTGTATAATTTGTTGAATGTAAAACTGATAATCTTACCTGTTAATTTTCACTCAATTCATAATAAAAACATTAAAAAAAAAAAAAGAATTAACTGGAAAAGAAAAAGGCCATAGCTTGATCAAATGTACTTTATTCCTCAAAGTGACATCCTTACTACTGAGTATATTGAAGAGGTCTCTTGCAGGAGGCTTCTAGCAAATTGCAGCCCTTGGCAACTTCTGTCTTTTCTCTATTTATCATGATGTTATTTATTGGTTTAGTTAGGATTTTTGTTTTCTTTTCATTGACATGCAATTCATACTGAAGCCTGTAGTCTTTGATCTTCATCAGTAAGTTGTGCATATCGTCTTTGCTTCTAGAAGCAAGGTTGACTCATATCCGTATCAAAGATTGTTAATGACTCTTCCTTCAATCATGATGCCATATTCTTCTTTATATAATCCAGATTTTCTGATTAATTGCTCGGCATACACATTAATAAGTATGGTGAGTGAGTGCAAATCATGTGTATACCTTTTCTACTTTTAAGCCATTCAGTATCCTCTTGTGTTTGAGCAACTACCTCTTGATCTACATACAAGAATACCCATTTTTGCTACGTTATACATAGTTCATTATGATTCACAGAGTGGAATGCCTTTGCATAGTCAGTAAAGCATAAGTAAACATTTTTCTGCCAAGATCCATCAGATGTTAACAATAATGTTCCTTGTTCTACATCCACTACTGAATCCAGCTTGTGTTTCTGGCAGCTTCTTGTCAATGTATAGCTTCCCTATACTTCTCACCTTGACAGAATTGCAGAAAAGTATATAGCGCAGGATCACCCATAGTTGAGCTTATCACCAGTTCTTGAGCTATAAGTGGTGATATTTTGCATATTTAAATTAATGCCTCATGCCATGGATTAGCAGTGCCCTGTTTACTAATAGAACCGTAGTTATTGGTGCCACTAAAACTAGTCAGACTTAACTGCAAATTTAGAAAACATATCCTCATGATTTTGTTTCTCTAGAAGCACTCCCAATACCAAAGTTTAGGTTGTTTTTTCTCGAGAAGTGAAACCAGTATAGTATATATATATATATACACACACATTATAAAACAAAGATGTTTATATGAAGAAATGGGCCACACAGTTATAGAGGAAATAAATCCTAAGTCTGTAGATTAAATGGCAGGCTGGAGACTTCTGACTCATAAAGCTGCAGGACTGATGTATCAAGATTGGTAAGTCAGACCATCAGCAGGCAGGCACGTATGTCTGACAGGTTAAGAAGGCAGATTGCTGACAGGGTCAGTGGTTAATAGAACAGGTCAGACTCAAGTCTGAAAAACCAGAGGTCTGAGGATGAGACAGATGAAGATCCAGACCAAGAGGAGAGCAGGTAAGCATTGCTTGGATATCCAAAATATTGGAAGCAGATGACACCTCTGCATAAACTTCCTTTCATTTTATTGGTTGCTTATAGTAGAGCTCATCATAGAGTTGATTTCATTATGTCAGATCTTGTCATGGGGCAGAACTACATCTCAGCTGCCACACCATTGAAAACTGTGGCCCAGTCAAGTTGACACAAAACCTTAACTTTCAGAGTTTACCCCTGTCTCCTTGTCACCAGGACATACTTCATTAAATCATATACGTAATTTCTAAATAAAGAAAATGATAAAGTCATATTTGACTCCATTTACATCTTATACTTCACAAAAGGACAAAGCAAAAATATTTGATACATACATATAAGAAAAAAAAAATACTCATAACATTTACAGTCCTTCTTTCTGCATCTGGTTAAGTGGCTATACCTGGTATTTATAGCTACCTTCTTCCATTACCCATTCTATATCCCCTTTGCCCTTGGCAAATACTTCAGCTGGTCATGGTTGTTTGCCTGGTTGGGTGACCAAAACCTTCATTCCTGAAGAGTCTGGACCATTACAGTCATGTTGGAATTGAATGGCTGTAATTTGTTTCCATGGCATGATAGTTCTAAGAGACCACCTAAGGAATCTCCTGGATTTCACACATATTGTTGATTATCTTTATTATATAATGTCACTCCAGTTTCTCCTTGGTAATCAGGATCAATTCACCACCCAATGTATTGTTGTTAAGTGCCGTCAAATCATTCAGACTTATAGCAAACCTGCCACACCAAGAGTCAACCAATATGGTAATTCCCTATTTTGCCTCTTGATCCAGAGTCATGAGCACTCTAAGTGGCCTAGGGACATTCCTTATGTCCAGTTCAGTGGAATCCTTTTTGTGTCTCCGGATGGGAACAGCCCTTCCTTTTCATCTAAAATGTCCAGACCTAAAGAACATAGGATTGCAGAGATAGAAAGCCAAAATTTGAAACATTAAATGGAAACTATATTCTCAGTGGTCCCATACAATAAATTTAGACCAATCCAACACTATCCCACACCCTTAATAGCCATTACCATATGTATTCTTCACAGCATATTAGAAAAATCATTCAGTTATTTTGGAGAATAGCATACTTCTTTCTGGATCACAATTTATACTTCACTTTTGGGGGCTCACTGGGGCTTAAGTCTACTTACAGGTCTAGGAGTAATAATCGGTAGAGGTGTTTATTGGAAACATTCAACAATGTCTTGTAAGACACCCACTATAGACAATGTTCCAGACAATGCCTCAGGCATCATTTCAGCAATCACAACTGGATTAATCTTATCCAATATGGGTAGAGGGGACGATGATTTTACTAATAATGCATCAGCAGACAAAAAGAGTAATCTCTTCAAATGGGAAGGATAGTACTATTGACAAGACAGATTACACATAATTAAGAGGGGCAGTGGTTCCAAACTTCCTATTGACTCATAAGTCCCTACCCCAAGTTTCAGGATCCCATTTCTTCCCATTTATTGCCCTCACTGTAATTTCTGACACCATTTGCGATTGAGAATAAAGCTGGCATTTTAATTCAGCCACACTTACCATAAGAATCTGCATTTGTTTTTTGGCAATATCAGCTTTATTACTGCAGTAAATAAGACTTTGTTTCAGGCACAAGTAGAAATGTTGAGGTCTTTTATGTGTTGCTTGAGCAGTAACTCCAAAGCGTTGAGCTGGTCTCTTTCCTTTACCACTTGGTCTGTTGTCACTGCGATCCAATAATCAACTTTCTTATACTTCTTATCCTGAAAAAAATTCAGAGAAGTAATAAACAGAATTGCGAAGAGTCTAGCCTGTCACCAATTTTTGATTTACAAGTGGTGATATTTTATGTATTAACATTGCCACCGATGTTATGAATTAGCAGCACCTTGTTTACTACTAGAACCATGGTTATCAGAGCCATTACAATTAATTAGACTTGAGAAGCAACAAAGCAAACCCATCCTTAGGATTTTGTTTCACTAGTACCGGTCCAAGTATCAAATGTCTTAGGCTGAGTTCTCTAGAACAGCAAAACCAGTGAAGCTTATATATACAATATAAGAAGCTCTGGTAGCATAGTG
>NW_006408529.1:22700616-22724076 GCF_000296735.1 Chrysochloris asiatica | reverse complement strand
GTTCTGACTCATAATGACCCTACACAGGGTTTCCAAGGCTGCAAATATTTATGGGAGCAGAACGCCTCATCTTTCTCCCATGGAACAGCTGGTAGTTTCAAACTGCTGACCTTGAGGTTAGCAGCCCAATTTGTAATCCCTACGCTACCTGAGATTCTTATAGTGAACCATATGATTGTCTAATTCAAAATGTCCACCACCTATCCATTTTTGCTCCCTAATACCTAGTATATCAACCTTTAAGAGTTATATTTAATTTTTTACAACTATCAATTTTCCTACATTCATTCTGCTTAATTCTGGGTTCCAGTCATTATTGGATATTTGCAATTGCTTATCTCCATTTTGAGTTGTGTACCATCATCAAATGCCAGTTCTGAAAATGTTTCTCAGTTTATGTCATTATCATCATTTCTACTTTGAGGAAGTAACTCTTCTCCAGCCATATTTTGATTGCCTTTTAACCTGAAAGGCTCATCTGACAGCACTATATCCAACATTATTCCACTGCTATTCATAAGATTTTCAGAGGCTAACCATTTAGAGATGAACTGCTTCTTCTTCTTTCTCATCTATCTTAATCTGGAAGCTTCACTAAATCATGACCACTATGAGTAACCCTGTTGATATTTTAAATACTCGTGGCATAGGTTCCAGCATCGTAGCAACACAAGCCACCTCAGTATGAAAAACTCATAGGTAGGTGGTGGAATTTATTGATAGTTTCATCAATTCAGTATAGAATCTTACATAAGCCAATTGTAACTAGATATACCCTTAGCCACCTATGCAAAGAACTGAAAACCTTAATTAAGCAGGCATTATGGCGCTGCAGGATAATGCACAGGACAACAAGGTCAGATTGAACCAAAAGGCAGGAACTAACTCAACAGCACACAACAAAACTATAGGATCTTGCTGTTGTGATGTAGAATAAGCACTGGATTGCTAACCACAAGACTGGTGGTGGTTCAAATCAACCAGATGCTCCTTAGAAACTCTGTACAAGTTTATTATGAGTCAGAACTGACTCAATGGCACCTATCATCATACCATCACTGAGTATAGTGCAAATTGGTGTGAGGGGTGAGATGAGGAATTAAAGAAGCTCTGGTAATCATTGGTCCATAGCATGGCCTTGGATTTATACTTCTTTATGCATACATCACAATAACCACAGAGAAAGAATGATAGCAATTCTCACGTGTATCTCATGGAAATTAAGGTAGAGTTAATGAGAAAATATGAGTAAAACATTCTAAATTCCTTTGTAGGAAGTCATTAAATAACATGTTGTTGTTGTTGTTAAATGCCATGGAGTCAGTTCTGACTCATAGCTACCTTTATAGGGTTTATGACAAGCAGCTGGTGGGTTTGAACCACTGACCTTGTGCATAGCAGTCTAATGCTTGTCTCATAGCATCACACCAGGACTCTATAGAAGTATATTATTCATTTAATGGGGTGGAGCTTTTTACTCCTTAAGAATGATAGCCTATTTGAAATATGCTGATCTTGCATTGCCATTTAGTCTTTGTTTCATAATATAGCAAAAATGTATTTAATTTCAAATTTTATATTATCTGTGAATATTGGGATGTAGCTAGCTGCCTTAACCAGCATTTCCACACTTAGAGTTCCAAAGGGAGAATTTTATATTGAGTGGCTTTTGAATTCCATTGCTACAGGTGACTGTGTTGTTGAGAGATGTATTATTTATTATGGCAACACACAAAAGAAAATCACAGTACAAAAGGCAAATGCTGAACTAGAGAATGTAACCTCTCATTCAGGTCAGTGACTGCAGCAATCCCAGGGCAAATATTCTGATTATAATAACTCAGTTGTCCCACTCCCCTTACTCTCCCAAGAAATAAAAGGCTGAGCAAATCATTACAGGTTCAACCAAAGAGCAAAGCTTTCAAGGATGACAATCCACTATTCATTTCACATAAGTGCAAAGAGTTATATTAAGTCCCTGAATGGTAAGGCAGTGTAATAAATTTTTGAGACAAGTAGATTTTACAAATCTGTTTCAAAAAGTGAAACTCCAGGACTAAATTTGTGTATATATAACTAGGGAGGAATACTTTACCTTTTTTCCTCACAAATATAACTACATGGGCAGTGTTGACCGTATGTTACGGTTGTTAAGCTTTTATCTTCTAACCAAAGGAACCTTGGGAGAATGCTGTGGTAGTCTGTTTATGCAAAGATCACAGACTTTGAAACCCTATGGTGCAATTTTACTCTGTCATCCAAGGTCATTGTAAGTCAGAATCCGGGCAGTGGGTTTGGTTATTTGGTTTAGGGCAGTGTTGCTAGCAAAAAAAGTTCTGCATTAAGAACCATTCGTACTCTTCTCAGAACTACAACACACTTTAGTAACAACCACTCTTCATTGGAAATTTCCCTGTTAGAATATCATCTTGGAATCACAGCAAGTAGAATGAGAATTGCTCTTTATTTCTTCTCTGTCTTTAAGTTTCTCAAGATTGGACACTTACTTGTAGATTGTGTGTCTTCTTCATTTTCCTTTTTATCATTTTGTCCTGTTCCTTTGTTAATTTGTGGTATCTAGTTAGACAGGCATCACCGTAATCTCCCATACCTTCCTTCCTGACTCAGAGAAATTTCCTTTGCTTTACTTTCTTGTTGATGTTAGTTGCCATCATTTGGTACTGACTCATAGCAAGCTCATTTACAACAGAACAAAACACAGTCCTACATCAACCTCACAATCAATGAGCCCATTGCTGCTGTCACTGTGCCAATTAATACCATTGGAGATCTTCCACCTTTTCTCTGACCCTCCACTTTACCAAGCATAATATACTACTCCAGGGACTGGACTCTCCTGTTAATATGTCCGAAGTATGAGAGCCAAAGTCTGGCCAGGAAGTTTCCTAGGAGCATTCTGACTAATTGTTGGACCAAAACAGAATTGTTTGGTGTTTTGGTAGTCCATGGTATTTGCAGTCAATATCGTGCAATGATTTCTACATTATGTTGGGTCACCTGTCTTTGAAATGGGCACAAATATGGATATTTTCCACTCAGTTAGCCAGGTAGCTGTCTTCCAAATTTCTTGGCATACATGAGTGACTTTCTCCAGTGCTGCATCAGTTTGTAGAAATATTTCAATTTATATATCATCAATTCCCAGAGCCTTGTTCTTTGCCAGTGCCTCAGTTGCACATTGGACTGCTTCCTTCAATATCATTGGCTCTTGTTCATATGCTACCTTTTGAAATGCTTGAACATCAACCATTACTTTTTGTACAGTGACTCTGTGTGTTCTTTCCATATTCTTTTGATGCTTTCTGTACCATTCCATATATTTCCCACAGAATCCTTCAATATTGCAAGTTGCAGATTGATTTTTTTCTTCATTCCCTCAGCTTGAAGAATGCTGAGTGTGTTCTTCCCTCTTGGCTTTCTAACTCCAGGTCTTTGCACATTTCATTATAATATTTGACTATGTCTTCATGAGCTGTGCTTTGAAATTTGCTGTTCAGCTTGGTTACCTCCTTTTTCATTCTATTTGCTTTAGCATCTCTGTGCTGGAGAGCAAGTTTCAGAGTCTATTCTGACATCCATTTTGGTCTTTTCCTTCTTTCTTGTCTTATTCATTACCTTTTGCTTTCTTCCTGTATGGCATTCTTGATGTTATCCCACAACTCTTCTGGTTTTCGGTCTTTAGTGTTGAATGCATCAAATCTATTCTTGAGATGATCTCTAAATTCAGGTGGGATAAGTTTAAGGTCATATATTGGCTTTCATGGACTTGTTTTCATTTTCTTCACTTGTGTATGAGCAATCGATGCTCTGTTCCACTGTCAGTCCCTGGCCCTTGTTTTAGCTGATGATACGGAGCTTTCAACAGATGTAGTGAATTTGATTTCTGTGTTTTCCATCTAGTGAGGTCCATGTGTATTTTATGTCTTTTATGTTGGTTAAAAAAAGGTATTTACAATGAAAAAGTCATTGGTCTTGCAAAATTCTGTCATGCAATCTCCAGCATTGTTACTATCACCAAGACCCTATTTCCAGCCACTGATCCTTACTCTTTGTTTTCAGCCTTTGCCTTCCAATCACCAGTAATTATCAATACATCTTGATCATGTTTGATCAATTTCAGACTGAAGAAATTGTTAAGAGTTCTTCAATTTCATCGTCACTGACTTTAGTGGTTGGTGTGTAAATTTGAATAATAGTCGTATTAACTGATCCTCCTTGTTGTTGTTGTTATTGTTGTTGTTGTCAGGTGCCATCGAGTTGGAACTGACTCATAGCGACCCCATGCACAGCAGAACGAAACAATGTCTGATCCTGGGCCCAACCTCACTACCACTGCCATACTTGACACCATCAATGATGCCACATGGCTGATCCATCTCGTTGGGGGTCTTCCTCTTTTTCTCTGTCCCTCCATCTTACCCAGCATGGCATCCTTCTCCAGCGACTATTCCCTCCTGACAATATGTCCAAAGTATGAGAGACGAAGCTTAACCATTCTGGCCTCCAAGGAGTTTCTGGCTACACTTCTTCCAAAACAGATCTATTGGCTCTTTTGGCAGTCCATGGCACTTTTAGTATTCTCCTCCAACACCACAACTCAAAGATCCTCCTTTTAGGCATATGGATATTATCCTATCACAAACAGTGTTGTACTTCATGACAGATCTTGATATGTTCTTCTTGATGATGAATGTGATGCCATTTCTCTTCAATTTGTCATTCCCAGCATAGTAAATCATGTGATTGTTGGATCCAAAATGGCCAATACCAGTTCATTTTAGTTCACTAATGCCTAGGATATCAATGTTCATGTGTTCCATTTGAATTCTGACAATTTTCAATTTTCCTAGAATCATTCTTTGTACTTCTACGTTCTAAAATTATTAATTAATGTTTACAGCTGTTTCTGTTCATTTTGAATTGTGCCCCATGAGCATATGAAGGTCCCAAAGTATTTACTCCTTCATGCCATCACAGTCAACTCTACTTTGAGGAGGCAGCTCTTTCCTATTCATATTTTGAGTGCCTTCCAACCTGAGGGGTTCATCTACTGGTACTCTATCTAACAATATTCTGGTGTTCTTTATCATGTTTCAGTATTCAATATTCCTCTTCCTTCCTTGATTTGTTTGCACTCATAATGCTGCACTCTCAGACACTATTTTGTCTCCTAATATTACTCTTTATTCTCTTTTCATGTCTATCCTCTCTTCCTCTATATCTTAAATATGTTCCTGAAAACTATGTTCTCAAGACTACCCTTCTATGCTCTTAACTCACTAACTAGCTTAAGTTATACTAGCTTGCTGCTGCTGTTAGTGTCATCCAGTCAGTTCCAACTCATAGCAACTCAAACCAGTATAAGGTTTCTGAGGAAGAACTGATAGGTTTGAACCACTGACCTTGAGGTTTAAACACACCTTGTGACCCAGTGCTTATCTTATAGTGCCACACCAGGACTCCTATACTAGCTTAAGTTTTTTGTACCCACACCTATTGCTCCACATTACACACATGCATATACATACATACACATATATATGGACAACTTTTACGTTTTCATTTTATTTCCCTTCTTTTTCAAATATGTCTCTTAAATTAGTCATTTACCCAGTCATTCAGTTCCAGTATTTTAATTCACACCCTTTTTTAACTTTGCTTGGATGTTCACCAAACTTTCAGTAATTTTCCACATTAATATATCATTCATCCTGTTATATCACTTTAATTGTTAAAATTCAGAATGATTCTTTGTCACTCTGGAACCAATCTCTCCATTACCCAAAAATAAACCTTTAGGCATGCCATTCAAAGCTTACTGCTCAGACTTCTTCCAACAATATTCCAATTAAACTTAAAATTTGTCATTCCCCTAAATGCTTCATGTACTTTGTATACCTCCCTGTGGGTCTACATATCCTCTTTTCTCAGTGCCCAGTGTTATAATCTTTCTTTGAATTTAGGAATATCCTATGTATCACAGTGTCCCTATAAATCTTTGTAACTCTTCCTCAACTCACCCCAAATTTCCTTAGAGGACCATACACTTTGATGGTAGTACTATCATATCATTGATTGTGATTAGTTTATAGATAATGTCAATGTTTCATTCTACATTGTGAATTCTGTAAGCATACCTACTTCATGTGAGACAAGAATATCAGGATTAAAGTTTCAAAGACAGAATTCTTCTGAGTGATGACATGGTCTGGGTGCTGACAATGGGAGTAGATGAAGTGAAGTAGAAGAAAGTCTTGAGTGGAGAAGGTAAGGTTATATGAGGCCAGGGTGATACCATCATGCATACATTTACTGAACTTCATTTTTAGATATTTTCTTGTATATAAATTAGTTAATTTTGTAATACTTACATTGATCATTTTACTCATTTTGATAGTTTTTGTAGATTCCTTAACATAGTCTACATACATGATTAAATACTTGGTGTGGTGCTGTAGGATAATGCGCCAGACTGCGAGGTTTCCAAGGAACAGGTGGTGGATTTGAACCACCGACTTTGTGATTCAAATCAACTTTGCTGTAAAATATGACCTATGACCTTGCAGTCCAGTGCATTATCCTGCAGCGCCACACCAAATTGCCAAATAACATAATTACATAACTACCAAACTTCAGAGAATCATGGCCCCAAAATAACCTTGACTGTTCTAGAGAGCATTACTTTCACCTAGCTATTAAGCACTGACCAATCAATTCCAACCCATAGTGACCCTGTTTTGGGTTTCTGGTGAGCTTGAACCACCGATGTTGCGGTTCAATCAACTTTGCGTTCCGACGCATTAACCTGCAGCTCTAGTATGTTGGCATTTATTGCTGCCAAATATATGTTGTTAATATACATTATAATATGATAGTAGAGTTCTTATTATTGTCATTAGTGAAATAGTGAGGAGTTGTTCTTGTTAAGAGCTATCAAAGTTATTCGGACGCCTAGAGACCCCTAATAGGGTTTCGGAGGCTTTAAATTTTTGCTGGAGCAAAAAGCCTCATCTTCATCCTGTGGAGCGACTGTTGCTTGTTGCTAAGTGCCCTCGAGTCAGATCCAACTCATAACAACCCTGTACCCTGTACAGGGTTTCCGAGGGACCACTGGAACTGCAGGCCTTTATGGCCGAAACCGACTTTGCAGTTACTGCATTAACCCACAGCACCACACCAGAAGTCTAATTGCCAACATTGTAATTCACAGTCCATTGCTTATGCTATGGAGTCGTCAAACCCCTCACACGGAGTTAGTGATTCTATTTTTGTCACAATCAATATTTCAGTAAGATATATCTATCCCCCACATAGCATTTTAAATGTTAAAATCCAAGAACAAAACACTTGAGCTTATTAAATATTTTGACTTAACATTTAAAATTACATGGGTTTGACATAGGCCTGATTTTAACTTCTGTTACACTTTTCCTGTTTATCTTTCAGCCATTACTAATGTGTCCTTCAGTATGTCTACATAACACTACGCCTGCACACTGCTTTCCTTTCAAATTAACTTCTCATCAGCTCTATTATTAAACAAATAAAAAGTAGCGATAATATATGAGAAATATAGTACATTGTATGAGCACATAACGACTGTATAAAAGTTGTTCATAATATTACCATATTAATATCTGTAGTATCTGTGGTGTCAACTTTATTTCATCCATAAATAAAGTATTTAAAATCAAACCCATTGCCTTCAGATCAATTTAGATTTAGGCCAACCCCATACGTACAGAGTTAAAATGTGCTCCATATTGTTTTCAGCCTATGACTTTTAGAAATACATCACCATGTTTTTTCTTTCAGGATGTCTCTGGGTGGCTTCAAAGCACCAAATTTTTACTTACTAGTTGAGAGCTTAACAATAGAACTTATGTTTTTAGGTTTTATTCAGGTTGTGCTATATTCACAGGAAGATTCAAAATAGCATGTCCTAGTTCAGGAACTGGGTAATAAGAGATAATAGTGCATGTGTTCCATTTTTTTGCTTCAGAAGGCATGGTCACTTAATTATGATTGAATATTACAAAGAAAATTTAAAAAGAATGAGGTTTTTAAAAGATTATGAGCTTAGGAACTCTAGTTTCATAAAAGGAATGCTCTTTTTTTTTTTTTTTTTTACATCTCATTTTACTTAAAACCTAAAAGAAGCATTTGCTCTTTAATTAGTTTGAAACAATATGTTACTTTATCTGAGTGGAACTACATGAAAAGACACATACACATTTTCAGTAGAAGAAATAAAGTGGTTATCAACTTAGTATGCAATATTCTTGACAAAATTCAGTTGTTTAAATCTTTTACTCACATGACAATGCATTTGTTTTTTAGTCTTTTTCCTAGTAAAACAAATCACCACCCCTCAAAAAAACACACACAAAAAAAAAAACAGAAAACTTCAGTAAGACAGCTGCAAATACTTTTGTAAAATAGCATTTTGGCAATTAACTATATTTTGTTTTACAAAATGCAGGTAGGTATTGATATACAAGCAAATTCCTGTGTGTTGCTTTCTTTCAATATCAAAGCATTGTAAGCAGTCTTAGCTCAGTTTTTCATTGTAAATTCTCTGTAAACATGACCCTATTAAAATCAATTGCAGTGGCTTTGTCTTAAAAGGATTCAGAATAAACAACAGTAAATCACCCAGCTAGTTTCCAATACTGAAAATCTGCATAGGAATAATAGTAAACAGTATACTGAAAATAATTCTCTGAAACTCTGAAGAATCAAATCAATTCAGAAGACATACAATAACGAGCTGTACTGCAAAGCTGGGATTAGTTGAGATACTTTTTCTTTGGAACAATGTTTGATAGGCTTGTTAGACTTACTTTTTCTTGCAAGTTGGTTAAAATTTTTCTGTGTCCATTTTTCAAAATATCAATCAAAATACAATTGACCATGTTTTACTGGGAATGTAACACAGGAAAATCAATTCAATTGCGTAGGGTTCAGCCTAAGCACTGGACTTTTGGTGTGGCTGTAGTAGTGTACTTAGAACCACAAGGTTCAAACTCACCAGCTGCTCCTCAGAAATCCTGCAGAGGGTCGCTATGAACTGCACTTTACAACAACAAGAAAGCACTGGATAAAGTTGGTGTTTCAAACCCACTAGCTGTTCCTCGAAACCCTATACAGGGTCTCTAAGAGTCATACCTATGTCACGGCACTTAACAACATATTAAATAAAAAACAAAACAAAACAAAAGCCTTCCTATTAGGTATAAATTAAATGGCACCATTTGTATGTGTGATCTTTGTCATATATAAATTCCTCATCCATAACAAATGTACTCAAATTCTGTTATTTCTTTTTAAGTATCACATGGATGTTGTTGTTAAATGTCATCAAATTGGTTATCAACTCACAGAGACACTGTAGAAAGGTTTCCTAGAAGCAGAAATACTCCTTTTTCTCCCACAGTGTAGCTGATGGCAACCACCTTGTTGATCCTAGTCCAGTGTTTTTCCTATAAAGGTCCTGCTACCCTGTAAACTTAGGGAAAACAGAAAAGCTTTCTTCCATGTAGCATCTGGATAAGAATTGCTATGCTTGGGGATAGTAGCTCAACACAGCTCCTTTTTACATATTTGTTAAAATTAAACAGACATTTCTCCAGCTCAGTCATTTTGGTTTACTGCTTTAGTTACTTCATTGTCTTACCTTTTTCTTATTTTATATGATTGATTAAAAAAAAAAATCACCAAAATTTAACAATAAAAAGAAAATGTGATACTAGGTATGTGAACATATTCAGTAAAATTATTTTGTTGTTTTTATTAAGTGACTTCATGTCAGTTTTGACTCATAAAGACCCTGTGTAGAGTTTCCAAGGAGCAGGAGGTGGGTTAGAACCACCAACCTTGTGGTCAGCAGTCCAATGCTTTATCCTACAGCATGACACAAAATTATTTTATGTAGTACCAAAAAATTACTTTAGTATTTAAGAAAGTTACAAAAGTTCAAATATCTATTACTGAAATAGATAATATATTAGGTTAAACGCTAAAGTTTTTTCTATCAAGACCAAATCCACACAAATGTCAGAGAATAATAAATCCATAAACATTAGCAGTTACATAATTTTAAATCAGTTCCTAATATGTCATTCTGAATATATTGCAAAGAGATCTTAATAATGTTAAAAACTGTCTAATTCACTAAATGAGATGTAAACTAGCAACAGTTTTGTGACATTTTTAAAAAAACAACATTTTATTTAATTGAATTTTTAAATCATTCTTTAGAATTTTGGGAAGCTGAAATTAAAAGATGCTTTTTACTTTTATTAAATATTCTCACAGATCACAACTGTTCTCTACCAGTTTTACAAATCATACATAATTAAAAGTGAATGACTGTTTCTGAAATTGTTAAATTTCAGTGTTATGATATTCAGCAGTATGTCCCTGATTTGTAGTCTTTGCTGTACAAAACTCCTATTGCAAAGTTTTACTGTTTTAACTATATACTGATGAGAAAAAAACAAAAACAACATACAGGTAAAGAATAAAAATCTCAGCAAAATGAATCTACCCTAAGTGAAGAATGTTTTATTATTCTATTAATATTTTATTCTACTTCTTAGTGGGATGGAAACCATAGTTCTGTGTTAGTCACATATTTTTTTTTTTATTTTTCACTCACCAGAATCAAATAGGTAAATGGATATCCAAGTATGAACAGAGGAAGTATAAAATCTAGCATAATATATCTAAGATTTCATATTGAAAAAGTTTTGCCCAAGTGAAAATTGTACTATGAAAGAAAACCCTCAAATAATAATCATCATCATGTCCCCTAATCAAAAAAAATCTTTATATATTCATTAGTAGACTGCTTTACAACATAGGCACTTTTATTTATGTATTTCTTAAGGTTGTACATCTCTATCATACTATTGTGAGTTAATGCACCAACTAATGATTCACTTGTTTTGCTTATCATTTTTGAAAATAGCTCAATATGGTTTATTTATTTACTTGCTAGCATATGAAAAAAATATTTATTAAAAGCAGTTATTTTCTGCTATGAAAGTTATCCTGGCCATACAGTCTGAAAATAAGCATTTGCTTTACTACTTATCTATGCCAAGAAATTTTGAAGACAACTACCTGGCCAACTGATTGGAAAGATCCATATTTGTGCCCATTCTGTTAGGTGACCTAACAGAATGCAGAAATCATCCTACAATACCTTTTATGTCATATAAAAGTAAAATTTTGCTAAAGATAATAAAAAAAACAAAATGACTATAAGAGTACATTGATTGTAGCCGTACTGCCACAGATTCAAGTTGGATTCAGAAGAGAATGTGGAATATGGGATATCACTGCTGTCTCAGATGGGTCTTAGCTGAAAGCAGAGACTCTCAGAAATATATTCACTTGGGTTTTTTTGACTACTGAAAGGTGTTTGACTATATGGATCATGACAAGCTTTGGAACACATTGTGGAGAATGAGTATTGCAGAACACTTATTGTGCTATATATAGTCTTCAAGAGCAAAGATATCAGTTTGAAGACTAAAGTATGCCAGACCAAAGTCATGGGTCATATGAATGTGAAAGTTGGATAACAAAAAAGAAAGACCATTAGAAAACTTAATGCATTTGAGTTATGGTGTTGAAGAAGAATAGTAAAGGTACCACAGACTGTTAGAAGAAGAAACAAATCTATGTTGGAAGAAGTATAACCAGAATGCTTTTTAGTAGCCAAGATGGCCAGACTTTCCCTCTCATGCTTTGGAGGTATTATCAGGAGGATCAGTCCATGTGGAAGACACTATGCTTCATAGAGTGGATGATCAACAAAAGAGGGAGAGCCGTAACAAGATGGATTGGCGCAGTGGCTGCAGCACTGGGTTCAAATGTAGCATCAATTGTGACGCTTGTGTGAGAATGGGCTGTGTTTCGTTTTGTCGTACACAGGGTGTGTATGAGTCAGAACCGACTCAATGGCACCTAGCAACAACAATGGTCTACGAAATGCATCAGCATCAAAAACCAAATCCAAACTTCCATTTATGAAAAATAGGAACTTTTGTTAAAAGATAAATAACAGAAGACTTTATCATATAACAGTTACAATAAAATTTCTATCATTAAATACTTAACATCAATGTAAGTACATATTTTTTGTGTGTGCTAGAAATGAAAAAAAAAAAGGAAAATCTAAAAGTCAAAATTTGATAAGAATCAGTGGTATTTCTCAGGTATTTTTCCATCTTAGAAATAGTAAGAATTGTGCCACCTCTCAAAAATTTACATTTTTTATATAAGGTAGTAAAAAGGATACGATTCCTCTTTTCCTTATACTTCTAATTAAATAATATCATCATACTTTACTAAATCCTTTTAACCAGTTATAGCTTTTTAGACTATGGTTTTTCAATTGCTTCATGTATATGTGAAAGTTGGAAAATGAATAAGGAAGATGGAGAAGAATCAATGCATTTGAATTATGTTGTTGGGTGTGATTTTTTTTTTTCCCTCAAAATAATCTTTGGTAAAGAGTGAAATCTGTGAGAGTTGGAACTTCACAAGACTGCCTTGTTTTTCAAGTTTATCTAGTCTTAGCACTATCTATTGTTCTGTTTAGTGGAAATGACTTGAGTTTTCCTTCTCTAAAAGGTTGCAGCATTACACAGGTAGAGACTTGCACAGATTTTACTGTATAAAATTATACAATAACAACTCAAATCCCCTGCCATAGAATAGATTCTGACTCAGAGTGACCCTGTAAAAAATTTCTGAGGCTTTTATCTTTATGGGAGTTGAAAGCATTATCTTCCTTCCTTGGAACAACTGCTGGGTTTGCATGGAATGACAGAAGAAAAAATAAATTTGCCTTTGAAGAAGTACAACCAGAAAGCTCCTGAGAGTAAGGATGGCAAGACTTCATCACTTGTTCTTTGGACATTTTATCAGGAGAGATCAATCCCTGGAGAAGGACATCATGCTTGGTAAAGTGAAGGGTCAGTGAAAAAGAGGGAGACGCCAAACAAGATGAACTGACACAGTGACAACATGATGGAATCAAATATAACAAAAGTGAGGGTGGTACAGGACCAGGCGGTGTGTATATGGACTGAAAGATTCAATATAAGAAATGTATTAATTTTTTCTCAAAAAGATTTATATATTCAAAATAATTTCAATCAAAATACCAGAATTTAAAAAATATATATCCACAAAACATGATTACAGAAAGCTCATAAGCCCATTTTCAGCCTGCAACTGTTTGGAATACCTAAAAGGGATTCTAGAACTTTCCCGGTGAAATAGGCTTCTTGCTGAGCTTTTGTAGTGTATAGGGCCTTAGGTGGAATCCTGAGCCCTATGCAGAACCTTCTGAGGTCGGGCATTCCCACTTGAAAGGACAAGCAGACCAGTCTAGAACAGCTAGAAGAAGAGAAGATACTTCTTGAAAGAAAGACCAGCAGGAAAAACTCAAAACAAAAATGGCAGTGTGATAAGCTACAATAAGAACGAGCAAGTTATTTGCCAGGAATCCATCAAGGCAAGCAATCAAGTCCCTTCAGGACAAACTCTCTTCCTAGATTGAAACTCAAAGGGAAGACATGAGCAGGCATGTAAGTTTGCTGGTGACCATGTTGGTCTACTGGTGAGTGGAAGATGGGGAAATTCAGCAAGGAAGAAATGGTCTGAGTTTCACCACGTTCAGTACACTCTCTTTGACCTGGAGATGAGCGAGAGAAGAAGATGGGCTGGTTGGTCTGAAGTATGGTGAAACCTGGGGACTCCTTAGCCCATGGACAAGGACATAGCCAAGGAGGGATAGAGCTGAGAGTGATATGTCTAGCTGATATGAAGTGAGAGGAGACACATAAGAACACCCAAATTTGTAGATAGTACTTATTCAACTTAGCCTCGATGGCTTGCTGATCAGAATTCAACTAGAGGACAATTAAAAAAAGTTTTTTTAATAAAGAAAACAAGTGTAGATTGCTACAATTTGATGATCTTAATCTACACGTATAGATGTAGTATATCAAAAATACCAACTGAGAGGGAAGAAGTCTTCACATCAAGTATCAATCCTATATCCACTGTATACTGGGTTGATAGAGATGGGCAAATTAGATGTTGGTTACCTAAAACGGTGAGTGGTGGGGGGCTATAAAGGCATGAAGTTTTCAAGAGGGAGTTTAGTTTCAGAGTGTACTGGGGAAGGGAATCTCCGCTGAAGAGTTTTTACCCTGTCTAGATGGGTCTGATAAAAAGAGATGGGGATAAGATTCTTACGATTCAATAGTGAATAATTGTTTGACTAATTGTGACTGTCACAACTGTAAAGGTAGAAGTTTTGTAACAAAAATTGGAGAGTAGTTAATCTACATTCCAAGAACAGAGTACCCTAGGTCCATCAAGGAAGAAGAGTACAAGCGGAATGTTGGAGCATATCCAGAGAAGCAGTGATGGAGGCAGAGATGAGGACATGGAGAGAAAGAGCAGCTGAAGACTCTAGACTCATAGAAAGAAAAAGTCTGTGTGCTGGTGGCCAGGAGACAGGCTTGCAGAATGTGCCCTTTGATTGTTTGAATGTTTTTGTATACACCCTTCCTCCCAAAAAACAAAACAAAACAAAACAAAAACAGAGGGACTAGAAGCAAATACTGTTGAATGATGATGCACGGATTGTAATCATTGCAATGAAAGGATGAGTGTAAAACCGTTGTTCTCCCATGTAAAGTATCACTCAATTCACAATACAAACTTAAATATGTAATATATATATCCACAAATTGAGTTTAAATTTTGTATGAGAAGCTAAAGAATGCATATTAGTCAATTTTGAAAAACAAAGTTAGAGGACTTTATTCCTCTAGTTATTTTTAAACTGTTCTTGTTAAGTACCAATGAGTCAGTTCTAACTCACAGAAACCCTTGTGCACAGCAGAAGGAAATAGTGTACAGTCCTCTGCTATCCTCACAATTTGTGTTACTTTTGAGTTACCAATTGGGGCTGCCACTGTGTCAATCCATTTCACTGGGGAATTTCCTCATGATGTTCTTCCCTATGGACTGGTACTTCCTAACAATATGCCTAAAGGAAAAGAATTTCAGCAATCTCACTTTTAAGGAGCATCTTGGCAGTATTTCCTCAAAGACAGATTTGTTTGGTTTTCTAGCAGTTCATGGCACTTTCAATATCCTTCCCCAAAACCAAAACTCACATGCAGCAATTTTTCTATGGTGTTCCTTATACCCTGTCCAAATTCCACATACATTAAAGGTTGTTAAAAATACCATGATTTGGGTCAGGCACCTTAGTCCCCAGATTGATATCATTGCTCTTTAAAGAATACTTTATCATTGAATACTTTAAAGAAGTCTTGTGCAGCAGATTTGCCTAATGCAGTATGTCATTTGACTTCTTGGCTGCTACAGATAAGCTGCTTGAATATGAGCCCCTCAGGTTGTAACTCACTAAAAATATGATTGAAGAAGAGCTTCCCCATCCAAGTAGAGTAGACTGTGATGACCAAAATGGACTAAAGTTTTTGGAACCTTTGTTTGCATATGGGGTACAATTTAAATTGAGGCAAAAGAGCTGTGAACATCCACTAATAATCAGAACATAGAATGCATGTGAGTCAAAGAAAATTGGAACTGTCAAAAGGAAATGGAACACATAAAAATCAATATCATAGGCCTTAGTTAGCTGATATGGACCAGTATTGGTTATTTTGAATCTGAAAATCACATGACTTACTAAGCCAGGAATGACAAATTAAAGACGAATGGCTTTACATTCATCATAAAAAAGAACATTTAAAGATCTATCTTGAGGTACAATGCTGTTGGTGATAGGATAATATAAACCAGTTAAGACAACTATTACTCAAGTTTACACACCAACCACCAGAGTCAATTATGATGAAATTAAAGAATCCTACCAGCTTCTTCAATCTGAAATTGATCAAATATGCATTCAAGATGTATTTATAATTACTGGTGATTGGAATGCAAAGGTTGGAAACAAAGAGGATGGATCAGTCATTGTAAATTATGGCCTTGGTTAAAGGCCAATGACTCCTTCACTGCAAATACTTTTTAAAACAACATAAAAGATGTAATACACAGAAATCAAATTGACTACATCTGTCGAAAAAAACAGTGAAAATTTTCCATATCAGCAACCAAAACATGACTGGGGTAAACTGTGGAAGTCCTCATATGCAATTTCATGCTGAAGCTAAAGAAAATTCATACAAATCCATGAAAGCCAAAATATGATTTTGAAGATATGTCACCTGCATATAGGATATCCCAAGAACAACATTAATGAATTAGACACTATTGACCAAAGACCAGAAGAGTTGTGGGATGACATAAAAAACATCATACAGAATGGAAGCAAAAGTCAGTAAGAAGACAAGAGGGTAATAAAAGACCAAAATGCATGTCACAAGAAACTTTGAAAATTGCTTTCCAACATATGAATGCTAAAGGAAATAGAAGAATGAGGAGGTAAAGGAGCTGAATAGAAAATTTCAAAGGGAAACTCAAGATGACAAAGTTAAATATTATTATGAAATATGCAAAGACATGGACTTAGACAACCGAACGGAAGAGCATGCTTAGCATTTCTCAAGGTAAAAGAACTGAAGAAAAAATCAAGCCATGAATTGCTATATTGAAGGACTCAACAGTCAAAATATTGAATGATGAAGAAAACATCAAAATATGGAAGAGATACACAGAGTCAGTTTACCAAAAAAAAAAGGTTGATGTTCAGACATTTCAAGAACTAATGATACTGAAGGAAGAAGTCCAAGGGACATTGAAGACTTTGGCAAAAAACAGAGCTTCGGAAATTGATGGAATGCAAATTCAAATCTTTTGACAATCCGAGGCAGCACTGGAGGCACTCACTTATCAATGCCAAGAAATTTGGAAGACAGCTACCTACATAACTGACTCGAAGAAAAGTAACCCTCAGATAGCAGTCATCATCCAATTTTATCATTAGTATTGCATGCATGTTAATTTTTTATAAAGATAGTTTTAAAATGACTGTAGCAATAAATTGAAAGTTACCTGCCAGAGGTTCAGGCCAAATTCAGAAGGGAACATGTAACGAGGGATATCATTGCATATGGCAGATGGATCTTTGCTGAAAGCAGAGAATACTAGAAATATATATTGCTGTGGTTGTTTAAGTGCTGCTGAGTTTGGCCCATTGAGATCCTGTTCAGGGTTACCAGGGAGTGGCTGGTGAGCTTGACCTGTCAACCTTGCAGTTCAAACCACCTTTGCAGTTCAGCGCATTAACTTATATTGCCACACCAGGACTCCAGAAAGATATATATATATATATCTTTCTGTGCTTTATTGACTATGCAAATGTTTTGACTGTATGGATCATGAAAAGCTATGGATAGCATTGTAGTATTACAAAATGCTTAATTGTGCTATTGAAGAACCTGTCCACAGATCAACAGGCAGTTGTTTAAACAAAACTTTCTTGGGTTCAAACCCAAGAAAGTTTTGTGCCAGGATTGTATTATTTCATACATATACTTATGTGTATGCTGAGGAAATAATTTGAAAAGTTGGATAAGATGAAGAAGAATGTGACGTCTGAATTGGAGAAAGAATCATTAAAAACCTGTTATATACAGATGATACAACCTTGCTTGCAGAAAGTGGAGAGGACTTAAAATACTTACTGATGATAATCAAAGACCACAGCCTTCAGTATGAGTTGCATCTCAGTGTAAAGAAAACAAAAATCCTCACCACTGGACCAATAAATAACATCAAGATAAATGGAGAAGAGATTGAAGTTGTCAAAGACTTCATTTTGCTCACATCAACCATTAACACTCAAGGAAGCAGAAGTCAAGAAATCAAATGCCATATTGCAAAGGCAAATCTGCTGCACAATACCTCTTGAAAGTGTTCAAGAGCAAAGATGATAGTTTGAGGACTAAGGTGCTCCTGACCCAATATCCTTGAATTAGGAAGACCTTGGAAGAATGGATTCATTTGAGTTATAGTGTTAGAGGAGTATATTAAAAGTATCATTGACTGGCAGAAGAACAAACAAATCTGTGTTGGAATAAGTACAGGCAGAATGCTCCTTAGAAGCCAGAATGAACACACTTGACATGTTATTTGGATATATTATCAGGAGGAACCCACCCCTGGAGAAGGACATCATGTTTGGTAGTGTTGTGGATCGGCACCAAAAAAGAGGAAGATCCATAACATCATGGATTCACACAGAGGAATCTGGAATGTTCTCTTTGCTGTTCTCTACTTACGGGATTTCTTTCTGGCTTTAACTGTCCATTATAGAAAATGCTGTGTCCCATATCTTTTGATAACTCTCTCTGTCTTTTGATGTTTTTTAATTTTGTTTCTTTTGCCATATATTAGCTTCTGATAGTACTTGCTAGATATCCTAGTTAATAAAATAATGAGGAGGCTTAAGACATGTACTCGCCTGATGAATGATGATAGTTCTAATAGCAGTCAGAGTTTCCTCTAAAATTATTTATCATGGGAGCAGACAGCCTCATATTTCTATCATGGAGCAGTTGATGAATTTAAACTGTTGATCTTATGGTTATCTATACAATGTGTACTCCACTATGCCTCCTCCTGGGACTTGTTACTATTACTTGTTGTTGTTGTTGTTATGTGTCATGGAGTCGGTTCCGACTCATAGCGACCCTGTACAGGGTTTCCAAGGGTGTAAATCTTTCCAGGAGCAGAAAGCCTCATCTTTCTCCCGTGGAACAGCTGGTAGTTTTGAACTGCTGACCTTGCGGTTGATAGCCCTATTCGTAACCACTATGCTATCAGAGCTCCTTGCTATTATTACTAGTTGCTGTCTATTTGATTCTGATTCATGATGACTGCATGCATGCTGGAGTAGGTTCTAAACCAAATCAACCCTTTTCATCAAGTAGATTCTTACTCTCTGCTACCATATACAAGAATAGAACTGCCCCATGGGATTTTCAAGGCTAAAATATTCATGGAAGGAGAGTATCATATATTTTTTCTCGTATAGTGACTGGTAGGTAGCAGCAATTTTGATTAGCAGCTCATAGCTGTGCCACTAGGTCTCCTTTAGCATGTTGTTGTTGTGAAGTGCCGTCGAGTCGGTTCTGACCTATAGCGACCCTTATAGGGTTTCTGAGGAGCAGCTGGTGTGCTTGAACCGCAGATCAAACGGCTTTACAGTCTGGCACATTAACCCACAGCGCCACACCAGGACCCCTCCTTTAGCATAGGTTACCTTTTTCTGATAATGGGATGGTTGTAGTGGTGATTATAGTTGTAGATTTGGTTCTGACTCATAATGACCCTACCTCAAAGGCTACCCCAGACTGCCAGGGAATATTGGAATATCTATATCCCTATAATTTGTAGGTTAATAAGATACTGTAGCTCATTATGCATATTTAAAACAATTATAGATAAAATGCATTGTGGCACAGAGCATTGTTCTTCTTCTTTGTTGAAAGGTGAATACTTGCCTCACTTTTAGAAAACCTTGGAGAATTAAATGTAGTTATTATAAAAATTATTTAGTAATATATTTGATTAATTTTTTGGGGAAAATTACCTTATAGTTAAAGTTTCTATTGCATCACTTTCTTTTTATGAAGATAAAAGTACTCTCTGTTGAATTGTAAATCACTAGGGTTATAATGGTGCTAATGGCATTTGCATAATAGACCTTTATTGCTGGGAATATTGAATTAGAAATTTTTAGCTATGTAGATATTAAAACAGTACACTCAGTAGCAAGTTGATATTTTATTTTCAGAATCATTCACTACTATCTGAGATTTGAGAATTAAAATCTTCTCACACCTGTATAAAATAAATATATTCAGTAACAAAATTCTTGTTATAGCAAATTTTTTTATTAAAACACATTGTAAACTCAAATATAGCTATTGATCTTTCTCTTGCCTTATAAAATTAGAAAGACTTGTGAAATTTGGATGTTTTTGCACTGTTTTGGCTTACATTCAGTTAGTTTTTCCAGGAAGATGAAAATTTCTATGAAAAAATATCCATTTATATTTGATTGACTCATGTGAATAATGACATGCTTGTATGTCTGGGGAATAAATCTAAAGTCTGTGTCTTGAACTCCTAGTACCAGTCATAATACTTTATAGATAATTATCAATGTATAAATACTTATGTTAACTCAACTGTTTATCTGGTAGGATATAGGTTGTAGAGATAATTTAAAGCAACAGTTTGTAAGCTTCCCAACTTAAATCTATGAGGTTTAACAGCAGAACAATGATTTATACTCTTATCATATGTGTTGAAAACTGACTATGCTCTGAATACACACCATATGTTGACTCTACTAATTTTCACTATTACCCAACGATCTCCAGTTTTATATCTTATACACATGTCAATATGCATTGCTCTAAACTAAGTGCTTGATGTAGTTTACTTTCTCAAAAGCCTTTCCAATTAAAGATGAAGACAACTCCATCCTTCAAACTTCTGAGATCCAAAGTTTGAAATTATCTTATACTCTCTATTTTTCTCTTATCCATGTCTAATCCATCAGGCAATCCTGCTTGCTTTAACTGCAATATATCTGTGACTCAGTAACTTCTTATTGCCTCCTTGCCACCACCCTCATCCAAACCACCATCTTCATCTCTCTTGGATACTTGATCTTCCTACTGCATTCCTTGCCTCCCTGTAGTCTATTCTCAACATAATAGCTATTGTGACTTTTTAGAACGTATCTTTGATCAAAACCTAGAAATGGCTCCCTAAATCACTAGAGAAAAAGCCAATGACATTATAGTGGTCCATAAGATGAGGCATGAATTGGCTTTCTATTCTCTTTTTGACCCTATCTTTTACCATGGCTCAGTATTTCAGGTATAATGACTTCCTGGATATTCCTTTTACTCTGTAGATAAATGCTCAACTTAGAATTTTGCACCAACTGTCCTCTCCACCTGGAAGGGTCTTCCCAAATATTTGAATGACTGACTTTCATCTTTAATGAATCTCTAATCAAACATCACCTAGCTAAAATATTCTATTTAAAATTACAACACCACCAAGTCTTCACCATCTTATTCTTCATTTATGTGTCTTCATTTTATCCTCATATGTTATTGTTAGTTTATATCATATCATCTCTGACAAATGGTGACTGTGTGCACAATAGAATGAAATGTTGTTTAATCCTGCTTCATGTCCACAATCATTGATATGTTCAAGCCTATTATGGCCACGATGTATTTTGAGTACCTTCCAACCTAGGATGCTCATCTTCCAGCACTATTTCGGATAATGTTCTGTTGTGATCTCTAGGGTTTTCATTGGCTGATTTCAAAAAGTAAACAGCCATGTCTTTCTCCATGTTGTTGTTATTAGGTGCCATCGTGTCGGCACCGACTCATAGCAACCTTATGCACAGCAGAGCCAAACAATGTCCGATTCTGGGTCAACCTCATACTGTTGCCACACTTGAGTCCATTGATGCTGCCACCTGGCCAATCCATCTCGTTGGGGGTCTTCCTCTTTTTCTCTGACCCTCCACCTTACCAAACATGATATCCTTCTCCAGCAACTGATCTCTCCTGACAATATGTCCAAAGTATGAAAGACGAAGTTTGGCCTCTAAGGAGCACTCTGGCTGCACTACTTCCAAAACAGATCTATTGGTTCTTTTGGCAGCCCATGGCACTTTTAGTATTCTCCTCCAACACCATAATTCAAATGCATTAATTCTTCTTCGGTCTTCTTTATTCATTGTCCAGCTTTTGCATGCATATGAGGTTAGTGAAAATACCATGGCTTGGGTCAGGCGCACCTTAGTCCTCAAGCTGACATCTTTCTTCATAGCTTGCCTTAATCTGAAAGCTCAGTTTAAACCTGTTCACCATGGATGACATTGTTGGTATATGAACTCTTTCTGGAAAGCGTCATAACAATATACAAGTCAATACAGTGTAACAAACTGGCAGACAGGTTATACATTTTGATAATAGTTACACTCTTCTAAAATATGACATAATTTACTTTCTACATTATTTAGTGACTTTCTCCACAGTAAATGGAATTTCCTTCAAAAGCAGTGTATTTTTTTCTTTTTTATTCATTATAACAGAAACTGGCATAAAATAGGTACCTTAAAATATTTGTCCAGAGAATGAAGATACAATCATTGAGGTGATATGCAAGAGTAATTAATATAGTAATCATCTCTGAGGGTGAGCTAGAGAGAGAAAATCCAGGGTGAGGGTACCAGTTTCTATTTTAGTATTTTACCTCAGTCATTGTCAGGGGAAATAGATTTCCCTAGAGAGTCTGATGAAATTCACTTGGAGCCTAGATCTGCATGTGTCAGTTTGAAAAGCTCTCCAAGTCATTCAAGTTCAGTCAAAATGTAAAACCATTAAATTTAAGGTCACTTTGCTGTATCCCATCATAAAAATCAAGCCAAGGGTAAATATTTGAAATCAATTTGGTGAAAGTGGATCACAGACAGTGCTCTGATATAGGAAATTACAATCATGTCGCTGGATAAGATATATGAAGACTCACTAGCATGTGAAGTCTTTTGGGAAATTTTATTTTATGGATAGAGGGTGCAGTGGTTTATTTTTTTAAGTTCATATGTAGGTGTTAATGTGTTTATTATTAATATTACTTTACTTATGAAAGGAATTTTGTAATACAATTTTCTCTTGAGAGGATTTCACCATTAAAGTGACTTCCCATTTATATTGAGAATAACTGGATTTACCTCATGTGTTCTCTGGCTCCAATACCTGAGAGAGGTGTCTCTCCTGTCAGAGTCCTTATTTTGTTCATAAATAAAATACAAATTTTCTCTAGATTTTCTTTGGAAATGGCTCTTCTTATTCCAACAGAAATGTTGTCCCTGTTCCTCAATTGAAATGTAACTTTCTCCATAGGTCGAAACCCTCTATAATCTAAGCATACCACACACAACATTTTAGGTCCTTTGATGCTGCCTGTTAATTCTATATTTATCTATATGAGGAGTTTCAAAAAGTTTATGGAATGTTCCTTTCTCTTTACTTTCATTTTTGTCTATAAACTTTTTAAAGTCCCACTACATTATTAAGGGATTTAAAGATTTATCTTCTATTCCATTTTCTTAGCATGTTCAGCATACAGAAGTATTGATACAGGTATCCTGACTTAAAAACAACAACAACAAAAGAAATGTTTAAATTTAAAGGGTATAACAAATGAAAAGAAAGGAAAACAAAAGAACTTTCTAAATGGTTAGTGCCTACAAAATAAATAAATAATTAATAAACAAGGAACTCATATATATATATGACAGGAGTCTTGGTGTGGCACTGTGTCAGACTGCCAAGTCATTTGAACTGCAAAGTCGGTGGTTCAAACTCT
>NW_006408529.1:22691386-22700301 GCF_000296735.1 Chrysochloris asiatica | reverse complement strand
TTCCCTTTGTTTGTTTTGTTTTGATGGAAAATGAAGTGTAAACAACTAAGTTAATATATCCCATAGACTGCCTGGTATTCTAAAAGGGAAAATCTGTATAATTGTTACGTTCCTACGACTGAGTATCAGTTTTAGTGGTTTACAGACTGAGTTTTAAAGTTAGACATTAACCTGAAAAACTTTAAAATGTGATTTATGCTACTACACTACCACACACCATTAGATTTGTGCGCTACCTCAAATTTTATTACAGAAAAATCCATCAAGTCATATCAGATAACAATAAATCATACAGATAGCTAGGTGTGGTGGATGGATTATCCATTTTGTATTAAGTGCTTTGGGTTTTTATCTCAATTTAGCTAATGACAACCACTTGAAGATGGGCAATTCTTTGAACTTCAATTTCTTCCTCAATTAGTTGGGCACACTCAAATATTTAACATTAGTCTGGAGGCAGTTCTGTTGTTACAAATGAAGGCTTGTATATAGACCCACCATGATAAGGCCAATGTTGATATGTTTTTAGTTGCCATTGAGTTGGCTCCCACTCATAGTGACTCTATGTACAACATAACAAAACACTGCCCAGTCCTGTGTCATCCTCACAATTATTGTTTGAGTCCATTATTGCAGTCACTGTGAACCCATCTCAATGGAGAGGGGGTTCTTCCTCTTTTTCACAGACCCTCTGCTTTACCAAGCATGATGAGTTTTTCCTGTGCAAAAGCCTCTTAGAGGACATGTTTGATTACCTCTGTGTTCACAAAAGAGAAAGAGAATCAAGTATTAAATCAACCCAAGCTTGAGTCCTATGAAGTGAAAGTCATATATGCCTCCACCCTATAACCTTCTTTACCCTATTATAACACAAACAATCCCTCTCATAGCACTTTCTGCTTCATATCTGGTTCAATAATCCATTGCAAGGGCCACACATAACTCATGGTTATACGATTATGGCATTTACTAGGAAAGTGAACAGGCTACAAGTCAGGATCAGAAACCACTCAGGATGCAGCATTTCTACAGTCAGGAATGCTTCTTGTCTGCCATACTGCAAGCATGCCTCACTCTTATCTTCTTCAGTCTCTCAGCCAGGTGGCCTCTTGGACTCTGCCCTGTTCTGGCAAGTGTTACTAAGATACTTTAGCCAGTGTGTGACTATTCCAAGGGCACATTCTATAATCCATCCTCCTGCCTGTAGGCAGTCGACTTTACTTAGTCCCCCGGCTGGAAGCCCATGGCTGCTCTTTCTACCTCTGCTTTCACTACTTTTATAGGTAGGGATATCCTTTTTTGTCTTGATAGACCTATGATCATGTGCTCCTACTTGTGAAATAGTTCCTTTTTAACAGAGCAGGATGGCAAAACTAATGAATCCCAGGCTTGGCATCCTATACAATTTATTTAAATGGTCCCACAATAGTGAGGTTGGCCCAGGATCGGGCAGTGTTTCATTCTGCTGTGCATAATGTCAGTATGAGTCGGTACAAACTCGATGGCACAACAACAACCCAATCACATTCTTATCAATGGAGAAAAGATTGAAGTTGTTAAGGACTTCATTCTTCTTGGATCAACTATCAACACTAATGGAAGCAGCAGTCAAGAAATCAAATGACGTATTGCATTAGGCAAATCTGCTGCATAAGACCTTTTTAAAGTGTTGAAGAGCAAGGATACCAGCTTGAGGACTAAGGTGTGCCTGACCCAAGCCATGGTATTTTCAATAACTTCATATGCATGTGAAAGCTGTACGGTGAATAAGGAAGACCATAGAAGAATTGATGCTTTTGAGTTATGGTGTTGGAGAAGAATATTGAAAGTGCAATGAGCTGCCAAAAGAACCAACAGATCTGTGTTGGAAGAAGTACAGCTAGAGATATTCTTGGAGGCCAGGATGGCCAGAGTTCATCTCTCATACTTCAGACATATTGTCAGGAGGGACTAGTCGCTGGTGAAGGATATCATGTTTGCAATAAGGTGGAGGGTCAGAGAAGAAAAGGAAGACCCTCAGCGAGATGGATTGGCAAAGTGGCAGCATCAATGGGCTCAAACGTGGCAACAATTGTGAGGTTGGCTCAGGACCAGACAGTGTTTTGTTCTGTTGTTCATAGGGTCACTATAAGTTGGTACCAACTCGATGGCACCTAACAATAACAATTACAATCCAATCACTCATTAGGAATTAAAGTGTTGGATAGAAAAGCCATATCAACTAAACTCAAGGTGCCACATCCAGGGACTGGTCCCACCTGACAATATGTCCAAAGTATGTGAGAAGATGCCTTGTCATTGTCACTTGTAAGAAGCATTCTGGCTATATTTCTTACAAGATAAATTTTTTGTACTTCTAGCAATCCATGGTGCTTTCAATATTCTTTGCCAACCCCATAATTCAATGGAATCTATTCTCTGGTATTTCTTACACATTGTCCAATTTTCACACACGTGTAAAGTGGTCAAAAATGCCATGACTTGGGTCAGAAGTATCTTTGTCCCCAAAGTGTAATATTTGCTGTTTGACACTTTAAAGAAGTCATTTACAGCAGATTTTCCCAATGTAATACATCGTTAGATTTCTTGACTGTTCCATTGAGCACTGATATGGTTTCTTGCAAAAATTGGTTGAATTTCCCTAGAGCTGTGAAAAGGTAGAAAGGTAACAAATAAAATCACATTGCATTAGAACACAAAACTGAGGTGCATTCTTGATGTTTATTTTTTCTAATTTTGAAGTATTTAGACAAAAGTAACAAAAATAAATTTGATGCTGCATCTTGTCAATGGGAGATATCTTTGGTTGGAAATAGATATAAAATACTCATTTAACATGGTTTAGTTTTTTCATTTAATAAAGTGTTACGTCATGACTAACGTGCAAACATTTCTTTTATATAACTGAGAAGATGGACAGTAATAAAAAGGGACAAATGATTGATTATTTGATAAACTGCTTATCCAGAAATGACTTTGAAGTATATATTATTTCACAATTGAGGAGCATGGATGAAATACAATCTATTTTTAGATAGTAAAAACTATATAAAATTATTGAGAATTTTAACATTCACATCAGAATACTTCAGGATTATTTAAATAGCTACCTCAATTCATTAACACCAGTGTTTGGTTTAGCTCTTAATGGGATTTAAAATTCATAAATTAAGGTTGAATGGCTTTGCTCCTGATATGTTGATAAATCATATCACATTTATCCATTATTATTTCTTACTTAGACTAGTGGAATATTATAAGACTTGTCAAAGCATATTATTTACAATTCTTTAAATCAATATCAGTAATGTCCTCCTGGAAATGCATGTCAGTATGTGTTTATCTTCAAGAGGAGGGATGAGAAACTAGATCAACACAAAGCTGATCTCTGCATGGTGGATGTCAGACAGATCTCCACACTGATTTTCTTTTATTTCTTTGTTTTACAAATTATGATACCAACTGTCTGCCTACAGCATTCTTCATTTCTCTGTGGGGTTCATAATTTCTTATAATAATCACACAGAATTCACAGACTATACTCATGATTATACGGTTGATTAGAAAAGTTTCAGGCTACCTCTTAAAATCAGGATCAGCAAAGAAATGTCAGGGTACAACTCAGGAGACAGGATATAATTCTTCCATCAAGAAGGCTCCTGACTAAAGAAATGCTTGGCTTCTTCAGTTGTGCCCTCAAGCAGCTCCTTCTCTTGCTCATGCCCTTCTCTGGGCCTTTGTTCTTCTTGGACAATGTATATAAACCTATAGTTGCACCAAAATGTTCACAGTGGCACCTAATCCTCTCAATAAACATATGATTCAAAGACACTCAGCTCTCTTTCAGTCCATAGATCAGTAAGTCATTGTAGACAATTTGTGTCGGTCTTCTGCTTCCCATGGTTGGTGGTTATGTACCATGGAGTCGGTTCTGACTCATAGTGACCTTGTACAGAGTTTCCTAGGCTGTAAATCTTTACAGGAGCAGAAAGCCTCATCTTTCTCCCACGGAACAGCTGGTAGTTTCGAACTGCTGACCTTGAGGTTCACAACCCGATTCGTAACAACTATGCTACTCTGGTTCCCATGTTGTTGTAAGGTGCCATCAAATCAGAACCAACTCATAGCGACCCTATGTACAGCAGAACGAAACGATGTCTGATCCTGGGCCAACCTCACTACCGCTGCCACACTTGACACCATCAGTGATGCCACCTGGCTGATCTATCTTGTTGGGGGTCTTCCTCTTTTTCTATGACCCTCCATTTTACCCAGCATGACATCCTTCTCCAGCAACTATTCCCTCCTGACAACATGTCCAAAGTATGAGAGACGAAGCTTAGCCATCCTGGCCTCCAAGGAGCACTCTGGATGCACTTTTTCCAAAACAGATCTATTGGTTCTTTCGGCAGTCCATAGCACTTTTAGTATTCTCCTCCAATACCACAACTCAAAGGCATCAATTCTTCTATGATCTTCCTTATTCACTGTCCAGCTTTCACATCCATATGAGGTTATTGAAAATACCATGGCTTGGGTCAGGAGCACCTTAGTCCTCAAGCTGACATCTCTGCTCTTCAACACTTTAAAAAAAGTTCCTGTGCAGCAGATTTGCCCAATGCAATACGTCATCTGATCTCTGACTACTGCTTCCATGAGTGTTTATGATAGTTGATCCAAGAAGAATGAAGTCCTTGACAACTTCAATCTTTTCTCTGTTGATAAGAATGTTGTTTATTGGTCCATTGGTGAGGATTTTTGTTTTCCTCACATTGAGATGCAATCCATACCTAAGGCTGTGTTCTTTGATCTTCATCAGTAAATGATTCAAGTCCTCTTCACTTTCAGCAAGCAAGGTTGTATCATCTGCATATCGCAGGTTGTTAATGAGTTTTCCTCCAATCCTGAAGCCATGTTCTTCTTCATAGAACGCAGCTTCTTGTATTATTTGCTCAGCATACAGGTTGAATAAGTATGGTGAAGGAACACAACCTTGTCACACACCTTTACCGATTTTAAAACATTCAGTGTTCCCATGCTGTGTTCGAACAACTGCTTCTTGGTCCAGGTACAGATTTCTCAGAAGTACAATTAAGTGTTCTGGAATACTCATACTTCTCAATATTGTCCATAGTTTGTCATGATTCACACAATCAAAAGCCTTTGCATAGTCAATAAAGCATAGGTAAACATCTTTCTGATATTCTCTGCTTTCAGCCAAAATCAATCGCACATCAGCAATGATATCTCTCGTTCCATGGCCTCTTCTGAATCGAGCTTGGACCTCTGGAAGTTTTCTGTCAATGTATGATTGTAGCCCTTTCTGTATTACCTTTAGCAAAACTTTACTCGCTTGAGATATCAAAGAGATTTTCTGATGATTTCTGCATTCCGTTGGGTCACCTCTCTTTGGAATGGGCACAAAATGGATCTCTTCCAATCAGTCGTCCAGATAGTTGTCTTCCAAATTTCTTAGCAGAGATGAGTGAGTGCTTCCTGTGCTGCCTCACTTTCTTGAAAGATTTCAATTTTTATTCCATCAATTCCTGGTGCCTTGTTCTTTGCCAATTCCTTCAATGCACTTTGGACTTCCTCCCTGAGTATCATTGGCTCTTGTTCATATGGTACCTTACGCTATTTACTCTGTTTCTTTGCTGCTGGATTCTGCTGTTTATCACCATTTCTCATCATCTCCATCGTCTTCAGTGTTATAACTCTCTCTCTCTCTCTCATGTGTATAGGAGGTTTTCCCAGTGATGGGTCCCTAAGTCCAAAGGACAAATTTTCTCCAGGCTTTATTGATGGTAATGAGGTCCCCACTAACCTCTGGGATTTGCCTTATATTCAATTTTAAGGACTGACTCTTCTGGTTATCCATGAACTGTTTAATCCCCTAGGTAGAACAAAATGACTCAATTTGCATAATAATTGATTAATTTCCTTGCTTTGAAACTATTTAACCCTATTGGGTAGTTTTCCATACCTTATTTTCTTAGTAAACTAACAAATCTCTTGCAAGATAGTGGCTGAACTAATCATTTTGGTTGAATTATAAATGGAAGGCTAGAAAGACTGTATGTAATAGAAACTTATTGCACTGAAAACTCTGAACATGTGCAGAAATGGAGTTTTTATTATGTTAATGAACGCACATCAGTGTAGGGAGTATTCAAAATCTACTCACTTCTGAATTATCAGGTATGGCCCTGTGGGTTAATACGTTGGACTGTAAGGCCAGTTTGAAATGAAAGGTTGGTGGTTCAAGCTCACCAGCTTCTTCCTGGAAACCTTATATGGGGTCACTCTGAGTTGGAACTGACTCCATATCATCACCTGTGGAAGTACTACCATTTGGGAATAGAGTTTTCTTTGTTATGTTAATGAGCTCATATCAGTGTAGGGTGAATCTTACAATCCTATAATCACTTTTGAGTTATAAGGAATAGCATAGTAGTAGGAAAGGTCTTCTTTATTAATTTACCAACTTTCACACATGTATATGGTGGTGGTGGTTATGTGCCATGGAGTAGGAACCGACTCATAGTGACGCTGTACAGGGTTTCCAAGGCTGTAAATCTTTAGGGGAGCAGAACGCCTCATCTTTCTCCCACTGAACAGCTGGTAATTTTGAACTGCTGACCTTAAGGTTCGTAGCCCGATTCATAACCGCTATGCTACCAGCTCCTTTCACATATATATGAGGCTATTGAAAATACCATGGCTTGGATCAGGCAAACCTTAGTTCTTAGGCAATGTTCTATTCTTACACTATATTTATTCAATATGTATACTGAAAAAATAAACCAAGAAGTTGTATTATATGAATAAGAACTTGGTATCAGGATTGGACGAAGATTCATTAACAATCTGCAACATGCAGATGATACAACCTTGCCTGCTGAAAGCAAAGAGAACTTAAAATACTTACTAATGAAGATCAAAGACCACAGCTGTCAGTAGAGGTTGCACGTCAATATTAAGAAAACAAAATTTCTCACCACTGGACCAATAAATAGCATCATGATAAATGGAGAAAAGATTGAAGTTGTAAAATACAAAGTTTTGCATGGATTCACTATCTATGTTCATGGAAACAACAATCAAGAAATCAAATGACATATTGTATTACACTGATCTGATGCACGAGACCTCTCTAAAGTGATCAAGAAAGAGCAAAGATGTCAGTTTGAGGACTAAGGTGTGCCACAATGAATATGGAAGACCATAGAAGAATTCACAAATTTGAGTTGTGGTGTTGGGGAAGAATATTAAAAGTACTATGGACTGCCAGAAGAACAAACAGATCTGTGATGGAAGAAGTATGGCTCGAATGTTCGTTCAAAGCCTGGATGGCCAGATTTCATTTCTCATATTTGAACATATTATTAGAAGGGACAGTTCCATCATGCTTGGTAAAGTGAAGGGTCAGTGAAAAAAGAGGAAGACCCCCAATGAGATGGATTAGTACAGTGGCAGTGAGTTCAAACGGAGCAATAGTCATGAAGGTGGTGCAGGGACTGGTAGTGTTTCATTGTGTTGTGTGTAGGGCTGCTGAGTCAAAACCCGTTGACGACACCTAACAACAACAACAAAATAATAAACACACAGACAATAATGTAAGTGCAGAAGGAAGACAGAGAGCATCAATAGAGAAATGAATCTATAGTCATAGGAGCTCCAATAACTTCTGTCTATTCTAAGCTAAAGTAGACAAAGAACTTCCCTCTAGAGCTATACCCTGATTAGGAGACTTCTAGCCTCCTAATCTGAAAAAATACATTTTTTTCTCTTTAAAACCATTCAATCTATTTCTGTTACAGCACCATTAAAGAACTATGCACCTACCTCCTTTCCTTTTTTATACTTTGTAATTGTTTGGTGTTGAGACGGTTCTGACTCATAATAACCCTGCATAGAGTTTCTGAGGAGAGGCTGGTGAGTTTGAACTGCCGACTTTGCAGTTCAAACTGATCTTGTGGTCCAGTGCTTGCCCTACAGTGCCACACCAGGACTCCATTTTATACTTTAAAGGATCATAATTGCATTAAGGCAGTATTTGTAAACTCTGAGATGTAACAAATATTATATTGTAGGCTAGCAGATCATAATCATTATGTGACTATAAAATATTAGTTTTGAGCTGAAGCATTGTCTAAAAATATTTCAGGATGATTAATTCCATGTGTTACTACTGATCTGTCAGTTTGTCATGTTGTGTTAGCTTGCATGTTGCTGTGATACTGTAAGCTCTGCTTCTAGTATTTCAAACACCATCAGGGTCACTCAGTGTGGACAGGTTTCAGCAGAGCTTCCAGACTAAGACAGATGTGAGAAAAAGACCTGCAAATCTACTTCTTAAAAAATGACCAGTGAAAACATTATGACTAGCAATGTAACATTGATAATATAGTGCCAAAAGATGACTCCTTAAGGATGGAAGGTACTCAAACTGAGGAAAAGTTGGAGAAGACATACTTCCCCAAATTAGAGCAGAAATCATGTTTCTTTTCATTCACCCATGTGAGTGAAGTCTTGCTAAAGGTAATACAGAAATGGCTAGAATCATATGTTGACAGAGAATTGTCAGTGGTTCAAGCTGGATTCAGAAGAGGCTGTGGAATGAGGGATATCATTGCTGATGTTTGATGGATCTTGGCTGAAAGCAGAGAATATCACAAAGATGTTTACCTGCTTACTTGTGTTTTATTGACTATGCACAGGCTTTCGATTGTATGGATCATGACAAGCTATGGACAACATTGCGAAGTATGGTATTCCGGAACACTTAATTGTGTTCATGAGGAACCTGTACCTGGACCAAAAAGCAGTTGTTCGAACAGAACATGGGAACACTGAATGTTTTAAAATTAAGAAAGTTGTGTGA
Source organism: Chrysochloris asiatica (assembly GCF_000296735.1). Lineage (NCBI taxonomy): Eukaryota > Metazoa > Chordata > Mammalia > Afrosoricida > Chrysochloridae > Chrysochloris > Chrysochloris asiatica. The sequence continues at coordinate 22,691,417 of NW_006408529.1, read as the reverse complement.
CAAGGTTGTATTCTTTCACCATACTTATTCA
>NW_006408529.1:22682166-22690042 GCF_000296735.1 Chrysochloris asiatica | reverse complement strand
ACCCATAGCGACCCTGTACAGGAGTTTCCTAGGGTGTAAATCTTTACGGGAGTAGAAAGCCTTATCTTTCTCCCGCGGAGTCGGTTCTGACCCATAGCGACCCTGTACAGGAGTTTCCGAGGGTGTAAATCTTTATGGGAGTAGAAAGCCTTATCTTTCTCCCGCGGAACAGCTGGTAGTTTCGAATCCCTGACCTTAAGGTTCGCAGCCCGATTCGTAACCACTACGCTACCAGAGCTCCTTACATATATATATATATTTATCAGAATCCACTATACCAAAAACAATTGATGTTCAATCATTTCAAAAAGTAACATACAATCAAGAATGATAATGAAGGAAGAAGTCCTTCAGTTCTGGGAACCAAGCCAAGAAAGCAAGTTGATTCCATTTGACATCATTCCAATGACCCATTTGTGAAATTTATGCTTACTTTCAGTAAAATTAGGTGCTTCTTGTGTGAAAGGGATTAGGTCCCAGGAAAGTGGACCTTATAGCAGGAGACAGTTTTCTACTTATCTTAAGCAGTAACTACCGCCTCCTCATTTTGATTTTATTCCAGTGGACTAATGAGAAGAGAAATGAGGTAGCATATTGATGCCATTAATTACATGATGGCCACCCTCAGAAAAGTCTTGCTACTGTAAAGAATGTAAAAGAGGATTTAATTTGGAATTCAGGTGCTCTGTTTTGGTCTATTTATTCCCCCAGCCACTGCCACTGACTGAGTCTATCCCTACTTATAGCGAACTTATACAGTATTTCTGAGACTGCAAATCTTTGTGGAAGCAGACAAACTCATCATGCTACAATGGAGCCACTGGTTGGTTTGAACCATTGACCTGTTTAGCAGTCCAATGTTTATTCCACAGCACTAACAGGGCTCCTTTTCTTCCCAGTAATCACATGTGGGCAATTGAAGCAACATCGTCCTGGCAAGAATAAAGCAACAAAGAGCTTTTGGGATAAAGGTCAGTGTTGCCCCACTAAGTGAACAACCGAGATCTACTGCAGTGCTGGTTAAGTGTGAGGAATATAATAGGTATCAGAGAAGGGAAATAGAAAATACAACTCATATAGATCTGTTGCAGAAACAGAGACTGTATAACAGGGATTTAAAAAGTTCATGGGAAAATTCCATTATCTTTTTATTCCATTTTTCCATAGCCTTCATAAAGTCCCCTCATAGCTTATTAAAGGCCTTATATACTTAATAATAAGGAGCTCTGGTAGCATAGTGATTACAAATTGGGCTGTGAACCACAAGGTCAGCAGTTTGAAACTACCAGCTGCTCCGCGGGAGAAAGATGAGGCTTTCTGTTCCCATAAAGATTTACGGCCTTGGAAACCCTGTACAGGGTCACTATGAGTAGGAACTGACTCCACAGCACATAACAACAACAACAACAAAAACTACTTGATAATAGGGGTCCCTGGTGTATCAGTGGTTAAGTACTTTGATGCTAATTAAAAGGTGAGCAGTTCAAAATCAACAACCATTCCAGAGAAGAAAGCTATGGCAGTCTGCTTCCATAAAGATTTATAGTTGGGACAGATCCACTCTGTCCTAGAGGACTGACTCTGCAACAATGGATTATGTTCAGTAATACGTTGACACTAGCCTGGATCATTTTAAAAAATATTCTTTGTAGCATTAGAGTTAATGTAGACTACTAGTGGATGCTGTTGTTGTCAATGAGTCAATGCTAACCCATAGCAATCATAAAGGACAAATTACAACCCACTAGCCACTCTGAAGGAGAAGGATGAGACTGCCGTAAAGACTTACGGACTCAGAAATTCTATGAAACAGTTGTACACTGTACTTTAAGATTGTTGTTGTTAGGTGCCATTGAATTACTACCAATTCATAGTGACCCTATGCACAACAAAACAAATCACTGCTCAGTCACGGACCAACCTCACAATCATTGGTACCCCCGAGCCCATTGTTGCTGCCACTGTGCCAATCCATCTCGTTGAGGGTCTTCCTCTTTTCCTACAACCCTCCACTTTACCAAATATGGTATCCTTTTCCAGTGACTGGTCCCTTCTGATAATATTTCTAAAGTATGAGAGACGAAGTCTGGCCATCCTGGTTTCCAAGGAAACTCTAGCTATACATGTTCCAAAACAGATTTGTTTGTTCTTTTGGCAGTCCATGATATTTTAAATATTCTCTGCCAACACCATAACTTAAATGTATCAATTGTTCTATGGTCTTCCTTATTCACTGTCCAACATTCATGTGCATACTAAGTTATTGAAAATATCATGGCTTGGATCAATGGCCCCTTAGTCCTCAAACTGATATCTTTGCTCTTGAAAACTTCAAAGAGGTCTTGTGCAGCAGTTTACTTAATGTAATACATCTTTTGATTTCTTAACTGCTTCTAACAAAGAATGTTGATGGTTGATCTAAACAAAATGAAGTCTTATACAACTTACAATCTTCTTTCCATTTATACGGATGCTGTTTATTGGTCTAGTGGTGAGGATTTTTGTTTACTTTACATTGAGATGCAACCCATAATTAAGGTCTCTGATCTTCATCAGTAAGTATTTAGCAAATACCATTGTATCATCTGCATATCACAGGTTTTTAATGAGTCTTCCTCCAATCCTGATGCCAGAGAGGTCCTTTAAGATTGCTATGAATTAAAGCGAACTGGATAACAGTGTTGCTGTTGTTATATGCCCTCAAGTCAGTTCCATCTCATAGCAACTGTATTTATAACAGAACAAACACAACCTAGTCTGCCCCCATTCTCACAATTTCTGCTATACTTAAGCCCATTGCTGCTGCCACTGTTCCAATCCATCTTGTTTAGATCTCCCTCTTTTACACTGATCCTCCACTTCACCAAGCATGATGTCTTTCTCCTGAACTGAACCCTCATGGAAAGATATCCAAAGTATGAGAGACAAAGTCTGGCCATGTTGACATTTAAAGAGCATTCTGTTTATATTTCATTCAACACAGAATTGTTTGTTCTTCTGACAGTCCATGTTGTTGTTAAGTGTTGTAGAGTCAGTTCTAACCTATAGTGACTCAGATAGGGTTTCATAGGGGAGGCTGGTGAGTTTGAACTGCCGACCTTGCAGACCAAACCAATTTGCAGTCCAACACATTAATCCACAGTGCCACTGACAGTCCATGGTACCTTTAATAATCTCCATAATTCATATGCATCAATTCTTCTATGGTCTTCCTTTTTCATTGTTCAATTTTCACACGCATATTGAAAATAGCTTGGCGTGGATTAGGCACAAAATAGTCCTCAGACTGATATCTTTGATCTTGAATATTTTTAAGAGGTCTTGTGCAGCTGATTTGCCTAATGCAAATATGTTGGTTGGTTTCTGGACTGCTACTTCATGAGTGTAGATGGTAGGATTCAAGGAAAATGAAGCTCAGCTGAAACCTGCTCACCATGTGTTACCCAGCCAGCGTTCAAAACACCAGTTGCATAGCTTCCAGCATCACAGCAACACACAAGCCATCACAGTGTGATAAACTGATAGACTAGTGGATAATAGTGCGTTATCTTTAGGAGAGAAGATTGCCAGCTCTTTTCTTCCTATAGAACAACTCGTACTGTTTGGTCTTAAGCTAAGTACTTAGTTATCATAGAGCAACATAGACTCATGTATCGACACCTTTATGTCCTAATGATACATCCATTTGATCTCACATTCCCTGGAAACCATGATGAGAATTATTGAATTTAGAAATCAATATTTAGAATTAAACTCTTTATCAAATCTGGAAGGTGAATAACTTCTGCTCATGTATCTTCAGGGAATGTCTCAGGGAAGAATAAGGTCAGAAGGGAAAATACACTGGGATGTTTTAGCTTATTTCATTTTATTAGTTGAGTGTCAGTGGGGAGAGGTTCTTTTTGTCCTTTTCGCCCTAGTACAAATATGTGTTTGTAGAAAGAGGAGGCAGAGCATTCTAGTAGCTATAGTGTTAATTTTAGTCATGGAAGTGAAAAAAATGAGTGAAAGAAGGGTAATATTATTTGAAGTGATCGTGTTATCTTGATGGACATTAATTCCATAAAGTTACGTGAATGCTCAAGAAGAGCAAAATTATATGCCAAGAGAAGGAATATTATCCTCCAGAGAACATGTGTAACCATCCCAGAACACTTCCTTCCTTCAATTGATGAGGTATGAGCCCTACCTTTAAAATTCATGTTAATGTCAGAGACTCTGCCAAGATTTACATTGTATGGAAGTTTATACATAGTATATGGATCCTATAATGATAATGAGAGCATTGGTTTAATATTTACTCACTTAGAAATAAACCAGTCATATTACTTTCTAGTTTATGTGCCAGTAATAGCAATATTGTTTGTTGTTGTTGTTGTTAAGTGCCATCGAGTCGGGTCCAACCCATAGCGACCCTGTACAGGGTTTCCGAGGGTGTAAATCTTTACGGGAGTAGAAAGCCTCATCTTTCTCCCGCGGAGCGGCTGGTAGTTTCGAACCTCTGACCTTAAGGTTTGCAGCCTGATTCGTAACCACTACGCTACCAGAGCTCCTTTGTTTAGGATACTATTTATTCTTTATTGTGCCAAGATGATAAAAAAAAAAGATAAATTAGAATATCTTGATGATGAAGAAAAAGAGCAAGAAAAGGAGGAAGAGGAGAAGAAGAGGAAGAAAGACAGGTAGGTACAGAGGAAGGAAGGAAGGAAAGAACGAAGGAAGGAAGGAAAGGAAAACAATTTTAGAAGTATATGTAGAGATACTAAAGAATGGGACAGGGACAGTAAACTAAAGACACATTCAGAATACATTCCAAGGTAAGATTCATATGACACTTATATTTTATATGCATGCTGAGAAACATTTTAATGAATTCACAAAATCATCAGTCTGAATTTTTTCAATTCAGGGAATAGTAAACCTAGCCAGTATTGCTGGACCAAGAAAATAACACTTCTCACTCATAATCTCCCACGGGGAATGCTAGAAATTCAAGCTATATTTGTACCAGGGTCTGGAAGCAGACAAATAAAAGATTGCCAAGTATAGTAATTGGATTTTTCTTAATGACAGAATAATAGATGCCCAGAAAATTGTTGATTGCCTGGCACAGGAATGCTTACTGGCCAAATGACAACTCAGGGATTGTGGCCAAATTAGTAGCACAAGACTGCTGATTCATACCCCCACCTCCACTTGTAAACTTTCCTTTATCCCCTTTTTGACAGATATTTAATGAGGAGTGCATACAAATACATCCTTATAAACTATTGTTAAAACAAGCAATTTCAGGATTTCTAGTAGTATGAACATAAGTTTTTCAGATTCAATAAGAAGGTATGTTGAAAATATTAAAACTGTTTTGAACAAGGTTTAGAATTGAATTACATGTTGTATATTGAATTTCTATCTGAAATCATTCTATTAATACTTACCTAATGTAGAATTTCCCCTAGCAGTCATTTCTAATTATCCTGCATATGCTCCATATAGATGGTAAACATCATTTGTTTCCCTTTCAGTTTCCAGATTGCAAATCTATTTTGATTGAAAGAAAAGTTTTTTGAAATACTTTTAACATGCCATTGTATTTGTGACATATATGAAGCAAATAATTCTCAAAATTTCTACAGTTTAGAATACAATACTGTCAACAGCCTGACTGATGTTGATTTTAACTTCTCTCTGTTTAAAGATATGTTGACCTTGGGATAGGTCTAACCTCTGAAATTTCTTGCAAGTAGTTTCACTAAGATTGGCTTTGCCCAGTGCTTTAGCCCATGGCATCATTCACGACCCCATATTCACCTCCCCTCTTATCAGACCATCCAGAATCCTTGGTAATTTTTTAATCAATTTTAATCATAAAATAATATATGATAAATATATTTTAAATTGCTTAAATTTAATACTTATTAGAATATATGAATACTAACAAACTGTTTTGTAAAATATTTTTACATTGAATAATATAAATAGTTACAACATTATCAGTGACTGAGAATAAGCCTGTTCTTTACTTTTCTTCTTATTTCCCTTAAATTATTACTACATTCTCAAAAAAGCTTATTGAGATAGGTTAATTATTACTAATTCCACAATGTCATCACTAAAATACCAGAAAACTTGACAAAATCAATGACATAAATACAAGCTGTAATGAAAACTACAGTGCACGCTTGTGGCATTGCAGATAAAATATGCACATGAAGCAAAACATTATTGTGTTTGTTTGATGACAGTTCTTGCTGCAGTAAATTGTTGTTGCTGTTGTTAAGTGCCATTGAGTCGATTCTAACTCCTAGCAACCCTGTATAGGATTTCCAAGGAGCAGCTGGTTGATTTGAACTGCTGACCTTTGGGTTTCCAGTTCAGAGCGTATCCTACAACATTTATCCTCCATGTATAGTTTCTAAAGTAACCATTTTAAAATTGAGGTGCTATTATTGTTAAGTACCATTCAATTGGTTCTGATTCATAACAACCATGTATAGGGTTTCCAAGAGGCATTTGGTGGCTTTGAATTACCAAGCTTTCAGTTAGTAGACCAAAATACTTTTGTTTTTGCTATTGAGTTGGCTCTGGCTCTTGATGATTTTACATATGACAGAACACAGCATTACCCAGTCCTGCACAATCTTTTTTGTTTGAGTCCATTGTTGCCACTCTTGTGTAGTGTCTTTCATCCTAGAAGGCTCATCTCCCAGCACTAAATTGGCTAATATTCTGTTGTTATCCATAAGGTTTTCATTGGGTAATTTTCAAAAGTAGATAGACAAGCCATCCTTTGTAGTCTGCTTTAATCTGGAAGTTCTGAAACCTGTCCATTATAGGTGATCTTGCTATTTGGAATATCAGTAGCATAGCTCCCAACACCATAGCAACATGTCAGCCACCACAGTGAAACAAATTGACAAGAAGGTGGAATTGGGATATATTCCAATCTAATTCCAGAACATTTTATTGATCTTAAATATAAAACAAATATAGCAAAATATATATTCATTTATTTATACCTTACCCTTATCCCAACTCCCAGCAATCACTGTTGTTGTTATTGTTAAGTGCTATCAAGTCGGTTAATTACTTTAGTTGGTAATCAACTAGTTGGCAATCAGCTAGTCTACTTCCTATCATTATGGATTTACTTATTCAAGATATTTTATATAAATTTTATCATAAAATGTATTGTATAGATGTGTCATAGTTTTTCTATTCATGATACGATAAACATTTGAATATGTTCACCTTTTTTTTTTTTTTTAATAGGTACTTGTGGCTATTTTGAAATCCTGGTGTGGCACTGTGTTAATGCACTGGATAGCAAGGTCTGTTTGAACTGAAAGAACAGCGGTTCAAGCTCACCAGCTGCTCTTTGGAAACCGTATATAGGGTCACTATGGGTCAGAAATGACTGGACAGCACTTAACAACAACAACATGGCTACTTTTACTTACTTAATTTTCCATATGAAATTTTAGATCAGCTTGTCAATTTCTACAAATCTCAGAAAATAGCGAGAATTTAGAAAGAGATTGTATAGAATGTATAGATTTAATTTGGGTAGGGTTCCAAATCAGGAAGAGAGGACATCTTTTTTACTAATTTATTTCAACAAAGTTTTGTGGTTTTTATTGTATTTATTTTTAAAAATGGATTTCCAATTATTTCACCTTTTTAGATAATTCTTAAGTGAAATGTTTTCTTCATTTTAATTTTAGATTAAAATATAGAACCAATTGATTTTTTGCATTTCAATCTTGTATACTGCAATCTTGCTGAATTTATTATCTAGGTCTAATATTTTTGCTACATTGTTGTTGATAGTTGCCATCTAGTTGATTTTGGCTTATGGTGACTCATGTGTACAGAGTAG
>NW_006408529.1:22679558-22680382 GCF_000296735.1 Chrysochloris asiatica | reverse complement strand
TTTGCCCTTGAGTCAGTTCCTGGCTCATAGTGACTGGTATAATATTTCCAAGAGCAGCTGGTGGGTTTCAACTGGTGAACCTGTGATTACCAGTCCAGTGATTATCCTACAGCACCACACCAGGACTATTGAGCCTTTGAGGGACCTATATATGTAAAAATAATCCCCTATGCAAATGGAGATAGTTTTACTTTTTTTTACAGTCTGGATCTATATTCTGTCTTTTACTTAACAAATTTCTTGCTTATTTTTTCTTTTCTATTGCTTTCTAGTGCCTCCATTACAATGTTGAGTAGAAGTTAGGAAAGCAAATATCTTTGCTATGTTCCTGATCTAAGGGAGGATACTTTTAATCTTTTACTATTAAATATACTAGATACATTATTTTCTTCTTGTTCTGTGCTATTTGCTTGTTGTTACTTTACCATCAAGTTGACTGCAACTCACGGATATCGTAGGTACAACAGAATAAGATGGTCCTTGATCTTGATCTATTCCCATAATTACCAGCATATTTAAATCCATTGGTGCATATATTTTGCAAATTCACCTAACCCGGGTTCTCCTAGAGTCTCATTGGCTTTCCAGGCCCTATAGGGTGTGATCCCTCCTCATGATGCATCCAAAGAAAACAATTCAGACAATGTTCTGTATAACCCATAAGATTTTGATTAGTCAATTTTCAGTAGGAGATTGTAGACTACATCAACTTCCTTAGGAAGTTGAAGTAGTAATTTTCTGTTCCTTGTTGCATAATTTTATAAAATCATAGAAGTGTGTTGGATTTTATCAAATGTTTTTGAGTCTGTTGTGATGATCTATTT
>NW_006408529.1:22677160-22678272 GCF_000296735.1 Chrysochloris asiatica | reverse complement strand
AACAAACATATTTGTGTTGGAAGAAGTACAGTCAGAGCAAGCCATAGATCCAGGGTGGTGAGATTTCTTCTCTCATTCTTCAGACATGTTAACAGGAGGGACCATCTCTGGAGAAGACATCAGGCTTGGTAAAATGGAGGGTCAGTGAAAAAGAAAAGGACCCCCAGTAAGATGGATTGACACAGTCGGTTCAAACAACACAGTGGGTTAAAATGTAACAACAGTTATGAGAATTGTGCAGCAATGAGAATTGTTTTGTTCTGATGTACATAGGGTCTTTATTAGTGAAAATCAGCTCGACAGGACTTAACAACAACATCTAGTGATTATTTTGTTTCAAAGTATATTTTGTCTGATTTATTGCCTCTTTGATCCTCTTGTAATGACATTTTGTGTGGCATTTTCTGTTTATCATTTACTTTCAACCTATTTGTGTCTTTTAATCTAAGGTGTCTTGTGATGATGACCTATACTTAGATCATATTTTTTATTCATTCTAACTGTCTCTCTCATTATATTGAAAACTATAATTTATTTATATTTAATGTCATTATTGTATGACACTCACTCATCTATCCCAAGAAATTGGGAAGGTCACTACCTGGCCAACAGATTGGAAGAGAGTCCTACTTGTGCCCATTCCAAAGAAAGGTGATCCAACAGAACATGGATATCATTGGATAATATCATTAATATTACATGCAAGTACATTTTTGCTAAAAGTAATTTAAAAAAAAACAACAACTGCAACAATACATTGACATGGAAGTTCAAGCAGGATTCAGATGAAGACATGGAACAAGAAATACCAATGCTGACATCCTATAGATCTTGGCTGAAAGTAAAGAATACCAGAAGGATGATTGCTTGTAGATTTTTTTGTTTTGTTTTGTTGACTATGTAGAGGTTTTTGACAAACTATGGACAATATTGCAGAGAAAGAGTTTTCTGGAACACTTAATTGTACTCATGAGGAACCTGTGCATAGACCAAGAAGCAATCTTACTCAGTCCTTTAAATCATTCTATAACCTACCCATTTACAATATTATCCCTATGAGTTATAGTAATAAATAACCTTATTTGCCTACATCAAAGAGATTTAAAATCACT
>NW_006408529.1:22674423-22675805 GCF_000296735.1 Chrysochloris asiatica | reverse complement strand
GGTTTAATGGGACTGCCACTGATCAACCCAGGGTCTGAGTATGCTATCCCCAGCATTACAGTACTAATAATAATTGCCTACAGCTTTACATCATTTATACTATTCTGTCTAGTCAATACCATCTACGAGCACATACACAGTAGGTCAATAATCCTGGCTCAAGGTATACAATTCCTTCTTCCAATATAGTATCATGATGGATAATTGCTAGGTTAGCTAATTTAGCTTTTACCCCAGCAGTCAGCTTTAACATCAGAACAGGTGTGTGCCAGGGTTGTGTTCTTTCACCACACTTATTCAATCTGTACAATGAGCAAATAATCTGAGAAACCAGAATCTGAGAAGAAGAATGTAGAATCAAGATTGGAGGAAGACTCGTTAACAACCTACCATTTGCAGATGACACACCCTTATTTGCTGTAAGCAAAAGGGACTTAAATTACTTACTGAATGTATATCAATGATCACTGCCTTCAGAATGGGTTGTACCACAAGGTAAAACAAAAATCCTTACCAACTGGCCCATAGACAAAAGATTAAAGTTCTCAAAGAATTCCCTTTATTACATTTTGTGTGTATATTTAGACAATGAAAAAGGAAGACGGTAGAAGAATTGATGGATTTTAGTTATGGTGTTGGGGAAGAATAATGAAAATACCATGGATGGTTAGAAGAACAAACACATCTGCATTGGGAGAAGTAAAGCCAGAATGCTCCTCCAAATTCAGGATGGCCAGACTTCATCTCAAATACATCACACGTATTATTAGGAGGGACCAGCCCCTGGAGAATGCAATCATGCTTGGTAAAGTGGAAGGTCAGCAAAAAAGAGAAAGACCCTCAGTGAGATGGATTGGCACAGTAGCAGTACCAACGGAATTAAGTTTAATAAGGACTGTGAAGATGGTTCCGAACCAGGTAATGTTTTATTCTTTTGTGTGTAAGTTCCCTATGAGTTGGAACAGACTGGATATCACCTAACAAGAATAACACATATATACTAGAGTAGTCCTCGTGTGGCACTGTAGGATAAACGCTGGACTGCTAACTGCAAGGTAAGCAGTTCAAATCCACCATGGAAACTCTTTACAGGGTAGGTATAGTCAAAACTGACTCAACAGCACTATATATGTATGTCTATCAAAAAAATCTATATATATATAGTTGTTTTTGTTTTGTACTGTAGAGTTGGTTTCGACTCATAGTGACCCTGCATAGGGTTTCCGAGGCTGTAAATCTTTACCTCTCTCTCTCTCTCTCCATATATATAGATATAGATATAGATATAGATATAGATATAGATATATGTGTATATATATGTATGTGTGTGTATATATGTATGCATATATGTATGTATATATATATATATATATATATATATA
>NW_006408529.1:22667755-22673905 GCF_000296735.1 Chrysochloris asiatica | reverse complement strand
TAATTAATTCCTTAATTTCTAGCTGAAGAACTCTAGTATTTCTTGGAGGGCAGATGTGATCGTGATAAATCTGTCAATATTTGTTGATCTAGGATTATTTTAATTTATTCATTTTGATTAATAATTTTGTCAGTTACAGAACTCTTGGTTGACAGTTTTTTTCTTTTAACATTTTTAAAATGTTAAGTCATTTTCTTCTGTGCTCTATGGTTTCTTATAAGAACTAGATATTAATGAGGATAACGTGGACATAGTGAACTTTCTTTGCTGATACTTTCATGTTTCTCTCTTTGTCAGTGAGTAGGACAGTTTGATGATATTGAGTCTAGGTATGCATTTCCTTGGTTTTATCCTATTTGAAGTTTTATAAGTTTCTTCAATATACATATTACTGTCTTTCATCAAATATGAAAATTTACAACTATTATTTCTTTACATATTTTTCTTTCTCCTATCTTTTGGAATTCCCATTATCTACATTTGATTGCTTTGATTGTGTCCCACAGGCCTGTGAGGCTCGGTTCCATTTTCTTCATTCTATCTTTATTTTCCTCAAGTTGCTTTATCTCAAGAGATTTATGTTCAATTTCACTGTTTCTTCCTTCTGTCTGTTTACATCTGCTGCTTTGTACTTTAATTAAATGTTTAATTTCAGTTATGATCATTTTCAAGAGCATACCATTTATATTTGGTTCTATTTTGTCATTTCTATTACTATTGGTAGTATATTTTTGGTAAGCCATTGTTCCCATACTTTCCTTTTCTGTTTAGCCATGATTTCCTTTAATTTCTGGAACATATTTTAAGTCTTTTTCTAATAAGTCCAATGTCTATATTTTTTTCAGGAACAGTTCCTTTTGCTTGTTTTTTTTTCCCCTGTGTTTGGTTCATGCTTTCTGTTGAAAAGTGACATTTCTAATTACATTATTTGGCAACTGTGGAAAATATATTCCCCTCTACCAAATTGTGCTGTTATTGATGCTTGCTATTGTTGTTGCTGTATGTTTAGTGGCTTTTCTGCACTAATTTTGTAAAGTCTACATTTTTTGTTGTTTATAGTAACTAGTTTGTTTGGTCAGCCCATTAATCCACTAGAAATTGGACTGACTTTTTCTTAAATTCCTGAGATCAGCAAGTCTTCCTGACTTTGTCGAAAGTTTCTCTGTACATCTTGCAACCTGCTGCAATTCTAAATAACCTTCATTTCCTGTTTTCCTAGAGCCTGAAGAAGAGTTAGAGGTGAGATTTTTAGGATTTCTCAAATCTTTCATGAGGATACACTTAACCTTGAAACTGTGCACAGCCATGTGCTTTTGTTGAATCTGCTAAAGCCCCAGGAACTTGGTAGAGATTTTCAAATTTCCTTCTGAGCATCTCATCCTCCAGTTTTCCCTTTTAAGATTTTGACTTGCCATAATTGTTTAAAGATTATAGTTGTTATTCACTCACTCTAAAAGCTGTGAACTTAATTGATTTTGCTTGTTTTTTCAGTTGCTCCAAGGAAAATACTGTTTTCACTAGTTGGGCTTTCAGTCAGGTCAAATAAATACACAGTTGTGTCTTCCAGGGAACCACCAGACTGGAAAAAAAAAAAAAAATGACGATTTCCAAGCAATAGGAGTCCTGGTGTGGCATTGCTGGATAAGCACTGTAGAATAAGCACCAGACTGCTCAAGATCCATGGTTCAAATTCACAAGATGCTCTTTGGAAACCCTATTCAGAGTTTCTGTAAGTCAAAACTGACTTGGCAGCACTTATTGTCACAGTCCTTTGCTTAGTTTCCAGAGTTCTGAAAATGCTGATTCTTAAAATGTTCTGTAAATGATCTTGTTGCTTTTATGTAACAGATGGTTTATGAATGCCCTTACTGTGCATTCAATGAAATGCTTTCATATTTTTGTTTTAATCTCAGAAAAAAATAATTCTTTACATTTATTCATAACCCAAATCACTACCATACTATATGTTCTTTCTTTTTTGCTAGGCCGATACAGAAAAATGTAGAGAAGATACTGGGTAGCATGGTCTTACAGTACTTTTCTGATCAGTCACTGAGCTTCTCTTGTAGACAGTATACCTGCCCTCAGAGTCCTCTTCATCCTGGTCAGGCTCTATCAAATGGTCAGAGTTGGCATCGAGTTAGAATCTGTCAGCCAGTCTTGCCCAAGACAATCTTCTCTACTCCTCTCCATTTTACTAGAAATGCTTTTGTTACAAAATTTGGTTTTAAAGAAAGGGACTAATATTATCAAACATAGACTAAAAATATTGTTGAAGCACTGCACTATGTAGCCATTATCTATAAGTTTTGATAATATTCAATAGGAATCCTGGTATGGTACTGTATGATAAGTACTAAACTACTAACCACAAGGTCAGCAGTTCAAACTCACCAGTCACTTCCCAGAAACCCTGTACAGAGTGGCTATGAGGTGGAACTAACTCAATGGTATTTAACAACAGCCTCAAAAGTTGCAAGGTAAAATGTTTAGAGATAATCTAAATATTAACCTAAGCATAAGTTTTGAAAGTAAATGGGTAAATAGAGAAAAACAAAAAAAAGTTGGGATTCAGATTGTGGCAGACTTCTCTTTGTATGTATTTGGAGAGAGGAAGAAATACAGACTATTGAGTACAATGTCTCTATTTCTGTCAATGTTAGGAAATTTTTTTCCCTAGAGAAATCAATTTTACAGATAAGGGTAAAACTGTATATTATTTTCTCTCCCAGTCTTGGTAGTGGGCACATGGCTTAGGTTTGGTTAACCAGAACGTCTACCTGTCTTCTCTGAAATGTTTAATTCAGAAAAGGCATGTGATCTAAATAGGGCCAATATTCTTCAAAGATGTGGCCTTTAGATTTTGAACATCAGAAGTTATTTTTTTCTTTGGTATCACAAGCTTTAATAACTTGTCAGATGACAATTTCCCCAAATGTAAATAGTCTATTTAAACATAAGATGATACGTGGTAAAATGCCGAAAACATTGCAGGGGAAAGGAAGATTGCCCTCTCAATGCCATTGTCTTGGCCATGGCATCTGGTTGTACCACAAAGCAGATATACTCCTAGTCATTGAAATTTTATGAGCCAATTTTCCCCTAAACTTTTAGGACTTATATTTGTGATGACCACTGACTGACCCACTGCCACAGAGTTGATTCTGGCTCCTTGTAATACCGTAGAACAGTTTCTGAAACTGTAAATCTTTATGGGAGCAGACAGTCTTTTTTTCTTCTGCAGACCAGCTGGTGTGTTTTAACTGCCAACTTTGCAGTTAACAACCCAACACTTAAACCACTGTGCCATCAGACCTCCTAGAATTTGCGTGACATAGAATCAAGAGTATGTACTTGATATCTTATAGTGAGATGCAGAATATTAGAGTAGAGTAAGTCCCTTGAGTTGAAACCGGAAGATACAACTTCAGGCACTGCTTATTGGTATTGCAATCTAAATGAGTGATTTAAGTGATTTAACTTTTTAAATTATAAAGTTCTTCTTAACCTGTAAAATTTTAGGAAATTCAGTAAGATAATATATGGAAGGGATTATACTAATGTAGATAGAATTAATTAAAATCTGTGATCCCATAAATAGTTGAAATTTGAACTTTCTTACATTAAGTTTTTACATTAGGAGTCCTGATGTGGATCTTGACTGCAAAGTCAATTTGAACCTCAAAGTAGGCAGTTCAAGTTCACCAGTGGCTCCCTGGAAACCTTATACAAGGTTGCTATGGGTCGGAATTGACTCAAAGTCAATTGACAACAACAATAACATTAATGAAAAGCATACCCCTTAAGTTGTAAATGTTCATTTGCTTTGCACATGTTTAAGCATCAAAAATTTATTTTTAAATTTTGATGAATAGAATTATATGGAATTCTTCTCTTTACAAAGTACATATTCAGATATGTTTATTGGATATATAATTTCAAATGTTTTCTTATCAGAATGATTGATCACACCTTTAAAAATGAATAATCTGCTTAATTACCAGTGCTTTATTACTTAGATAAAGTAATAGTCATTTAGGAGTTAGGCTGCTAACTGTAAAATTAGTGGTTCAAAACCACCAGCCTCTCTGAGTGAGAATGATGAGGATGTTTGCTCCCATAAAGATTTAACTAGATAACAGAATGTTTTATTGCATTGTTAATGGTTTTGAATTATTGAACATGCAAATGTGTATTTGCATATGTGTGTATGCAGGTAGCTAATCAAACAGCTTTAGTATTATTTATACTTAATCATCCATCGATATAGCATACTGGTAAGTTTACCCTTCCTGAAAGTATTTAAGATGCACTGACATTTGCCTTCAGCCACGCTTCGTGCCTGAAGCTGAACTCACATTTGTAATCAAATTTCAGCCAAGAAGTATATAATGGGGACAACAGCATAAGTAAAGTATGTTTACCACAGAACAGTCAACTACTCAAAATCAAAAGGACAACATTTACTTAAGGTCAGAAGGGTTGGAAAGGAAGGGAAATGGAAATAAGAAACACAGGGAGAAAGTGGTGACTCTTGATACATGGAGGGAATTGCAATCATTGAGATAAAGTAAAGTGTATAATTTGCTGAATGTAAAACTGATGATCTGCTCTGTAAAGTTCCACATGTTGGAACCTGAAATTTTAATATTCATTAAATGGTCTGAGATTGATGAAATAATTAGTAATAATATCTAAAGTACTTTGGATCATAGGTCATCTGTTCAGAGTTTTGCCTGTCATAAAGAAAATAAAACAACAACATTAACAAAACCTTTGCTATAGAGTCAAATCGGAGTTATAACAACCCTACAGGACAGAGTAGAGCTGCCCCAGAAGCTATTCAAGACCAATTATTTTGGACAAAACTGCCACATCTTCTTTTCTACTGTGTTGGTAGATTCAAACCACCAAGATTTTGGTTAGAAGCCAGGTGCTTCTAACTGTACCATTAGGGTTCCTTTCCCATTTATTAAGACCCTGAGATCAGAACTATTTCATATCCACTGGCTTATAAAACAAGCAGCCTTCCTGTCTGAGTTCAGTGATCCAAAACTTACATAATGTCAAAGTTGAAACCATGACTATAATATCTGTGGTCTCATAGGAAAAGGCATTACTGAGCATTGAAATAAATTTAATTCATGCACTGAAACAAATTTAACTTGTTGAGATACATACATAAAATAATGGACAGGTGATTTTTATTATTACTATTATTATTTTTAATGTTTTTATTGTGAATTTAGTGAAAGTTTATAGGGCAGCTCATCAGTTTTACATTCCACAAATCATACATCTTGTCTCATTACAATAATTACAATCCCCTTCATGTACCATCAGTTAACAGTTTTTGTCTCTATTCATTTTAACTTTGTTTTGTTTTGTTTTTTTCTAACAGTTAGGCATATATAATAATTTACACCACCAAAGGGCACATTCTACAAGTCTGCCTCCTGGCCACCAGCTCTCAGGCCCTCTCTTCCCATGAATATACAGTTCTCAGCTACTTTCCCTCTCTCCACGTCCCCATCTCTGCCTCCATCTCTGGTGTTGCTGTTTCTCTGGATAAGTTCCCGCATTCAGCTTGTGCTCTTCTCCCTTGATGGTCCTAGGACCTCTGATTCTGGATTGTAAGATTTACTACTCCCCATTTTTGTTACAAAACATGTACCTTTACAATTGTGACAGTCACAATTAGTCATGATAACAATTATTCACTATTGAATCAAAAGATCTTATCCCCATCTCTTTTTACCAAACTCATATAGACAAGATGACAACTATTCAATGGGGACTTTATCTTCCCTCACACACTCTTTCCCCCCCCTTTTATTGTTTGATAGTTTACATGGGGGAACATTAGCTTTACAGTCATTCTATCATACATTGTTTCATTGCCATAGTTAACATCCCGTCCATGCATCATCACCCAACCAAAGGTTATACCGTGCAGATCCCTCTCTCTCCCCACGGTCCTCAACACACAGCTCCCTTCCCTCCCTGGATCTCAAGTCCTCAGCCACTCCATCTCTTCATGTCTCTGTCTCCATCTCAGGCCTCGCTGCTTCTCTGGGTGGGGTCCCAATTTCTGTTCTTCTCCAGTGATGGTCCCAGGGGCCTTTGCTCCTAGACTGAAAGGTTAATCAC
>NW_006408529.1:22659165-22662250 GCF_000296735.1 Chrysochloris asiatica | reverse complement strand
TATGTATATATCAATAGTTTTCTTCCTGCTCTTGTTCTTTTCTCTGAAAAGCCCTTAATAGATGGAGTTATGTTCAGTGAATGTTGGTATTATCAAGTGTAGCCTGACTTTAGGTCGTGGATGAGCAGAAGCTTGTAAAGAGGGGAAACTGTCTAGACTCAATTTTTTGCAATTATCTCAAGCTTTGTTCATGTCAGACAGATCAGAAGGGCTGAGAGAGCTTTATTACCCTTTACAATATCAGCACTTCCAAAGTCAAACCAGGATTATGTGCTACCATTGTGATGTGAGCTCAGGAATTCAAGTTCAAGATCCAACTACCTACATAAATCTTGATGGCATTTAAACAAGGCAGAAATTTTGACATTTTAAGAGAGCTTATTCAATGATGAGTTAAAAAAAAAAACAAAAACAAAAAAACCCCAATTCCTCCATTATACATTCAACTCTATAAAGAGTTTATTTTACCATTTCCCCAAAAATCTATTTTTTGAAATACGTGACTTATGACATTACAGTTTTGTTTTGTTTTTGGCCCTATGAGTTTCAAAAGAAAAATAAGATTTGAATATGTATAATCAGGAAAACAGAATTTTGCATTCTTAATGAAGCCAAATATAGGTTTGGGGTAGTATAGTTTCAATAATGCAAGACAAGGTAGGGATTTGTTATCTCAAATATGGAATTTCCTTTGGGAGAGCATTTTTAGATTTGAATTAAATCACACATACTGAGATACTGTATTTCATTGGTAAGAGCTAATGTCTAAAATAATTTTCCCATTTTTTAAAAAATATGCAATAATATTGAAAGGATTGAGTTATCACTTCTATTCAATATAGTTTAATTCATTATTTGACATGGTTGTTTTTTGTTATTAAAAGAGTATATCTTTTCCTTTGATTATTTTAGATTAATACTGTAATAGTTGAGTTTAGAGAATTCTGTTGTCTAGAAAATCAATACACTCATTATTAGTTACTTAAAATGTTCTAATAGAAAGTTAGCTTTCAGCAGACTACTTGGCTGTTTAAATTTCAAGCAAGCTTTTTGCTTTGAATGCATTAAGGCAAGAAAGTCAGACTGCCAGGAAAAACCCTCTTCTAGAAATGTAAAAGGAACCTGAGAGGAATCTAGCTTGCTGACAGGTGATCACCTGGATCTATTTGTGAGTGTAAGTAGGGGAAATGCAGCAATGAAGACATAGTCTGATTTGGCTTTGTTGTTCTGTTGACCCGCATTGGCCTTGAGATGAGAGAAAGAAGAGCAAGGGCTGGCTGCACTGAAGTTGAGGGAGATGTGTAAACTCCTGAGCTCATGGGCACTGACCTAGACCCTGGGGGCTAGGGCTGAAACTGAAGCAATCAGCTGGTCTGAAGTCTATAAAGGTGTGTGTGAACTCCCAAACTTGCAACTAATACATATTTGACCTAGTTTGGATGGCTAGCTGACCAGAACTCAACCAGAAGAAGATAAACATATTTAATGCTGTGAGGAAGTGTAAATTGTTATAATTTGTTGAACTGGAGTTTTGCTTATGGATGCAGTTGCTCAAAATTCAAACTAGAATGGAAGGATTCTTCATCTCAAGGAACAAGCTCTTTACTCAGTATACTGGGGTGATTGTTGCTTTTAAGTGCTATCCAGTCAGTTCCAATCCAGCAACCTTGTATAGGGTTTTTGAGGAGCAGCTGATGAACTTGAACCACCAACATTGCGCTTCAAGTAGACCTTGCAGTCCAGCTCATTAAGCCGCAGCACTACACTAGGACCGGGAATTTAGACATTGGCTATCAAAACTGTGATCTATAAAGGCATGAAGTGGCTAACTTACAAGTTTTCAAGAGTGTGCTTCATTTTAGAATGGGACGGTGGGGGTGGGTGGGGAATAAGGTAAAAGAATCACCGCTGAATAGCTCTCCTCTTTTCCAGATGGAGCTGGTGAAAAGGGATGGTGGTAGAATTTTATGATTCAGTTGTGAGTAATTGTTAGCAAAATTCATTGTGATTGTCAGAACTGTAATTATAGATGTGTAACTAAAAGGGGGAGTAGTTAATCTTTCATTTCAGGAACAGATGATCCCAGGACTATCAAGAAGGAAGATCTTGAGTGGAACATGAGATCCCTACCTGAAAAGTGGCTACAGCGGAGATGGTGGCAGAAACAGTGGCATGGAGAGACAGAGCAGCTGTGGGCTCTAGACCCATGGACTGAGTTAATGCTGTGTGCCTTTGGGCAGGAGGCTGGCTTGCAGAATGCGCTCTTTGGACATTTAAATTAATGTATCATTTTTGTTTTGTATGTGTGCATCAAATATTTTTGCTTTGTTCATTTGTGAAATATAAGATATATAGAGAGAGCTGCAGGAAGGAACTAGGATAATTGTTACAGGGAAGGAATTGTAATAATTGAGATGAAAGAAAGTGTATAATTAGTTGAATGTGAATCTGATAATCTTGCCTATAAACTTCACTCAATTCTCAATAAAAAGTTTAAAAAAAACCAGTTAACTCTTATTAATACATGTATTACCAATTTTCAAATAAATGTAAGATTACAGTAAATAATATTTTCTATTGTTAATATTATGACCATATTTTAATCTTTGGTTACTCTGACCCCTATATAGAATTAGTGAATTCAGTGTTCATATGATATCAAGTCATAGGTAGTAAGGATTAAGAAGTGGTGCCTATAAGAAAGACAATAGATTACCTTTCTGGATAGTTCTTAATTGTCAAAGAACTATCATAACCCAGCAAGGACTTGTTTTGAGAGGAAGTAAAATCTGATGTAGCAAAGGAGTCTGATCTCATAGAGACATGTTCACAGCAATCATGCTGAAGAGATAAGATGATTAAACGATATAATTAGTGTGTACCATTGACCTTTTGTCAAATTAAGATTGACTCCTCTCTAGTAGCATAGGGGTTATGAGTCGGGCTGATAAACTCAAAGTCATCAATTTGAAACTATCATTAATTCTGTGGAGAAAGATGAGGCTTTCTGCTCCCATAAAGAATACAACCTCAGAAACCACATACAGGGTCAATGAGTCAGAACCTACTCCATGGCACATAACCA
>NW_006408529.1:22655147-22658585 GCF_000296735.1 Chrysochloris asiatica | reverse complement strand
TTGTTAGAACAGAGCATGGGAATACTGAATGGCTTAAAATTAGCAAAGGTTTGCTGTTCTTTCACCATACTTATTCAGTCTGTATGTAGAACAAATAATCTGAGAAGCTGGATTATATATGGACAAAGGTGACATCAGGAGTGGAGGAAGACTAATTATAAACCTGCAATATGCAAATGATACAACCTTCCTTGCTGAAAGCAAAGAGGACTTAAAATACTTACTAATGAAGATCAGAGATCAAATCCTTTAGTGTGGGTTGCACCTCAATGTACAAAAACAAAATTTATCACCACTGAACCAATAAATGACATCATGATAAATGGAATAAAGAATGAAGTTGTCAAAGACTTTTCTTTGCTTGGATCAACCATATATGCTCATGGAAGCAGCAGTCAAGAAATCAAATGACATACTGCATTGGGCATCCAGTTCTGACTCATAGTGATCCTGTATAGGGTTCCAAGAAGCGACTAATGAACTTGAATCGTTAACCTTGAGGCACAAACTGAATTTGCAGTCCAGTTCATTAACCCACAGTGCCACATCAGGACTCCTAATGACTGTTGTTGCTGTTAAGTACCATCAACTTAGTTCTGACGCATAGCGACCCTATATAGGGTTTCGGAAGAGCAGCTAGTGAGCTTGAACTGCCGACCTTGCAGTTCAAACAGCTTTGCAGTCTGGTGCATTAACCCACAGCGCCCCAACAGGAGTAGTATGACTATGCAAATATGAACTGTTTGGAGTCCTGGTGTGGTGCTTGGGCTAATGCGTCAGACTGAAGTCATTTGAACTGAAAGGTCAGTTGTTCAAGCTCACCAGTTGCTCCTTGGAAAACTTATACAGGGTCGCTATGGATTGAAATCGACTTGATAGCAGTTAACAACAAGGGGATTGAACAATAATGTAAAGAAGGTACATGACCCTTTGGGTGGGGGCATCCAAATAAGGTGTATGGAACTTTCAAGAGGATATTGGTTAGTTTTGCCATGTGACTAGTTTAAAACGAGTCCTCTCAGAAGCATAAAGATCTCATTACCACTGAGGAAGAACTGCCACGAGTGGAATGTACCTTCCTTGGACCACACGATCCCATTGGAATGTTGAAAAACATGATAAACTACTGAGAGTCTACCATGTGTTGTCTGGGAGTACTGGTATGTCACTGCAGAATATGCACTGGAGTGTTAACCACTAGGTCTGTGATTCAAACCCCACTGCTGCTCCTTGAAAACTGTACACAGGGCCACCATGACTCAGAATAGACTTGATGGCACTAAATAACAAGTATGTACTGGACATAAACTTTGCAATTAACCCAAACCATCATAGCTATGCCTCCTAATGAAATAGGTACAATTATGCCCATTTTGTAGCTAATAAGTTAATAATAGAATAGGTGAAATAACTAACTTATCATAGGCTATGCAATTATTGCTGAACATGAGTCTTAAAACTTATATTTTGTGCTTTTTATCACTATCTATCTTGAGTTTTTTTACTTTCTTCTTAATAGCATGTTCTAAATAATGGAATAGATAGACATTTAATTCTAATTTATGGGTGTGTTTTTAATAATACTTAGAACTGAAAGATATAAAAAATTCAGAGATCCTATTTCCTAAAAAAATGTTTATTAATTCAATGTTAGTATGAGATTTATTCTCTTGACAGATCCTCAAGTTGAGAAAAACTAGTGTGTGGTGATGCTTATGGAGGAGAAAAAATATATATACACTTTAATGATCTGTGACATTTCAATGCCTCCAGGCTCAATGACTTGAAAACAACTTAGTGTTACTTTCAAAAATATTAGACAGCAGTCATTTACCCTGGAAGTAGAATAATAACTTTGCAACAGTGGCTTTATATTTGTATAAAGCAATTTGGAAGTTGGAGAATCATTTCCACACATGAAACATTTTGCTCATTAGTGGAGAGCATTTGATTCATTGCACATTATAGACCTTTTGGCGTTTTGTGTTAGATAAATAAACATGGACTCAATTTGATGGAAGGAGAGTTACATGTGGAGATGCTACATATGATCAAGTGTGACTTGTAACATAAGGAACAATGATTTGTCAACCTCAGGAAGAATTAAGAACTCTTGGATATTAATTCAGAGACATGACAGGGCTGGTATGGCATGTTACTAAGAAATGTGGTTCATCAAATTATTGGGAAAATATGATACAAATATCAACTACTCCTTTGTAGTTTTCATTTTGATGCTCTGTTAATGCTTCATTCATGTTTAGAATTGTACTGCCTGCTTTTGAAAGACATAGCATGCATTCTCTTCTCTATAATATTGTTAGATATCTATTAATTCAACAAATTTATATTGACCTCTACTATAGATCTGTCTTTGTTATGATACATTCTGGGATGCTCAGTAAAGTTTGGTGTGCTTATTATTATTGTTTATAGACCTGAGCATACATTTCAAATACTACAAGGATATTTTCACTTGTAAACATGGCAGTCACTTCATTTCTATGACATTATTGAACGTACGTTTAAGATTAATTTTGCTGCCAGCTGATATAAATTGGATTGCTTAAATTAAGTTGGTTTCCATGTTAATGTTTCATAGGTTGTAAAATACAATGACATTTGTATTTTTGCTGAAATTATGTTTATTTTATGATTAATGTTTTGATTTCTGAAATTATTGGCTTTCCTGTACTTTTTCTAATATATGAAAATAAACTTTAAATTTGCTAGCCTTTCAACATCTATAAAACTGCTTTGATTAAGGGAAAAAAAATATTTGAGTCACTTTCTTTGTCCTATCTACAAATTAGAAGCCAATCTCAGTCAAGATTGCTTGCAAGTGGAGATTCGATTTCCATTTGATTCATTTTTACATTTCGAAATCTGCTTTATTTGTATCAGATCTTCTAATTATGACATTTTATGGCACTATAGGTTAATGCGCTGAACTGCAAAGTCAGTTTGAACTGCAAGGTTGGTGGTTCAGGCTCACTAGCTGCTCTTTGAAAACACTATACAGGGTCGCTGTGAGTCTGAACTGACTGGATGACACTTAACAACAAGTACAGTATAGTTTGAGATTATTCACATATCATCCAGGAATGATGCTAAAATTTGATTGCTTATTATGCATTGTCAAAGACAAGAATGTATCAATGCTTCCTTTCTGAAGGACCCTGCTTCTGATCAGCAAAATGGCATTGTAGCTACACCAAATGGTACTGAATAAAGTCTTGCTTGGGATTCCGGGTCTCCAGAAACCTTGTCTTTATTGCACCAGGAGACCCTCCCCCCAGTAGTTTCAGGTTTCAGGAAACTCTCCATAGCCCTGCCCATTGGAGAACCCCAGAACTGTACCTGGGACCACAAGGCCTTAAATACCCCCAGTCTGTAAGAAACAGGCAGGTTCTTGGTCTCTTTTGGTGACTTACAGTA
>NW_006408529.1:22652733-22654377 GCF_000296735.1 Chrysochloris asiatica | reverse complement strand
GCTGCTTCCTTGAGTGTTGGTGGTTGATTCAAGCACAATGAATTCTTTGACAACTTCAATCTTTTCTCCATTTATTTTGATGTTATTTATTTTTCCAGTGAAGATGAATTTTGTTTTCTTTACATTGAGGTGCAACTGATATCAAAGGCTGTTGTCTTTGACCTTAATCAGTAAGTATTTTAAGTCCTCTTTGGTTTTAGCAAGCAAGGTCATATCATCTGCATAAAGCAGGTTGTTAATGAGACTTCCTCCTATCCTGATGTTGTGTTCTTCATATATTCCAGCTTTTCAGATTATTTGCTAAACATACAGATCGAAGAAGTATGTTGAAAAATGCAACCCTGGCTCACAACTTTCCTGATTTTAAACCATCCCATACCCTTTTTTTCTGTTTGATTGACTGCCTCTTGGTCTATGTACAGATTTCTCAAGAACACAATTAAAGTGCTCCAGAATACTCATTCTCTGCAATGTTGTCCATACCTTGTCATGATCCACATAATTGAAAGCCTTTGCATAGTCAATAAGGCACAGGTAAATATCTTTCTAATATTCTCTGCTTTCAGCCAAGATCCACCTAACGTCAGTAATGATATCCCTCATTCCTCATACCTGACTAAATTTTGACAGAACTTTTGGCGGCTCCCTGTCAATGTAAAGCTGCAGTCCTTTTTGAATTATGTTTAGAAAAAAAACTTTATTGATATGTAATATTAATGATGTTGTCAGGTGATTTTGCATTCCGTTGGGTCACCTTTCTTTGGAATAGGCACAAATATGGATATCTTTCCATCTGTTGGCAAGGTAGCTGTCTTCCAAAAATCTTGACACAGATGAATGAAGGCCTCTTGTGATGACACAGGTTGTAGAAAGATTTCAGTTTGTATTCTGTCAATTCCAGGAGACCTGCTATTTGTTAATGCCTTAAGTGCACCTTGGACTTATACTTTCAATATCACTTGTTCTTGAGCATGTGCTACTTCTTGAAGTGTCTGAACATCAACCATTTCTTTTGAGTACAGTGACTTTGTGTATTCCTTCTATATTCTTATGATACTCTCTGCATCATTCAATATTTTCCCCAAAGAATTCTTCAGTATTTCAAGCCTAGACTTGAATTTTTTTCTTCTGTCCTTTCAGCTTTGAGAAACCCTTTTGGTTTTGAATCAGGTCTTTCCATATTTCAATATACTATTTTACTTTATCTTCTCTAGCTGCCCTTTGAAATTTTCTCTTTAGTTCTATACCTTCTCATTTCTTCCATTTGCTTTAGCATCTTTAAATAATATAACAAATTTCAAAATCTCTTTTGACATCCATTTTGGTCTTTTTTTTCTTTATTGACTTAATGAATGCCCTTTTCTTACTTCCTGTACAGTGTTCTTGATGTCATCTACACTCTTATGGTCTTTGGTCATTAATGTCTTATTAATTTTTTTTCTTGATATGGTATCTTAATTAATTTAGGATAAGTGCAAGGTCACACTTTGACTCTGGTGAACTTGTTTTAATTTTCTTTAACTTTTGACTGAATTTGCATATGAGTAGTTGATGGTCTGTTCCATAGTCTGCCCTTGGTCTTGTTTTGGCTGATGATATGGAGCTTTTCCACCATCACTTTCCATGAATATAGTCAATTTGATT
>NW_006408529.1:22649546-22652183 GCF_000296735.1 Chrysochloris asiatica | reverse complement strand
GAAAGCTTTACTCCATTTGTGTTATCATGGTCAACTCTACTTTGATGAGGCAGGTCTTCTCCAGATGTATGTTCAGTGCCTTCCAACCCAAGAAATTCATTTTCTGGCACTATATCTGATGATATTCATAATATTTTAATATTAGATATTTTGGTACTTTTAGTGTTCCACTGCTTTTGGAAGGCTTTCACTGACTAAATATTTGGAAATAGTCCATCTCTCCATCTTCTTAGTCTGTTTCAATCTGGAAGCTCAGCTGAAATCTGTCCACCATGGTTGACCCTGGTCGTATTTGAAATACTGGAGGCATAGCTTCCAGCATCAAAGTAACAGGCAAGTCACCACACAATATGACAAACTGACAGATGACTGGTGGATCAAAATTTTAAGATGTAGCTATTTCATAGTATTTTGACTCATTGATCGTATATAACACAACTGATTTTTCTAACATTCTTTTTCAAGAGAGTATGTGAGCTAAACTTTTATGTTAAACATTTCAAGATACGAGTTAATGCTACAATTTTAATTTGTAGACAATATACTGAACACTGATTTTAACTATAAGCATATTAAGTAGAGTTAGCTGTGATGTCTTTGACTTAATTTTAAGATAAGATGACTCTTTTTAATAGACTAGGCTATATAAATTTGGAAGGCAGCTACCAGGCCAACTAAATGGAAGAAATCCATATTTTGCCCATTTCAAAGAGAGGTGGTATAACAGAATGCGAAATTCATGTGACAATATTATTGATATCACTTGCAAGTGAAGTTTTGCTAAAGATAATTTCAAAACTGACTGCACCAGTATATTGAGAGGGAACTTCCAGAAGTTAAAATGTTGGATTCAGATGAGGGCATGGAATGAGGGCTATCATTGTTGATGTCAGGTGGGTCTTGGCTAAAAGCAGAGAGTACCAGAAAGATGTTTACCTCTATTTTATTAACTTTTTAAAGACTTTCAACTGTGTGGATCATAGCAAACTATAAACAACATTGCGGTGAATGAGTATTCTGGAACACTAAATCATGTTCATGAGTTCAAACAGAACAAGGGCACTGAGTGACTTAAATGCAGGAAAGGTATGTGCTAGGGTTTTATTCTTTCATCATATTTATTCAATATGAATGATAAGCAAATAATCCAAGAAGTTTTCAGTATGGGTTGAGTACGCACCTCAATGTAAAGAAAACAAAAATCCCTACTGCTGGACCAGTAAATGCCATCGTGATAAATGGAAAAAAGATTAAAGTTGGCAACAACTTCATTTTGCTTAGATTTACTATCAACACTCATGGAAGCAGCAGTCAAGAAGTCAAATGAAGTATTGTTGTTGTTGTTGTGAAGTGTCGTTGAGTCGATTCCAACCCATAGCGACCCTGTATAGGGATTCCGAGGAGCCGATGGTGAGTTGGAATCACTACTCTTGCAGTTCAAACGGCTTTGCAGTCTGGTGCATTAACCCACAGTGCCACACCAGAACTCTAAATTAAGTATTGTTGTTGTTAAATTAAGTATAGTAGTAGTCAAATTGAATGCACAGGACCACTTTAAAATGTTCAATAGCAAAGATGACAGCTTGAGGACTATGAGCACTAAGGTGCACTTGACCCATGCCATGGAATTTTAAATATCTTCATATGCATGTGACCGTTGGGCAATGACTATAGAAGACTGTAGAAGAATTGGTGCTTTTTAGTCATAGGCTTGGAGATGAATTCTAAAAGTATCAGGTACTGCTAGAACAAACAAATCTGTGTTGAAAGACGTACAGCCAGAATGCTCCTTAGAAGCCAGGATGGCTAGACTTTGTCTCTCATACTTTGGACAAAATATCAGGAGGGGCCAGTTCCTTGAGAAGGAAGGCATGCTTTTTAAAGTGTGGTGGTGGTGGTGGTTGTGTGCTGTGGAGATGGTTCCGACTCACAGAGACCCTATATAAGGTTTCTGAGGCTGTGTATCTTTACGGGAACAAAAAGTCTCAACTTTCTCCCACAAAACTGCTGATAGTTTCGAACTGTTGACCATGAGATTAGCAGCCCGACTTGTAACCACTGTTACCAGAGCTGCTTTTTAAAGTGTAGGGACAGTGCAAAAGAGGAAGATCCTCTAAAAATAAAAATAAAAAAGAACTGGATTGGCACAGTGGCAGCAGCAGTGGACTCAAACTTAACAATGATTGTGAGGATGTGCATAAGGTTGCTATGAGCCAGAACCATCTCGATGACAACTAACAACAAAAGCAGACAATAAGTATGATGTTAACTCAGAAAGTATTGCTACAAAATCATAGAGAAACCTTATTAAACAAAATATTAAAATGAGAAGCTATTCTTCCTCAGCATATCTTCCTTCTATGTCTATACAATCTGAAGGTAGTTTTTCCAATTGTATAACCATTACTCAAAGAAGTCCATGAACTTGAATTTACACCACATCAAAGCATCAGTTAGGCATCCTTGTTGTTGTTGTTAGGTACCTTTGAGTTGGTACTGACTCATAGTTACCCCATGCACAACAGAAGAAAATACTGCCTGGTCCTGGGCCAACCTCACTATTGTTGCCACTTTGAGCAATTGATGCTGCCACTTTGCCAATCCATCTTGCTGGGGTCTTCCTCTTTTTTTCTGACC
>NW_006408529.1:22632938-22647896 GCF_000296735.1 Chrysochloris asiatica | reverse complement strand
TATGTGTCGGAACCTACTCCACCAACAATAATGAGACTAAGACAAGTGTGTGATTGTGAGAATTTGTCTGTAGCCATCCACTAATCAGAGACATATTTAAACTTTAAAAATAAATAAATAAATAAAACTTCAGTGTATTGAATTACTTAATGTTTCTTCTAGCCATAATCTTTGTAAACTCCCATCAAATTTTTTTTTTTTTCCTGATAGATATTGGTAAGAAAGTGGGGAAATACCAATGAAATTTATGATTCACTTGTGAGTGATTTTTAACATAATTATGATTGTAAACACTTAGGAATCTAATGAGGGGATTGGTCAATGTTACCATCCTGTTTGGATTAAAATAATTCATCTCAGAATTGAAAGAGGGGACTGTCACTACCATCACAGAAGAACCAGTAGTAGAATGTATCCTTTCATTGCTGACATTTCTGAACATTGAACCTCATCCCAGGGATGAAAAACTGTGACAGCGGAGGAATAGCAGAAGAACAGGAACAGTAGAACCAAGAGCCAGATCACACATGAAACACAGTGTCCAGCCCAAGGAGCAAGTAAAACTGAGTAACTTCCAGCAGGAATCTTGCCTGCATAGTAGGGTGCCTTCAGGCATTTAATTAAGGAAGAGAAGTTTGCTGATCGATTTAGCTAGAGTGGAGTGAGTTCCTTCAAGTTGAGGTTTATGGTGGAATGGTGTGTCCTATGACCATTTATCAGTAGCCTTAATAGAGTTTTGTAACATTGGTGTAACAGAGAAAGAGGCCTGCCTGTGGTCACAGCTAAGGAGAAGACCTCTTGAATGGAAGAACTGTGCCCTGAGTGTTTTCTGATCCTGTATTTCAACTTGTTAACTTCCCTAATAAACCCATAACTGTAAAAATGGTGTCTGAATTTTCTGTGGTTATTGCAACTAATTATTGAACCCACCAAAGGAGTGGAGAGTGATGTTGGAGGGATGACTTGGTGCCACATTTTTGCAAAACACATGCACATATGACAAGAAACCCTAGTAGCAATACTTTTGGACTCATTTTCATATGCTGCTTAATCTCTCTAACAACAAGCCAACCAGATTTCAAACCAATCAAGTCATTTCAAGCTCATGACAGTCACCTGTGATTTAGAGTAGACTTGCTCTTTGTAGGACTTCCAATGGCCATGGTATTTTGAAAGTACATTGTCAGACCTTTCGCCCAAAGCTGCTTTAGATGGATTAGAACTGCCAATCAATCAGTAGTTGATTAAACTTTTAAGCCACCCAGGTATTCTTACATATTCTTACTGTTGTTGTTAGATTCTGTACAGTCTATTCTGACTCATAGCGACCTTTTACAGGGTTTCTGAAGAGCAGCTGGTATGTTTGAACCACCAACTTTGTAGGTCACAGTGTTTAACCTACAGTGCCACACTTGTTGTTGTTGTTGTGAAGTGCCCTCGAGTCGGTTCTGACCCATAGTGACCCTGTATAGTGTTTCTGAGGAGCAGTTGTTGAGCTGGAACCGCCGACCTTGCAGTTCAAATGGCTTTGCAGTCTGATGCATTAACCTACAGTGCCACATTTGTTGTTGTTGTTATGTGCCGTGGAGTTGGTTCCGACTCATAACGACCCTGCATTGGGTTCCTGAAGCTGTAAATCTTTAAGGAAGCAGAAAGCCTCAACCATCTTTCTCCCGCAGAACAACTGGTAGTTTCGAACTACTAAGTGAGATTAGCAGCCCGATTTATAACCACTACGCTACAAGAGCTCCTTACCAGTAACAGATAATTTTCTATAATTATTTTTCTGTACCCAAATGAAAGTTTGTTTACAGACAGTTCAAAGAATCTCCAGGAGATGGCAGAACAAGGAGCAATCAGTTCATTAAACTAATATATGTTTTGTATTTTTATAAGTGTACTATCAACCTGCTATATGCAGATGATACAACCTTGCTTGCTGAAAGTGAAGAGGACTTAAAATATTTACTGATGATGAAAGAGCACAGCCTTCAGTATGAATTGCATCTCAATGTAAAGAAAACAAAATTCTCACCACTAGACCAATAAACATTCTTATCAATAGAGAAAAGATTGAAGTTGTCAAGGACTTCATTCTTCTTGGATCAACTATCAACACTCATGGAAGCAGTAGTCAAGAAGTCAGAGGACATATTGTATTAAGCAAATCTGCTGCACAAGACCTTTTTAAAGTGTTAAAGAGCAAAGATGTCAGCCTGAGGACTAAGGTGCACCTGACCCAAGCCACGGTATTTTTAATAACCTTATATGCATGCAAAATCTGGACAGTGAATAAGGAAGACTGTAGAAGAATTGATGTCTTTGAGTTATGGTGTTGGAGAAGAATATTGAAAGTGCCATTGGCTGCCAAAAGAACCAATAGATCCGTTTTAGAAGAAGTGCAGCCAGAGTGCTCCTTGGAGGCCTAGATGGCCAAACTTTGTCTCTTATACTTTGGACATATTGTCAGGAGGGACCAGTCACTGGAGAAGGATATCATGTTTGTTAAGGTGGAGGGTCAGACAAAAAGAGGAAAACCCCCAATGAGATGGATTGGCCAAGTGGTAGCATAAATGGACTCAAGCTTGGCAACTGTAGTGAGATTGGCCCAGGATCGGACAGTGTTTCGTTCTGCTGTGCATAAGGTTGCTATGGGTAGGTACAAACTCTATGGCACCTAACAACAATAACAACATCCCAGTTCTGCCCCACTATTTGTAGTAAAATATAATACAAAGAGTGTAACCAAATTTGAGTTCAAAGCCCTGCCTTTCACTTTTATATATGAAATACTGTACATGCTATTTGAAATGTGCATGTCTAAGGTGTCTGACCTTGACCAAGCCAATGAGTCTGTATGATTGCCTGTTCCCTCTTTCATTAAATGGGAATGGTAAAATGTTTAAAACAACTGGAACAATACAATAATAGATGTTCAAAAACATTTCTCTCTTCTGTTAGTATATACTTTATTTAATTTAATAGTTGCTTTCAAGTCTATTCTGACACATATTGACTCATGTGTATCAGAGTAGAAATATGTTCCATAGAGTTTTCAATAGCTTAATTTTGAAGTAGTTTTCCAGGCCTTTATTTCAAGGCACTTCTGGGTTGCTCTCCACCTTTATACTTATAGTATGCAGTTAAGCATGGTAAGCATTTGCACTGTCCAGGGATAATGCATGCTGTTTTTATTAATTGACACAAATCCTCTGCTTATCATGTGTAATCTTGAGCATGTGGGTGATAAATTTTGATTAAAAAAGACAATAGAAGAGGGAATAAAGTTAATTTTCTCTCCTTTCATTGTTGAGTCGATTCTGACTTATAACAACCCTGTATAGGGTTTCTGAGGAGCAACTGGTAGGTTTTAACAGCCAACTTTGTGGTTACCAGACCAATTCTTATCCTATAGTACTATATCAGGGCCATTCTTTCATTAAGAAGTTTCTGTTTCATTTGTTTTACTCTTGGTTGAAGAAACATTAGAGTAATACTTTGAAATAATATGGTAGAATACTTGAGAACCTAGGAATTTCAGGATAAATAGTGGATTGAAAGCATCAGGGTCTTAAAACAATTGATTAATCCATGACTATAATATGAGTGTAATCTCATGGTTATTCCCCTCCTAGATTTTCTATTCTTCCATGGGAATCACTGATGTAACCTTATTTGGAAATAGAGTATTTAGAGATGTTACCGGTTAACATGAAATCATATTGAAGTTGTTGCTAAGTGCCATCAAGTCAGTTCCAACTCATACCAACCCTACTTAAGGTTTCTGAGAAGTGGCTGGAGGGTTTGAACTGAGGATCTCATGGTTCATAGTCTAATACTGATCCTACAACACCACACCTACTCCCTTATTGGAGTAGGTGGACCCATTCATAGTGAGTTCTTATAAAAGAGTAACAAAGATAAAGGAAGACAAAGGGAAGACTTGTTAATGAGTTAAAAAGCTGCAGTTACAAAGTAAATTGTGCCAAAAACCCAAAGAGACTAGAGCATTTCTCTCTCTAGAGCCTTGGGAAAACACATGGCTCTGCCAACACCCTGAATTCAGACAATTAGTCACCAGCACTGTGATACAGTAAATTTCTGTTGCTAAAAGCCACCCAATTTTTGGTCATTTGATTTGGCAGCTCTAGGCAATGAATGCAGTGTTTATTAAGACTATTCTTATATTTACTGAACTGACAAGTAATTTATAAGAACCCTGTTTTCACTCCATTTAATTTTGAGATGTAAATGTCTTTAACCTCTGTGAGCAGCACTAGAAAGAAAAGGGCAAAGTCTGTATCATGGACACGGTGCATATGATGAAGGACAATTCCAATCACTTTAAAATGGTCACTTTTGGAAAATTTCACTGAAACGAATAAAGGAGCATGCCACCCTGTTATTAAAACAATTCTTAGAGAAAAAATACCCATTATTTTGAGAAGTAATGAATGCCTCAATTCTTCCAGCCACACAGTTTTTACCAGAACTATTCTTTGGTTCTAGGCCAAGGATTTTACCAGATCAAAAGGGTTCTAAGCCAGAAAGTGGGGTTGAATATCCAGGTTAGGACCGAAGAATGTTGGCACTAAAATAGTGTGAATTGGTGTGGATAAATTCCTGGCATTCAGACTCAGTTCAAAATGTAACTGAATCACTCTTATCTGGAAATATGACTAGAGAGCTAATGAAAAAGGAATCTTGCCACAACCACTTTTTTGGCATGGGTATGTCAGAAATACCATAAGCACAGGGTTTTTCACAAGATAGTATTTCATTGTTTGGACATCTGGCTGATATGCCGAAAACATGTACTTGTGGAGAATATATGGGAAGCATTTCTTTTTGTAAATAAGGAAATACTTGAGTAGATATTTAGTACTGAATTCTTGCTTTGTTTGTGAATGGTATTTTCTTTCAGAAATAACATTGTTTGCCTTTCTCTTTGCTTCTGTTAGAGAAGAAAGAAGACTCATGTTTATTGTAAAAATCATGGTTGGTATATTTTAAGAAGCTGCTCTTAGAAAACAAACTCTGAAACCACATACATTATTTCTGCATGCTTCCATGTGGGAAATTAACATTTTGAAATTTCTGTATTACATGTAAATAAACACATCCCACTCATCTCACAAGTAACACTGATGCCTCTTTGAATAAATGATTTGATCAGGCAGTAAAGCAAACAGACAAAAGATTTGTCTCTGAAAGAGTGCTTTGCTAGAAACTGCTATTTCTCTCTGTTAAGGTACTACATAAACAAAATATTTCTAATTTAAATTCTGAAACATGCTCATTTTTCTTAGATATTGAGTTGTTTCTCTAATACAACCTGTGTCTATAGGTGGCAGCGATCCTTCAACTTAACACTAATGTGGATTTAAATGTACTGAAATTTAAGTGGAAGGTGAATTTATGAAATGAAAATAAACCTCAGGAGTTTATTTTCAGGTAGGGTCTTCCAGTTTTATGAAATAATAAACTTAACTTTGCTCAAAATGTTGTTATGAATAGTAAGGAAAACTCTACCTGCCTCTCAAATGTGACGCAGTCTGCCCTCCTTTCCAATCTTGGTGGGAAATTGCCATCTACTCTTAATTAACCAAAAACAAAATAACTGATCCATTGAGCACTATGTCTCTCAAAGTCCTGTTCCTCAAGGTCATAAATAGCCTAGCATTAACTGCAAAGGTGGTGGTTCAAGCTCACCAGCTGCTCCTTGCAAACTCTATACTGGGTCGTTATGGGTTGGAATTGACTTGGCATTTAACAACAACAACAATGTAGACAAAAGACCATTTTGTGTTTTGATTCAAGGTGACATGTGGGACATGCTAGATAAAGACAGAATAATTATTATTTTTATATAATGCACACTCATAATGGCTATAACAAATTTGCCACCTGGTATGGAACTGTGCATTAATAGGCTAGGCTGCAAACTCTGTCTGAACTGCAAGTTCAGTGGTTCAAGCTTACCAGCCGCTCCTTGGAAACCATATACAGGTCTACTATGGCTCAGAACCAATTCGACAGCACTTAACAACAACATCATAAGGTAGCTATGTGTAGGAATTGACTCAATGACAATGGATTTGCTTGTTTTTCAGGGGAGTTAAGTAGAATTTGCTATAACACTGGTGATGATGTTTGTATGTTGTCACATTTGCTCATATTTTCACAGAATCCTTGATGTGATATTCAGTGTAATACAATCTATAGATAAGAAATTTATTTAGCATTTAACTTGCCTTGCTTTTGTTGCTGCTAAATGCTCCTGAGTCAATTCTGACTCAGTAACCACATGTGGTAGAGTAGAACTACCCCATATGATTTCTGTAAAACACAAAACAACCACAGAAATATTTACAGAAACAGATTGCCATATATTTTTCTCAAAACAGTGCTCAGCGGTTTTTAAACTGCCAAACATTTGGTTACAAGCCAAGTGTTTTGCTGTTGCACTTCAAGGGCTCCATTTCTTCATTGTTAAACAAACCAAATCAAACATGTTGTGTTGAGTAGATTCCAACTCACAGTGACATTATAGGACATAGTAGAACTGTCTCACAGAGTTTCCCAGGCTGTACTCTTTACAGAAACAAACTGCCGTATCTTTCTTGCCAGAAGAGGCTAGTGGTTTCAAACCTTTCAGTTGGCAATCTAATGCTTAAACCTTTCACCACCAGTGATCATTTTTTTAGTTGTAAAGAGGACAAAAATAGTAACAAACTATGAATAGGATTTCCCCAAATTAAATAACCAACAGGAGCACATGACATGTGCTAGATATGCTAGGAGCGTTGGTAACTATCCACAATTGGTAAATACTTACCGAGATGTCAGCCAATATTCTAAGATCTTTAGATGGTTCAAACTATGTGGATAAATGAAATGTGGTACACAAAAACAATCACGGCTTGTCTGTCAGTTTTTCATACTGTGGTGGCTTGTATGAGGTTGTGATGATGCTAAAAGCTACACGTCCAGTGTTTTAAATAATAGAAGGGTCAACTCTGGAAGACAGGTTTTAGCAAAGCTTCCAGACTAAGACAGACTTGGAAGATGGAGCGGCAGACCAGTAAAAAAATTATTAATAGCATCAGAAGATTTTCAAATACAGTGTCAGTAGATGAGCCACTCGGGTTGGAAGAAACTCAAAATATGATTGAGAAGAGCTGCCTGCTCAAAGCAGGGTTGATCTTAATGATATAGATGGAGTTAAGCTTTTGGTACTTGCATTTGATGATGTGATACAACTCAAAATGAGACGAAGCGGCTGTAAACATTAGTTAATCATTGAAATGTTAAATGCATAAAGTATGAATCCAGGAAAATTGGGAGATTTCAAATATTAAATGGAAAGCATAAAGATATACTAGGCATTAGTGAACTGAAATAGACTAATATAAGCCATTTTGAATCTGACAGTCATATGGTTTACTATGCCAGGAAGGACAAATTGAAGATGAATGGAGTCACATTCATTGTTAAAAAGAACATCTAAAGATCAATCTTGAAGCACAATGCTGTTCATGATAGAATGATATCCATACATCTACAATGAAGACACGTTAAAGCATTATTATTCAATTGCATACACCAACCACTAAAACCAATGTTGATTAAATCAAAGAATTCTACCACCTTCTTCAGTTTAAAATTGATCAAACATACAATAAAAATGCATTGATAATTACTGGTGAGTGAAAAGTGAAAATAACTAGGAAAGATCAATAGGAAATATGGCCTTGGTGATAGAAAGAATGCTAGGGGTCTCATGAGAGAATTTTATAAAACCAATGACTTACTCACTGAAAACACTGTTTTGTTTTGTTTGTAACAACATGAAAGGGAACTACACACCTAGACTTCACCAGATAGAATACACAGTGATCAAATTGACAACATCTGGGGAACAGACTGACCATCAATTTCTTATATGCAACTTCAGACTGAAATAGAAGAAATGAAAACAATTCCACAACAGGCAAAATATAACATTGGATCTACCCCACCTGAATTTAAAATCATCTCTAGAAGATATGTGATGCTTTTGACACTAATGATCAGAGACCAGAAGAATTGTGGTATGACATCAAGAACATCGTATTTTAAGAAAGTAAGTGGTCATTGAAAAGAAAGGAATAAAGAACACAACAAAGTAGATGTAAGAAGAGATTCTGAAACTTGTTCTTCAGTATAGAGAAGCTAAAGTAATAATTGGAAGAAATAATCAAGTAAAAGTGATGAAAAGAAAATTTCAAAGGATAGCTCCAGAAGAAAAGTCAAATATTATAATGAAATGGACAAAGACCCTGAGTTAGAAAACCAAAAGGGAAGAGTATGCTCATTGTTTCTCAAGCTGAAAGCGCTGAAGAAAGCATTCAAGCCTTGGGTTGCAATACTGTAGGAGTCAATGGGCAAACTATTGAATAACACTGAAAATATCAAAAGAAGATGGAAAGTAAACACAGTCACTGTACCAAAAAGACTTGGTTGATCTCCAGTCATTTCAAGAGGCATCATATGATAAAGAACCAATAGTTTTGAAGGAAGAAGTCCAAGGAGAACTGACGACATTGCTGAGATACAAGGCTCCCAGAATTGATGTAATACAAATTGAAATCTTTCAACTAACAGATGCAGCACTGGAGGCATTCACTTGTCTATGTCAAGACATTTGGAAATCAATTGAATTCAATATTTGTGCCCATTCCCCAGAATGGTTGCTAATAGATTAATGGAATGCATAAATTATTGAACAAAATCATTAATACCACATTCAAGTAAAATTTTGCTGAAGACAAAAAATAATTGCAGCAGTACATCAACACAGAGATGCCAGAAATTCAAGCTCATATCAGATGGATCATGCTAAAAGCAGAGAATACCAGGGAGATGCTTATTGATTTTATGTATTTATTGCTTTATTGATTATGCAAAAGACATTGGACTGTGTGAAACATAACAAACTATGGACAACATTATAAAGAATGGGTAATCCAGAACACTTAATTGTTTACATGAACAACATGTACATAGACACATATTCAGTTATTAGAATAGACCAAGGGAATATTGAATGGTTTAAAATCAGGAAGGAATACTGAATAGTTTAAAATCAGGAAAGGTGTGCACCAGGGTTATATCCTTTAACTATATTTATTCAATCTGTATGCTGAATAAATAATCTAAAAAGCTGGATTATATGATAAAGAAAGAGGTATTAAGATTGGAGGAAGACTCATTAACAATCTGCAATGTGTAGATGACACTGCCTTGCTTCCTAAAAGCATAGAGAACTTGAAATACTTACTCATGAAGATCAAAGACAACAGCTTCCAGTATGGATTCCACCTCAGTGTAAATAAAATAAAAGTCCTCATAACTGGACAAATAAATAACATCAGAATAAAGATTGAGGTTGTCAAATATTTCATTTTGTTCGGATCCATAATCAATGTTAATGGAAACAGCAGTCAATAAATCATACAACACATTACATTAGACAAATCTTCTTCACAAAAATCTCTTCAAAGTGTTCAAGAGCCAAGATGTCAGTTTAAGGACTAAGGTGAACTTGACCCAACCATGATATTTTTAAGCAACTCATTTGTGAAAGTTGAAAAGTGAATAACAAAAACCATACAATAATCAATGCCTATGAATTGTGGTGTTAGAGAGGAATATGTAAGGTAGCATAGACTGCCAGAAGAACAAACAACTTTGTGATGGAAAAAATACATCCAGAATGCTCCTTAGAAGTGAGGATGGTGAGACTTCAGTTTGTTGTACTTTGGACGTATTGTCAGGATTGGTAAATCTCTGGAAGAGGATATCCTGGTTGGAAATGTGAAAGGTCAGCCAAAAAGAGGAAGACAGACAAAGTAGATGGATTGACATAGTGGCTGCAACAATGGGTTAAAATAGAGCAATAATTGTGAGAGTGGTGTAGGGTTGGGCAGTATTTCATTATGTTGTACATAGTGTCTCTATTAGTCATAACTGAATCCATGGCACCTAAAAACAACAACACATGCATCCAGTATGATATCATTTAGCCATAAAGAAAAGAAGTTCTGTATATAATGTGACTGGACCTTGAAAATGTTGTCATTGTTGGGTGCTGTTGACTAAGTTCTGACTCATAGAAAGCCCATTATAACAGAACGAAACCCTTCCTATTCTTGTGCCATCCTCATAATTCTTTATATGTTTGAACTAAATTTTGAAGCCACTCTGTCGTTACATCTTTTTGAGAGTCTTCCTCTTTTATGCTAACCCTGTATTTTCCCAGGAGGTGGTCCTTTCTAATAACATTATACTGAATGACATAAGAAATAAGAGAACAGATATATTATGATTCCACATATACAAAATATACAGAATAAACAAATGTACAGAGGCCAGAGCTTGTGTTATTAGCAGAAACTGAGAGGAGAAAGAGGAAAGTTATTGTTTGTTTAGAGGACTGTGTGTTTCTATTAAAGTTTATGAAAAATTTTGAAATATATAGTGCTGATGGTTATATATATAACATTGTGAATATAATTAACTCCAATGAAATCTATGTGTTGTTATGTGCCGTGGAGTCGGTTCTGACTAATAGCAACCCTGCACAGGGTTTCTGAGGCTGTAAATCTTTACGGGAGCAGAATGCCTCATCTTTCTCCCGCGGAACAGCTGGTAGTTTTGAACTGCTGACCTTGCGGTTCACAGCCCGATTCGTAACCACTACGCTACAAAATGGTTAAATTGAAAAAAAAAAAATTGATATATATAGCTCCCCACAATACATTTAAAAAACAACTCATATGGAGAATTAGAATCTGAATATGATGAAGTCTTAGGAAATTTAAAAATAAAAATGCCTTGCTTATGTTTTCATTTTATAGATTCACATGTCAATTTATAATTTAAAAGATTTATGCATAATAGAGGAGTCATGGTGTAGTGCTACAGAATAAACACTGGACTGCTAACTGCAGTTCAAACCCACCAGCTGCTTCTTATAAACTCTGTACAGGGTCACTTTGAGCTACAACTGGCTCAATGGCACTTAGCAATAACAACAACATGCATA
Organism: Chrysochloris asiatica; assembly: GCF_000296735.1. Taxonomy (NCBI): domain Eukaryota; kingdom Metazoa; phylum Chordata; class Mammalia; order Afrosoricida; family Chrysochloridae; genus Chrysochloris; species Chrysochloris asiatica. Next base: position 22,636,807 of record NW_006408529.1, on the reverse strand, counting down.
ATAAAAATATTAATTGACTGAGATGGGCTGATATTGGCCTTTTTGATCAGATATAATTTATTGTGCTGGGAATGTCAAATTGAAGAGGAATGGAATCACTTTCATCATCAAAAATATAATTTCAAGATTTGTCTTGAAGTACTGTGATGTTAGTTATAGGATAATATCCATATTCCCTCAAGGAAGACAAATAATACAACTGTTATTCAAATTTATGAATCAACCACTAAAGCCAATGATGAAGAAACGAAGACTTTTACAAACTTTTTTTAGTTTGAAACTGAGACATACAGTAAAATGTACTGACAACTACAGGTGATTAAAATGTGAAATTGGAAAGAGGATGGAAATGACTAGAAACTAGACATTTGCAAGAGGAACAACATTAATTGCATAGACATTTTTTCTACAGCATAAATGGTGACTATAGAAATGGATCTCACCAAACAGAATTAATGGGAATCAAAATTGCTATATCTGTGGTAAAAGACAGTGGAGAATCTCAGCACTATCTCCCAAAACATCACCAGAAGCTAACTGTGGAACAAACCATCAATTGTTCATATGCAAATTCACATTGAAGCTGAAGAAAATTTAAACAAGTCCATTAAGTACCAAAATATGACCTTGAGTATGTCCCACCTCAATTCGGAGACCATCTCAAGAATAGATTTGATAGATTTAATACTAATGACCAAAGACCAGAGAGTCTCTGATGACTTCAAGAGTGTCATATATGAAGAAATCATGTAAAGAAAGAAAACACTGAACTAAATATCAGAAGAGACTTCAAAACTTGCTTAAGAATATGGAGAAGCTAAAGTGAAAGGAAGATATGATGAAGTAAAAGTTGTACAGAAGATTTCAAAGAGCAACTTGAGAACACAAAATAAATCACAAGAAATGTGTAAAGAACTGAAGTCTGAAAGCCAAAAGGAAAGAACATGGTAGGCATCTCTGAAACTCAAGAACTGACGAAAGAATTCATGCCTTGAGTTGAAATATTGAAGGATTTTATTGAAAAAAAAACATCGAATGATAAAGTAGCATCAGAAGAAGATGAAATATATTCACAGAATCACTGTACCAAAAAGAATTGGTTGATGTTCAACCATTTCAAAGATAACATATGATAAGGAACTGATAGTATTGAAGGAAATAGTCCAAGATGCTCTGATGGCATTGGGAAAAAACAAGGCTTCAGGGATTGACTGACTGAGTATTGATTGAAATGTTTCAACAAGCCATTGCCATCCTGGAGACTCACTAGTTTATGCCAAGAAATTTGCAAGGCAGCTACCTGGTCAACCAACTGGAAGAAACCCATGTATGTGCCCATTCCAAAGAAATGTGACACAACAGGTTGCACAAATATTGAAACAATATCAATAATATCACTCTCAGGTAAAATTGTGCTGAAGAAATTTAAAAATGGTTGCAATAGTACATCAACAGGAAACTGCCAGAAATTCCAGTTGATTCAGAAGTGAATATAGAATGAGGGAATGTTATTGCTGACATCATCTGGCTGAGAGCAGAGAATAGCAAAGATGTTTACTTGCTATACAAAGTCATTCGACTGTGTGGATCGTAACACATTTAGGATAACCTTGTAAAAATGGTAATTCTAGAGAACTTATTTGTGCTCATACAAACCTGTATGTAAATCAAGAAACAGTCTTTTGAGCATAATAATGGGATGCTGAATGTTTTAAAATCAGTAATGGTGTACATCAGGGTTAAATCCTTTCACCATACTTATTTAATCTGTATGGTGAAGAAATAATTTGAGAAGCTGGACTGTATGAAGAAACAAGTTATTTGGATCGGAGGAAGGCTCATTAACAACCTGAGAGATGCAGTTGAAATAACCTTGCTTACTGAGAGTGAAAGGAGCTCTGGTAGCATAGTGGTTGAGTCGGGTTGCTAACCTTAAGGTCAGCAGTTCAAAACTACCAGGTATTCTGCTCCCATAAATATTTACAGCTTCAGAAACCTCATGCAGGATCTCTCTGAGTTGGAACCCAATCCATGGCACATAACCACCACCACTGAGAGTGAAGAGGACTTAAACTTCTTTCTGGTAAATATCAAAGACAAAAGGATTCAGTATAGATTATACCTAATATGAAGAAACAAAAATCCTCAAACCTGCACTAATAAACAATAAAGAAATAACAGAGAATAGATTGAATTTGTCAAGAATTTAATTGTACTTGGATCCATAATCAGCTCTCATGGAAGCAGCATTTAGGAAATCAAATGAAATATTTCATTAGACTGGTCTCCTGTAAAGGGTCAAATGCCACTTTAAAGGGTCAAAGAGCAAAATATCAGTTTGAGAACTAAGGTGCACCTGACCCAAGCTATGGTGTATTCAATTCTGACATATGCATATGAAGCAGGAAGATCAGAGAAGAATTGATGTATTTGAATTATGTTGTTAAATAAGAATATTGAATATGACATGGATTTCCAGATAAACAAATAGATCTGTCGCAGAAGTTCAGCCAGAATGCTCATACTCTTTGGGCATATTATTGGGATGGACCAGTACCTAGGGAAGGACTTTATATTTGGTAAAGTGGAGGGTCAGTGACAAAGAGCCTCAATAAGATGGACTGACAATTTGGCTGCAACAATGGGCTCAACACCAGCAATAATTGTGAGGGTTGTGCAAGGACCTGAAAGTATTTCATTTTGTTGAACATAAGATTGCTATGAGTGGGAACCAACTCCATGGTATCTGAGAAAAACAACGTACATAATTAATTTTCAAAGCTAGCTGTTAACCTCAGGGTCAGCAGTTCGAAACTACCAGCTGTTCCGCGGGAGAAAGAGGAGGCTTTCTGCTCCCTTAAAGATTTACAGCCTAGGAAACCCAGTACAGGGTTGCTATAAGTCAGAACCGACTCCACGGCACACAACAACAACAACACTAAATAAGCACAGAATAAAAATTAATAGTATAGATAACTTGTGTTGTAGTTGTGTCATAAATGTTGGTAAATTCTTAGATTTGTTAATATTTATCTCTTTATCCTGGTGTAATGCTGTAGGATAAGCACTACACTATGAGGTCTGGGTGAACCACAAGGTTTGTGGTTCAAACTCATCAGCCACTCCTTGGAAACTATACAAGGTCACCAACTTGACAGCACTTAATAACAATGGCAAAAACATCAACATTGTTTAGAATAGGTACCAGTACTAGGCTCCAGACTCAGTTTGTCTCTAGAACCTGAGTGCCTCACCTTCATATTGTTTTTCTAATGATGTAACCACAAAAATTTTATGTTTGTTATTATACAATTGGAAATGAAGGTGCTGTAAGAAAATTTCCATAATACATTTTATTTCCTGAATTTCTGCCTCAGACCAAGTTGCTAGGTTCTTCTGCTCCCTTAAAAAGAAGGTAAGAAGGAATCTTCATTCTTTCTCTACCCTTCTGTGACTCCTTCCGCCTTCAACCATACTGAAGAGATTTATGACAGAGAGTACAAATCAGGGCAGAGGTTGAAAAAGCCTGCTTTAGTTGTGAGACCAATCCCCACTCTCATCCAGAATTTTCATTACTAAAGCAGGCATTGTGTTTTATTACCCCTCTGTCTCTTGTGCAGAAATACCATATATGATTGCCCAGGTTGTGTCTATTTTTAATTGGTTCTGCTTCTCTGTCTATTTTTAATCAGTTCAGAATCTACAGGGGAATGTGGATGAAAGATTAATTCTCTCTTATCTCCAAATATGTTTGCCTTTCTAAGTATATGCCAGAACAACAAAGATATTTCATTTTATGTTCATTAGGAAAAAAGCAACAATTGTGTAAAGGGAAAGTAAAACATCATTCTTGTTACACTTTCTAATGA
>NW_006408529.1:22626862-22632753 GCF_000296735.1 Chrysochloris asiatica | reverse complement strand
TATGTCATATATTTGGATCTTCAACAGAAGATGCAAAAACAACTTTTAATCTATGCAATATTTTTTCATTTCAGTATGATGTAAAGATATGAATTCCAAAGGTATATGGTTCAAATAAAAAGCATAAAAACTGCATATTCTATAAGTATTGAGTATAATACATTGTTATTGCTGCTACATACTTTCAAGTCAGTTCTGACACATGGCAACACTATGCACAACAGAACAGAATGCTGACAGGTCCTGTAGCATAGTTATGCTTGAGCCCATTGCTGTTGAAATTGTGCCAATCCATCTAACTGGAGGTCTTCCTCTTTTTCTCTGACTCTCTGCTTTACTAAGCATGACGTACTCTCCAGGGACTGATCCTGTTGATAACATGTCCGGTATGAGAGATGGATTGTCAACATTATGTCTTCTAAGGAGCATTCTGGCTGTACTCTGTCCAACACAGATTTATTTGTTCTTCTGGCAGTCCCTCACACTTTTATTTTTCTTCTCCAACACCATAACACAAATGCATCAATTCCTCTGTGAACTTCCTTATTCCTTGTCCAACTTTCACATGCATAAGAAGCCATTAAAAATACTATGGCTTGAGGCAGAAGCATCTTAATCCTCAAACTGATCTTTGTTCTTGAAAAATTTAAAGAGGTCTTATGCAACAGATTTGTCCAATGAAATATGTCATTTACTTTCATGAATGTTTTGTGGATTGAACTAAAATGAAGTCTTTGACAACTTCAATCTTTTCTCCATTTATAATGATGTTTTTCATTGACCTAGTTGCAAAGATTGTTGTTTTCTTTACAATGAGGTGCAATCCACACGTAAGGCTGTAGTCTAATGTTCTAATGTTCATCAAGTTTGGCATTGTGTGATTAAACTGCAAGGTCAGTTTAAACCACAAGGTCAGTGGTTCAAATTTACCAATTGCTCCTTGGAAGCACTGTACAGACTATGACTCAGAACTGATTCAATTGTACTTTCAGCAACAAAGTTGTATCATTCACATACCACAGGTTGTTAATGAGTCTTCCTCCAATCCTGATGCCACATTCTTTTTCTTATAATACAGCATCTCAAATTATTTGCTCAACATATATATTGAATAAGTATAGTGAAAGAATACAATCATGGCACACACCTTCTCTGATTTTAAATCATTTAATATTTCCTTCTTCAAAATAACTGCCTCTTGGTTTATGCACAGGTTCATCATGAACACAATTAAGTGTTCTAGTAATACTGATCCTTTGCAATGATATCCATACCTTGTCATGTTTCACACAATTGAAAGTCTTTGCATAGTCAATAAAGCACAAGTAAATATCTTTCTGTTATCCTTTGCTTTTAGCCAAGATCCATTTGATGTCAACAGTGATATCCCTTATTCCACATCTTCTTCTAAATCTGGGTTGAATATCTAAAAGTTCCCTGTCTATGTACTGTTGCAGCCACTTTTACATTATCTTTGGGAAATGTTTACTTGCATGTGATATTCATGATATTGTCTGATGATTTCTGAATTTGGTTGGGTCACCTCTTTTTGGAATGGGCCCAAATATGGATCTCTGCCAATCAGTTGTCCAGGTAGCTGTCTTCCAAATTTCTTGGTATAGATGAGTGAGTGCCTCAAGTGTATCATGAGATTTTTTAAAAATTTCAGCTTGCATCCCACCAATTCCTGGGACCTTGCTTTTCTCCAATGCCATTGGCAGCTTAGATTTCTTCCGTCAGTATCATTGTCTCTTGATAATATGCTACCTCATGAAATGGTTGAGCATTGACAATTTCTTTTTGCTATACCTTCCACCTTCTTTTGATGCTTTTTGCAAATATTGCCCATATGGTTTTTGTTGTTGCTAAAAGCATCGAGTTGGTTCTGACACATAACAATCCTGTATGGGGCTTCTAAGGAGTGGCTGGTGGATTTGAACCACTGACTTTGTAGCTAGCAATCTAATGCTTATGCCACAGCTGGAATCCATACCATCCATTGTTGTTGTTAAGTGCCATCAAGTAAGTTCCAAATCATAGTAATCCTGTATGAGGTTTCTAAGGAACAGCTGGTGAGCTTGAACTGCCAACCTTGCAGTTCAAACCAACTTTTGCAGTTCATTAACCCACAGTTCCACACCAGTACACCATAGAGTCCATCAATATTGCATAGTGAGGCTTGAATTTTTCTTCAGTTCTTTCAGCTTGAGAAATTCTGAGCATCTTCTTTTCTTTGGGTTTTCTAACTCTAGGTTTTTGAAAATTTCATATAATACTTGACTTTGTCTTCTTGAGCTTCCCTTTGAAATTTTCTGTTCATCTCTTTGCTTGCTCATTTCCTTAATTAGCTTTAGCATCTCTATACTGGAGAACAAGTTTCAGTGTCTTTTTTGGCATCCATTTTTGACTTCTTTTTTTTTTTTCTGTCTTTTTAATGATATTATGCTGTCTTCCTGTATAATGTTCTTGATGTCATCACTCATCCATTCTGGTCTTTTATCATTAGTGCTTAATGCATCAAATCTATTCTTCAGTTGTTTTCTAAATTCAGTCTGAATACATTTAAGGTAACATTTTTGTTCTTACAGACTTATTTTAATTTTCTTCAACTTTAACCAAGCTTGCATTAATTGATGGTGTTTTCCACAGTTGTGCCCAGGCCTTGTGTTGGCTGATGATACTGAGTTATCCCATCATCTCTTTCCACAGATGTAGTAAATTTTATTCCTGTGTATTCCATCTGGTGAGATCCATGTGTATAGTCACATTTCATGTTGCTCAACAATGATTATTGCAAGGAATAAGTCATTTGTCTTGAAAAATTTTATCATAGGATATCCAGCATTTTTTCTCTCACCAAGGCCATATTTTCTAATAACTGATCCTTCCTCTTTGTTTCCAGTCTTTGTATTCCAATAATAAGTGATTATCAATATACCTTGATTGCATGTCTGATTAATTTCAAACTGAAGAAGTTGGTATATTTCTCCAATTTCATTATCACTGCATGTTGTGAGTAAGACTAATTTAAAGCTCTTTTTTTTTTTCTGAAATAGTTTTACTCCTTAATTGTGAGAAATATATACCTACAATTGTTTAACCTTACTCTTTAGAATTCTCTCTCTCTCAGCTTCCACCAATAATTGCTTATTGCGATATTTTGCTTTTTAGTGATAATTACCAGCCAGGGAGTATACAAACAAAAGCACACTTCGTTGTAGCCCCAGCACCATAAAAGAACACATTTAAAAATACTAATGTCTATGTAATTAATAATCAATAGCATCACAGCTACAAGTTGAAATCAAAAGAAAGAGTATATATGTGTGTGTGTGTGTACATATTATCAATAATGAGCATCAATAAAACTGAGATTGGCAGCCAGGTAATTACATAGGGGATGATGTCCATTGTGACATCTTATTATTCTCAGGTATGATACACAATTTATTATTAATAAAAAAGAGATTTTTTTTCTTGTTATGAATCATGTGTCTGTCCTTTATAAAATGACACTTATTTTAAAAATGGCAGATTGATCATTCAGAATAAGAGAGACTTTTTTGTCTCATTATTTAAAAAATAAATTTTGGAAGAAAATAATGCCAATGCCATCTTTGTTGATTATTGTTTTGCTTTAATCTCAGATATCATTTTAATTATAATAATATAAACAAATATTAAATAAAGTATATCATTTGGCAAGCACCGCTGTAGAAAAAAATTCCATGTGAATAAATAGAAACCACGAAGACAACATATATTAATAAAATCTATGTTATTGTTGTTAAGTGTTGTGCAGTTGGTTCTGGCTCATAGCCACCCTGTACATACAGAGTTTTTGAGGAGTAATTGCTGAGTTTGAACCACTTTCCTTATGATTAGCAATCCAGTGCTTATCGTATAGTACCACACCAGGACAAAGCCCTATATATAAATAGATTATTAACAGTAGGCTGGGCCTTTCTCAGGGCCATGAAGACTGGAGAATTTGAAAATTAGAAGGGGTAGTTACCTGTTCAATCTTCATACTTATGGGACTAAAACAGGTTTCTCCATTGTTAGTTCTACATTTATGCCTTACTTTTAATATCCCACATATTTTATAATTTAACTGAAATGCATGTAAGAAAAACTTGATATTTTTTCTCTTAAAAATATCTCACCTTATGGTGTGGCCTGTTGGTTAATACACCAGATTGAAAAGTTGTTGAACTGCAAGGTTGGTGGTTCAAGCTAACCAGTTGATACTTGGAAATATTATAAAAGTTTGCTGTGTGTCAGAACTGACTCAACGGCATTTAACAACAACAACATTCATTACTGGGAGTCCCTGTGTAGCACGGTAGGATAAACACTGGACCACAATGTTGATATGAACCACAACGTCGATGGTTCAACCTCACCGGGCACTTCTCAGAAATACTATACAGGATCAGAGATGCAAAGCAAATATATTTTGAAATGATGGAATACTCAGTTATGCACTACCATATAATAAAAAAATATATATTGTAATAACGTACAACTCTTATTTTTGGTCTATCAGACAGGCAGTGCAGTTAAGGAATTAAGCAGGACCCCCACCTTCATTATAATTTCTGTTTATCTATGGATGTGAGAGAGGCTCATACTCTTTTTTTTTTCCACTTTAAGTATGGGTATCTTTTCTTAATCTGTAACAAATAATGATCTTATACAATATTTGTCCTTTTGTGACTGACTAATTTCACTAAGCATAATGTCCTCAAGATTCATCCAGATTCTGTGGTCACTTGCAGCTTCCTTGTTATTCTTCAAGGTACCATAATATTCCATTGTGTGTATGTACCAAAGTTTGTTTATCCATTCTTCCACTGATAGGCATTTAGGTTGTCTCCATCTTTTGTTATTGTAAAGAGTGCTGCTATGAACATTGGTGTGCATACATCTACTCATGCTATGGCTCGTATACCTTGTGGAGATATACCAAGTAGAGGAATTGCTGGATCATAAGGTATTTCTGTTTCCAACTTTCTGAGAAGCACCATACTTTTTTCCAGAGTGGTTGGACCATTTTGCAATCCCATCAGCAATGTAAGAGGGTCCCAGTCTCTCCACATCCTCACCAGCATTTATTAGCCTCTGCATTTTTGAGAACTTTGCTGATATAGCTGGTGTAAGATGATATCTAGTTGTTTTGATTTTCATCACTCTAAGTCCTGGTGTCCACCACTCATCTGTCAGTTTGTAGCACTATGGTGGCTTGTGATTTGCTGTGATTCTGGGAACTATGCCACCAAGATTTTAAATAAAAGCAGGATCACCCATGGTGGACAGGTTCCAGATGAGCTTCCAGATGATGACAAACTAGGAAGAAAGAGTGATGAATTACTTCCAAATATTTAGTCACTGAAAGCCTTATTAATAGCAGAGAAACACTGTCAGATATAGTGCCAGAAAATGAGCCCCTCAGGTTGGAAGGCACTGAAAATGCTACTGGGGAAGAGCTGCCTCCTCAAAGTAGGGCTGACCAGAATGACATGAATGGAGTAAAGCCTGTGGAAGAAAAGCCTGCGGGACCTTCATTTGCTGATGGGGCACAACTCAAAATGATGAGAAACAGCTGTAAACATCCATTGAAAATTGGAACATGGAATGTACAAAGTATGAATCTGGGAAAACTGGAAGTTGTCAAGAATGAAATGGAATGCATAAACATCAATATCTTAGGCGTTAGTGAGCTGAAACGGACTGGTATTGGCAATTTTGAGTCTAACAACCACATGGTTTACTATGCTGAGGATGACAAATTGAAGAGGAATGGTGTTGCTTTCATTGTTAAAAAGAACATATCCAGATTAGTCATAAGGTACTATGCTGTCTGTGATAGGATAATATCCATGCACCTA
>NW_006408529.1:22619319-22624762 GCF_000296735.1 Chrysochloris asiatica | reverse complement strand
AAGACCCCTAACTAGATGGATTGGCCAGGTGGCATAATTGATGGCATCAAGTGTGGCAGTGGTAGTGAGGTTAGCCCAGGATCAGACATTGTTTTGTTCTGCTGTGCATGGGGTCGCTGTGAGTCGGTTATGACTCGATGGCACCTGACAACAACAACAATACATATTGATTAGGAGGAATGGTATGTTGAATATTCATCATTTTTTAAGGAATGGAGTTCAGGCTTCTTGGAAACGGGGTGACTTCTCCATTTGTCAGCTGTAGGCACTGTCTTTATGTGTTATCTGCCTCTGGCCAGCTGCTTCTATTAGGATTTCAGTTCCTGATATCCTTATCTTTGTCTCCAGGCTGTTCTTCTCAGTGTTACTATCCTTTTGGTCTGAGATATCATTCCCTGTTTCTTGATCCTCGTTTAGTAGGAGAGGACTTAGGGCAAAGGGGAGTTTATGAAGCCAGATTGAAAGAGTCTAGGTACCAGGGATACTAACCTGCCCCTGATAATAATAATAATAATGTTTTCATGTGTGTTGCAAAGTAGCACCCATTTGTTACTACCAATTATTGTATGCACCTCAGATTTTTAATATAATATGCTTTAGGGAGGTTAGTAACTTTGGGTTGTATGCAAATCAGAAGTTCATAAGACCAAAACAGTCTGTATCTGGTTAAAATAAGCAGTGGAGTAGTATTATTTTGTTGTTGTTGTTACTCTGTAGGAACTTAAAATATTTATTTGCGTTTCAATACAGGAACATTTCTTACACTTTTCAGTGTGTACATTCATTACTGTTCTTGGAATCTTATCTTTCTTATTGAATATATTTGGACTCAAATTTGACAGCTTGACATATTTTTACTTCTAGCAAGATTCCGTTGTTTTACTAGAGCTGTATGTATACGTTTAATGAAGAATTTTATTTTTACTAAATAATTGAGAAAATGTGTATTTATGGTGTGTGTTACATTGCTGATAAGAAAAAAAAAAGGGGTACTAATTATCTTATGGCCCAAGGGTTGTAGTTTTATCATGCATCATTATTTAGTACTTTGTATTGTGCTTCAAGGACTATCTGCACATTTAAGTGGATCCTATTGGGAATAAAATATTATATAGAAATATTAACAATCATCACATTAACAATACCACTTCAAAAGTGGTGAGGCAGCCATATCTGACTTCCTCTGACTTCACAAGGAAGACAAAGAACCAACTCAAGATCAGCCCAAGACTGATTCCTAAGAGGTCACTCATACCTTCACCCTTCAACCTTCTTTGCCCTCTTCTGACACCAACCATCCCTCACACTGGACTCTCTACATAGTATATAGGTTCCATAATCCATTTCAATGGTCTCACAGAACTTAGAGACAATACTCAATATTACGGGTTTTTTAGGGAAATAAACAGGTTATAATTCAGGATCATAAACAACTCAAGATGCAGCAGTTCTCCAGACAGCAATGCCTCTTTTCTGCCATATTGCATACATGTCTTGCTGTTATCTTTGACATCTTAGTCATGTAACCCCTTAGCTTTTGTGTTACAAAGTATTACAAAGCTCATTTAGACTGTCTGTAAATTAATGTAAAGGGTACATTCTGCAAGCCAGCCTTCTGCCTGTATGCACTCAGCTTTACTTGATTATTGTGATGGGAAGTCAACCACAACAGTTTCTCTATGTCACTGTTTTTCCAGATAAGGGAAACATATTTCCACCAGTGACTCTTCTTTCTTGGTTCTGAGATCATCATATTCTGTTTCTGAGATGGCTCCTTTTAAATCTAGTTAGATAGCAAACTAACCAATCCTAGTGTCAGAGTCTTATACACCCTATTTTCATGGAATCAACCAATCATTTAGTGGGAGTTATGACATGCTGTCACGAGGTAACAATCACTGGAGAAGGATATCATGTTTGGTAAAGTGGAGGGTCAGAGAAAAAGAGGAAGCCCCCAATAAGATGGATTGGCACAGTGGTGGCAGCAGTAGACTCAGTTGCAGCAATGATTGTGAGGTTGACCTAGGACCTGCTAGTGCTTCATTCTGTTGTACACAGGTTCTCTATGAGTTGGTACTGACCTATATCAATTAAATTCATGGTATCACAACCACACATTAATTCCTCAATGTCAGGAGTCTTCCTGGATGTTTGTGAACTTTCCATATTCTTTTAAGATGAGGTGCTCTGAGTAAGAGGTAAAACTGGTATTGGTCTGGCTTAAATAAACACTTTAGCCAAATAGACTAACTCTAATACTCAGATTGAGAGTAAAAAGGCTTCAAGTAAATATAAGCCAAATGCTTTTGTCAACACTCCTAATAGTATTTTGAAATATCATAACGTTTACACTCAAATGTTAAAATTGGGTTTACTTGTACAGTGTTAGTGCTGGAGGAACTACTAAGATTTCATTTGCTTAAATAAGCACTTATTTTTGCTGTGTATAAATTTCTAACTGTCTTCTGTTAATAGCTAATAACAGACATCATATATTTGAGGTTATACTTACTGTTATTATCAACATATTATTGAGGAATGTAAAAGCAGAGAATATTGAAAGCATCTTGAATTTACTCATCCTGTCCATGTTTCACATGATTGCCCTAATTCAGAATCACTTTTTTAGGGAGTAGTTGCCAAAGGTCAATGTAATCTCCTCAGACATACCTTGGAACTGGAAGTTTCTTTGAACTTGGCATGGTTAAGCATCTCTCTTCCTCACTTATTAATATTTTTTCAGAATATATATGATGTTGAAGTTCTGGTGTGGCCCCATAGGATAAGCACTTGACCTCAAGGTTGGTTTGCACCACAAGTTTATTGGTTCACATTCACCAGCTGCTCCTCAAATGCCCTATACAGGGTCACTATGAGTTAGAACTAACTTGACAGCACTTAACAACGATAACAACACATATTATTTTCACCAAAAATACCTCAAAGTACAGTATTTTTCATCAGTTGCAGAGTAATTTTTATCATTAATATTCAGATTCAAGACAGTACAATTTGCAATATCGTCATCTGGTATGCCTTTTCACTGCTAAGAACAACTCCTGAGTTATCAAAAATCATAGTATTTATGTATATAATTTATCCTCGAAGAGCCATATTTCACATTCCATAGACACCCTTGACCTGGAGATGAGAGAGAGAAGATTAAGGGCTGACTGATCTAAAACATGGTCAGATCTGGGGATTCCTGAGTCCATTGGCAAGGACATATCCTCCAAAGGCTAGAGCTGAGAGTGAAGCATCCAGCTGATTTGAAGTGAGGGGAGACGCACAAGAATGCCCAAACTTGAAGATAGAGGACTGCAAGCTTCTATGTCTTGATGATCAGAACTCAACTAGAGGCAGATTTAAAAAAAAAAAGAAAATTGATAAAATAAACAAATGTAAATTACTCCATTTTTTTAAAGTTTTTATTATGAACTGAATGATAGTTTACATGGCAGAAAATCAGCTTCCCACTAGTCCTATTATATTTCATTTCATTGCAATGATTACAGTCTCCTCCATGCATTCCCTCTCCTTTTTATTAATTAATTAATTAATTAATTAATTTTGGTTTTAAATGTACATAGAAGCATTCAAGAATATATAATCATTCAAACAACCAATGACCATACCCTGCCAGCTTGCCCCCAGCCACCAGCACATAATACCTCTCCCTTCATGAGCCTAGAGTCCTCAGCCACTCCATCTCCCCAGGTCATAGTCTCTGCCTCCATCTCTGGTGTTGCTCCTACTCTGGATAGGTTCCCACACTCCACTCTTCTCACTTGAGGATCCTAGGGTCCTCCGTTCCTGGACTGCAAGATCAACCACTACCTTCCTTTGGTTACAAAATGTTAACCTTTATGTTTGCAACAATCACAATCAGTCCTAATAACAATTATTCACAAAAGTCATCCACATCTTTCACCAGCCCCATCTAGATAGGTTGAAAACTACTCAGTGGAGATTCTACCTCTCCCTGAACCCTCAAAACTAAACTCCCACTTGAAAACTTGTAAACCAGTCATTTCATGCCTTTATGCTGTTGTTTTTGTTGTTAGGTGCCATTGAGTTGGCACAGACTGATAACGACCCTATGCATAACAGACTGAAACACTACCTGATCCTGAGGCAACCTCACTGCTATTGACATTCTTCAGTCCATTGATGCCGCCACCTGGCCAATCCATCTCGTTGGGGTCTTCCTCTTTATCTCTGACCCTCCACCTTTCCAAACATGATATCCTTCTCTAGTGACTGGTCCCTCCTGACAATGTGTCCAAAGTATTAGAGATAAACTTTGGTTATATTGACCTCCAAGGAGCACTCTGGTTACACTTCTTCCAAAACAGATCTATAGGATCTTCTGGCAGCCCATGGTATTTCAATATTCTCCTCCAACACCATAACTCAAAAACATCAAATCTTCTATGGTCTTCCTTATTCACTGTCCAGCTTTCACATGCAAATGAGGTTATTGAAAATACCATGGCTTGGGTCAGTCACACTTTAGTCCTCAAGCTGACATTATTGCTCTTCAACACTTTAAAAAGTTCTTGTGCAGCAGATTCGCCTAATGACATACGTCGTTTGTTTTCTTGACTGCTGCTTCTGTGAGTGTTGATAGTTGATCCAAGAAAAATGAAGTCTTTGACAACTTCAATCTTTTCTCTATTGATAAGAATGCCCTTTATTGGTCCTGTGGTGAGGATTTTTGTTTTCTTTACATTGTGATGTAATCCATACCGAAGGTTGTGCTCTTTGATTTTCATCAGTCAATGTTTTAGGTCCTCTTCACTTTCAGCAAGCAAGGTTGTATCATCTGCATATTGCAAGTTGTTAATGAATCTTCCTCCAATCCTTATGCCACGTTTTTCTTCATAAAACCCAGCTTCTCGGATTATAGAGGTTGAATAAGCATGGTGAAAAATACAAACTTTCTTCATTTTAAATCATTCAGTGTTCCCATGTTCTGGTAAAAGCTATGCCACTGGTATTTTAAATACTAGCAGGGTCACCCATGGTGGACAAGGGTTTCAGGTGAGCTTCCGGATGAAGTCAGACTCAGAAGAAGGAGTGACGAACTACTTCTGAATATTTAGTTGCTGAAAATCTTATGAATACCAGAGAAACACTGTCAGATATAGTGCTGGAATATGAGCCCCTCAGGTTGGAAGGCACTCAAACTACAACTGGGGAAGAGTTGCCTCCTCAAAGAAGAGTTGACCATGATGATGCGAATGTATTAAAGCCCATGGGACTGTCATTTTCTGATGGCGCA
The DNA here is from genome assembly GCF_000296735.1 of Chrysochloris asiatica. NCBI lineage: Eukaryota > Metazoa > Chordata > Mammalia > Afrosoricida > Chrysochloridae > Chrysochloris > Chrysochloris asiatica. The sequence goes on along the minus strand of NW_006408529.1, from coordinate 22,619,478 downwards.
CAACTCAAAATGAAGAGAAACAGCTGTAAACATCCATTGAAAATCAGAACATGGAATGTACAAAGTATGAACCTGGGAAAATAGGATTTTGTAAAAAATGAAATGGAACACATAAACATTGATATCTTAGGCATTAGTGAGCTGAAATGGACTGGTATT
>NW_006408529.1:22591305-22617999 GCF_000296735.1 Chrysochloris asiatica | reverse complement strand
CATCTCTGCTAAGAAATTTGGAAGACAACTATCTGGCCGACTGACTGGAAGAGATCCATATTTGTGCCCATTCCAAAGAGAGGTGACCCAATGGAATGTGGTAATCATTGGACAATCTCGTTGATATTCCAGGTGAGTAAAGTTTTACTAAAGGTAATACAGAAATGGCTGCAAGCCATCCAGAGTTTCAAAACTGGATTCAGAAGAGGCCATGTAATGAGGGATGTCATTGCTAATGTCTGATGAATCTCTGCTGAAAACAGATAATATCAGAAAGATGTTTACTTGTGCTTTATTGACTATGTAAAGGCTTTTGATTGTGTGGATCATGCCAAGCTACGGACAACATTGTGAAGTATGAGTATTCCGGAACACTTAATTGTGCTCATGAGGAATCGTGCCTTTATAGCCCCCCATTTTAGGTAGCCAATGTCTAAGTTGCCTATCCCTGTCAGCCTTATGTAATGAGGTGATGAGAATGATCCTTACTGTGAAGATTCCTTCTGTCTTTTAAGCTACTACATCCACAAGTATAGGTCAAGTTCATTAAATTGTAACAGATTTCACTTTTTTTTCCCTCTTCTTTCTTCCTCTAGTGGAGTTCAGGTCATCCACCCATTGAAGCTAGGTCAAATGGGTACTATCTGAAAATATGGGCATTCTTGTGCATCTCCCCTCACTTCATATCAGCTGGACACTTTATTCTCCTCCCTAGCCCTCTGTGGCTATGTCCCTGTCCATGGGCTTTGGGGTCAGCAAGTCTCACCATACTGCTGGCCCACCAGGTCTCATTACAGGTTGATGGTAGTCTATTGAATGTGGTTGGACTCAGCCCACATCTTCATTGCTGCTTTTCCCCCACTTCCTTTTATTGGTAGACCAATGTGGTAACCAGCAAGATTACACATATGCTTCTCATGTATTCCCTTTGAGTTTCAGTCTTGGAAGGGGTTTGCCCTGAAAGGACTTGATTGCTTGCCTTGATGGCTCTGGGTTAACAACTTGCTTGTTCTTGTGGTAGTCAATCAGACTGTCATTTTGTTTTTTATTTTTCCTGCTGGTCTTTCTTTCAAGAAGTAGCTTCTGTTCCTCTAGCTGTTCTAGGCTGGTCTGCTTGTCTGTTCAAGTGAGACAAATTACTACAATTTAATTAACTGTGGCACAATGTGCCAGACTGCAAAGCCATTTGAACTGCAAGGTTGGCGATTCAGCTCACCAGCAACTCCTTGAAAACCCTATACAGGACCACTATGGGTCAGAACCCATTCAATGGCACACAACAACAACAAATACTTATGGATGTAGTAGCTAAAATACCAGCTGAGAGGGAATGGATCTTCACTTCAAGGATCAATTCTATCCCTTCTGTACTCAGGGTTGATAGGGACAAATAACTTAGACATTGGCTACCTAAAATGGTGGTGTGGTTGTAGTTGTTATGTGCTATTGATCCAATTCCAACTCCTAGTGACCCTGTACAGAGTTTCCGAGGCTATAAATCTTTACGGGAGCAGAAAGCCTCATCTTTCTCCTGTGGAACAGCTGGTAGTTTCGAACTGCTGACCTTGTGGTTTGCAGCCTGATTCGTAACCACTACACTACCAGAGCTCTCACTTAGTTCACAATAAATACTTAAGGAAAAAAAAAAATCCATATTTCAATTTTAAAATGAAAATTGAATACCTCTAAGTGGATATTGTATATTGTTCATCTTTTGGTTTTTGAAATATTGGCAGTTTCTGGATTATAGACCTAGAGATATAGCAGTAATATACCTTACTAAGCATTTTAGATCCAACATAACACAATGCCACAAAGCAGATGCCTTTAAAATACAGAAATTTATTTTCTCAGGATTCCTGAGAATATAAACCCAAATGTAACATTTCAGTCTACCTGATTCCATCTAAGGGCTTTAAGAAAGGAAATGTTCCATGTCTCTCTTCTTGCTTCTAGCAGTTGCTGTCAGTTCTTGCCACTTGGAGATGCATGTGCTTCTGTCAATACATGACATCTGTCTTTGTGTGTAAGTTGTTTTTTTATAAGACACTATTCAGAAGTGATTAGAAACAGGACCTATCCTTCTCCAGTGGTAGTAGCGGTGGCTGTGTGCTATTGATTTTGTTCCAACTCATATTGACACTGTATAGGGTTTCTGAGGCTATATATCTTTACAGGAATAGAAATCCTCTGTTTTCTTTCTCCCAGGGAATGGTTGGTAGATTTGAACTGCTTACCTTGCAGTTAATATAATAGTCCAGCATATAACCTGCTATGCCACCAGAGATCCCCCTTCTCCACTAAGATGTCCTTTAACTTAGTTACTAGTGAAAGCCTTATTTCTAAGTATTTTCACAGGTACAGGGACTAGAACATGAACATATATTTCAGGGGGACAAAATTAAATCTAGAACTGCTTTCAAGAAGCTCTTATTCTAGGGAATAAACTCACGGATATATATTGGTTTGACAGAGGATATTTCAACATGTCTATGTATATGTGCTGCATATATATCCATGAATATAGTAGAGCACACAGGGAGCAAAATTATGAAAATTTCTTAGACATAACCAAACACCTTGAGTAGTTGGGCCTAGGCGCTCAGGACCACAGTCTCAGGAACAAGGTCAGTTGGCACACCATAGTCCACAAAAACAAAGTTCTATATTTTACTTGGGTGAGTACTGATTGGGTCTTAAAAAGTATTGAGCAGTTATCAAATTTGCAACTTTTTTAGCAAAGAATGAAGAAAATTTCCAAGGAAAAAAATTACTCAAAAGAACTAACAGATCCTATGAACTGCAGCCTCTATAACACAAAGGCAAGAAGAACTAGTCAGACTACCAGCACTGATCCCTCTGAAAGGGTTCACTGTAGAAAGTCCTGTGTAGATTGATAGAAAAATGTGGAACAAAACTCAAAATCATTAAATAAAACAAACAAACAAACAAACAAACAAACAAAAAAACAGGCTTACTGGTCTGATAGACACTGGTGAAACCTCTAAGATTTTGGTCCTTAATCATCCTACTGGCTTGGAACTAAATTCATTTCTGTGATTCAACTTCTAGTCAAATAATAATCAGGAATATAAGGTGAGCAACAATATTAGGGAGATACAAACTCCTTATATCAACTTGAGTGAATTAAGATGGCAACATTTGGCCAGGTATAAAGCTCAGAAGGCAGTAAGTGATAGGAAAGAATGAGGAATGGAAACAATTCTCAAAGAGAAGTGGGAAGAATATTGTTATGTTATGGAGATTGTAATCAATGTCAAAAACAAAATGTGTAAGAATTGTCGAATAGAAAACCAATTCTCTCTGTACACTTTCACTCAAATTATAATAACAAATTAAGTAAACATAAAGAAGAAAAGATATGTAAATGTATTGATAAATTCAATGGAGAGAAATAATGCAGAGGCAGGTGATAGGCAGTGATGGGGTAGGGGGCTAGGGTGTGGGATGTTAACACCTGTACAAAGAGGTTGGCACTGAGAGTATTCTAAGCTACATGATGATTGACACACTGAGAATAGACTTTTGAGAAAGAATGTGAAAGTAGTGACACAATAACTCATGGATGAGAGAAAAATGCTGTAGGCAGCAAGCACCATTATGAATGGTATGCTGGAAGAGCTTGGAGATGCTCATATAGCAATGATCAGCTATGCCTTTGTACTGTGTCTATGTTCATGCCTTAATGGCTTCTCACTTGAAGGAAAAAAAAGTAAGTCATAAACGTGTTTGTACGCCCACAGCTCTACTACAAAATTTACTACTCACTATATGTTTGAGCTCTGGTAGCGTAGTGGTTAGGAACTGGGCTGCTAACCTCAGAAGCAACAGTTCAAAACTACCAGCTGTTCCATGGGAGGAAGATGAGGCTTTCTGCTCCCGTAAAGATTTATAGTTTCAGAAACTGACTCCATGGCACATAACTACAACAACAACATATGTTTGTTTAAAGTTTATTGATAGGCTTTTGGGGAGCTCTGAGAATCAGGATTCCAAGCAAATACTTAGATTCAAAAAAATTAAAAGGAAAACCAATAGTATCATGATAACTATGTCCCAAACTACCTTTACATTTTATCTCATTATTTTTTAAGAACTTGGATATTTTAATTTAAAGATTAAGTGGGGCAACAAGTGTTCTAGGATTAGAAGCATGCAACCATGAGCCATCATGTATGGCTGAAGCAGAGAATATTCCATAGTCAGGTAAATTTGGAGATCAATATTCTAATGAAACTAATTTCCAGAATCTGTCAAACAGAAAATAGCTTAATAATGATCAGAAAAATTCTAATCACAAATGTCAATGGAAAGATGAATAGACATTTGAAGAAGTTCAGCAAAAGATATCGGGGGATTAGATATAAGGATCTTTTTCTTTTGAGAGAGTGGAGTTATAGGTAGGAAATAAGGAACCACAATATGAATGTCAGGAATTCTTGTAATTTGGAAACTGAGCAGAAGTTGTACAAGTTTAAAACAAAATTCAGGGTATTTTATCCTGTGTTTTAAACTGGATTAAAGTTTGACTCAGAGTTTGCAGTGGAGTAGACACTACAGGTAATTTATATGGGTCAGGAGACAAAGAGCCAAGTAGCCCATTACGGTACAAATGGATTTCTGAGGGTAATTTATAAAGAGAAAGAGTTGCTTCGATGTGTATCCTCAGAAAGTCAAAAAGCTGCAGGAGGTTAAGAAATCACTTGTGATAATTTAAGGAGAGTAGAATTTAGAAGAAGCAGACCATTGACTTGTAACTGGTTTGGTAGACTTAGGTTGTATCCATTTGGAGTAATTAAGCTTTATCTGTTTAGGTTGCAGCCTTCTTTTATTTGTTGGTATTTTAAGAACTGGTTTCACAGAGGTACTAAAATGGCCACATATATTATATTGTATGGAGTCCTGATATGGCACTGTAGGATAAGCACTGGACCACAAAGTCATTTGTACCGCAACGCCAGAGATTCAAACTCACCAGGCACTCCTCAGAAACACTAAAAGGGGTCGCTATACGTCGGAACCCACTAGACAGTACTTCACAACAACCGCTGACCTTGCACTTCAAACCGACTTTGCAGTCCAGCACGTTAACCCACAGCAGCACACCAGGACTCCATATAGGAATTAATGTATTCTGTTAGTATGGAATTTACTATATCTGCTACTTCTTCCACTATTTTAATTTCTGTGTTTTAGAGGTTTCTTCAGTACTTGTCCAACCAATTCCAGTTGTAATTGAACTACACTGGAATTGGTTGAACAAGTACTGAGGAGCCCTTTAAAACAGAGAAGTTAAAATAGTGGAAGAAGTAGCATAAATAGCAAATTCTGTACTAAGAGAAATAATGAGCAGATATGTACAGAACGTTATAGTGGTATCATGCTTCAGGATAATGCACTGGAACTCAAGGTCAGTGGAAGCACAAGGTCGGTGGTTCAAATGCACCAGCCGTTCCTCCGAAACCCTATACTGGGTAACTATGGGTCGGAACTGACTCGACGGCACTTAACAACAACAATAAGCATATTTTATGTTTTCATGTATTTGATCTTCACAGCTATTCTACAATGTTACATTCTTCTTCTTCCCTTTTTTTAGATGAGAAAATACATGAGAAAATCAGAGACAAGAAGCACATTGATTGGTGTCACCTGGTCAGTGAGTTCATTAAATTTTGCTTGCCTAAAGGAGTCCTGGTGTGGCGCTGTGGGCTAATGCGTCAGATTTTAAAATTGATTGAACTGCAACATTAGCGGTTCAAGCTCACCAGCTGCTCCTTGGAAACCCTATACAAGGTCACTATTGGTCACGATTGACTCAACAGCATTTAACAACAACAACAACAACAAAGTAACCACTGTATACAAAGTGCTTTGCCATACTTTATGGAATAAAAAGATGCATAAACTAGCCTCTGTTTATTGAAAGGCACAGTCTTGTTTAGAAACCATACAGAAGATTCATGCATGTGATAGTGACATTTGCTGTAATACTTATTTCAGAGGAAAAAAAACCATTATGAACATACATATATACAAGGATAAGTCAAAAGTATCGTTACAAGGGATTCAGTTCATACAGGAACAGATTTGTTCCTAACAAGACAAGTTTAAGCATGTCTCTGTGATCAGTGGATAGCTAAAGACAAGTTTTCTCTGTAATACACATGCCTTAGACTCATTAGAGTGCCTTTGAAAATAAATAAATTAATAAAAGGTTCAGTTAAACCAGTAGGTACCCAGGGGATCTGCACAGCCAGTTAAATTTAAGGTACAGTGATCAACTCAGAAGGTTACAGTGAGTTCCTTGGAACATTCAAGCGTAATCTTAAAAAGGATACAAGGCAATCATAGGGGCTTGTTAGGAAAAAAAAAATTAAGATAATTTCCAGTGAGAATAGGCCAGTAAACTGGTGCTGGGAATTTTTTTTTTTTTCTCCATGATAACAACACACCTGTTCATTCTTTGAGAGTAGCCAGAGCTGTACTATGAAAATTTAATTGGGAAACTTTACCCTGAGCACTCTATAGGCCTGATCTTGTCCCACTAGACTCCTTTTGTTCCCCAAACTCATAGAATATTTAAAACAAACATGATTAGAATCTCTCAGGGATGCCCAAATTGCCATTCTGATGTACTATAAATTGAATAGCTCACAATTCTTTGGAAGGTTTAGAAGGAAATTCTACCTTTAGAAGTATACAGATCTAGATGGAGGATATGTTGAAAAATGAAAGTTCCACATTTTGATATTTTGTTTAAATAAACGTTTCTATGGTTTTGTAGCAGTTTTTTTTTTTTTTTTCGAAGTTTTTATTATGAATTGATTGAAAGTTTACAAGGCAGATCATCAGTTTTACATTCAACAAATCATATACTTTGCTTCATTACAATGATTATAATCCCTTCCATGTACCATCAGTTAATAGTATTTCTCTCTTTTCATTTTAGCTCTTCTTTTTTTTTAATGCAGGCATATATAATAATTTACACCACCAAAGGGCACATTCTACAAGTCTGCCTCCTGACAGCCAACTCTCAGGCCCTCTCTTTCCATGAATCTAGAGTCCTCAGCTGCTCCCTCTCTCCATGTCCCCATCTCTGCCTCCATCTCTGGTGTCACTGCTTCTCTGGATAGGGTCCATAATCTGCTTGTGTTCTTCTCCCTTCATGGTCCTAGGGCCCTCTGTTTCTGGCCTGTAAGATTAACTACTTCCCCATTTTGTTACAAAACTTCTATCTTTACAATTGTGACAGTCACAGTTAATCATGATAACAATTACTCACTATAGAATGATAAGAATCTTATCCTCATCTTTTTACTAGACTCATCTAGACAAGATGAAAACTATTCAGTGGGGACTCTATCTTCTCCCACACATTCTTAAACTAAATTCCCTCTTGTAACCTTGTAAGTCAGTTACTTCATGCCTTTATCTCCCCCTTATTTTAGGTAGTCAGTGTCTAAATTGCCCATCCCTATGTACCATGTATACCAAGGGGATAGCATTGACACTTGATTTGAAGACTCCTTCCCTCTCTGTTGGTATTTTGAGCTACTACCTCTATGAGTTCAGGTGTGGTACTGTGGGCTAATGTGTCAGACTGCAAAGTTGTTTTTACTTCAAGTTCAGTGGTTCAAGCTCACCAGCTGCTCCTTGGAAACCCTATAGAGGGTCGCTATGGGTTGGAATCGACTCGATGGCACTTCACAACAACAACCACCTCCATGAATATAGGTCAAGTTCATCAGATTGTAGCAATTTACTCTCATTTTCTTTATCAATTTTTTTTTTTATCTTCCTCTAGTCGAGTTCTGATTATCAAGGCTAAGCCAAATGGGTACTATCTACATGCTTGGATGTTCTTGTGCATCTCCCCTCACTTCATATCAGCTGAATGCTTCACTTTCAGCTCTAGACCCCTGTGGTTATGTCCTTTTCCATGGGCTCAGGTGTCCACAGATCTCATCACACTTTGGACCAATCAGTCCTTCCTCTTCTCTCTCTCATCTCCAGGTCAACAGGAGTCAATGGACTATGGTTGAAGTCAGCCCATTTCTTCATTGCTGCCTTTCCCCCTCTTCCACTCATCTATAGACCAACGTGGTTGCCAGCAAGCTTACATGCCTGCTCATGTGTTCCCTTTGAGTTTTAGTCTTAGTGGGGGTGTAGCAGTACTTTTTGACTTACCCCTGAAAGTAGGGATGATATAAAAAATATTTAACAAGGAGTATGCATGAATATTTGCTTTGACCATATCTTTGAGAATCTAAATGTCAGTCCTATAAAAAGATGAGTGGAGACAGTCTTCATGGATAAACAAGGAATTTAATTTTAAACAAAGAAAATATGGTGGATAAATGATTTTCTGTTGTCTAATCACTCAACAAAGGAGCTCTGGTAGTGTAGTGGTTATGAGTTGAGCTGCCAACCTTGGGCTCAGCAGTTCAAAACTACCAGCAGTTCTGTGGGAGAAAGATGAGGCGTTCCGCTTTTGTAAAGATTTACAGCCTCAGAAACCATGTGCAGGATCACTATGAGTTGGAACCGACTCCACAGTACTTAACAATAACAACAGCAACAATCACTCAACAACAACAACAATCACTCTATAAGGATCACTGGTGGCACAGTGTGTTAAATATTGCACTGGTAATGAAAAGGTCAGTGATTGGAACCCATTAGCCTACATTTGTAAAGATTTACAGCCTCAGAAACTCAGTGGGGGCTGTCCTTTATGATCACTATGAGCTGTAATTAATTTGACTGCAGTAAGTTTGGTTTTAATCTTTCTATGCTCTATTTCCTCATCTGTTAAATGGGAATAATATAATAACTTCTTCATGAGATTGTTATTCTCCAAAATAATTTATAAATTATTTTGTACAATAAAGTGTTTATAGCATAGGAAGTGCTCAGATGTTATTATTGTACAGTTTTATCATCATTGCTGTTATGCTTTATTTGCATTTATACATCTAAAAATTCAGGAAATTTATACTATGACATTTCATCTTAATATTGTAGATGTTTACATTGGTGAGTTATTTTGAGACTCATTTCCAAAACTTAGGCACATGCCAATATTGGTATTATTAAGTGCCATCAGAGCAACCCAATCTAAAGCTTTCCAAGAACAGTTGGTGGGTTTGAACTGCCAACCTTGCAGTTAGCTCTCTAGTACTTACTCAGCACTGCCACACCAGAAACCCAGCTACATGTCCATATAGCTTTTGTTAAGTGTCCTCGAGTCAGTTCAGACTCAGAGCAACCCTGTATAGGGTTTATGAAGAGCAGCTGGTGGAATCGAACTGCTAACTGTGCAATTAGCAACCCAATACTTCACTTACTATGCTATAAGGCATATGCACATTAATCTATTATTAATTACAATTTTTCCTTGATTAACATATTTTCTCTGGAAAACTACAAATTCCAAAAAGCAATTTCCCAGTAAATTCCTTCTGTAGTGAGCTGTGATAGTCTGTGAAGACAGCTTGGAGAATACAGCAGAAATGTGGTTTCAGGGGTGACCAGTGCTCCAGTATATGTCACCTGTGTTTATACTAATGCAGTGACAGAGTGGAGGCAAAAGCAGAATGCCCAATTCAGAGGAATTCACAGTTAATTATAGCACCAGGTTTTGTTCAGAATAAAAAATGCCATGCCACTCTACTTAATAATTGCTATTCTTCTACTCTGCTCTAATAGGAGCAAATGAGATTTTCAGCTTCCAAAACCTATACAAAGAAGATTGGTGTATTTGATTTTTATTGTGTTTAATTCATCCAACAACAATGTTTGTCTTATTGGTAGTTCTGGGAGAAAGTATGTATTTCTCTTCTTGTGTTCTCCTCCCCAAGAAAACATCAAGCATTTTGGGCTTTACATTATTCATATGCAAAATAACAATAATGGTATTTTCTTTTGAAGTTTTCCTTAGGACTTTGATTCGTGTTTTCAAATACTTGGGGGAACTTGTAAACTTTTTGAGGGTAGTACATTTGACAAAGAAGCAATACCTTGAGGTTTTGGCTTGTGTCCAATAGATGAAAGTCATTTGCAATTTATCATAGATTAAAATTCCAAACCTTGTATGCAGGGACAACCTCATTGATGACAAAATGAGTAAGATGAGAGGAAAGCATGCCAGGGATATCTTTGAAGCAAACTATGGAGTGCTGTGACTTCATATTCTTTCAATATCTAAGTTACACTTATGAGGAACCACTCAAAGACTTCGAATGAATCACTCTCCTGTTTTGGTGGTATAGCAGTATTTAACCACTGGACTTTGACCCACAAGGTCATCAGTTCAAACTCATCAGCTACTTCTCAGAAACCATGTACAGAGTCACTATCAGAGATGACTCAAGGGCACTTAACAACAACTCTCTAATGGAAAACAATAGAGTGTTGCTCTCTAATGAATTTACTATGCTGATAGTTTCATTTTCATTTAAATAAGACAGTTTAGCTTTTTGACTAAATGCAATCTCTGATGGTTAATTGTATGTGTCAACTTGACTAAGTTGTGATTCCCAGTGGTTTGGTCAAATACTAGTCTAGTTGTTCTTCCAGAATTCAACATAATGTAGTATATTGATGTAGTTGTTAGGTGCCATAGAGTCAGTACAAACTCATATTCACCCTATGCACAAAAGAACAAAACACTGCCCAATCCTGGGCCAAGCTTTCAATTGTTATTACATATGAGCCCATTGATGATGCCACTGTGCCAATTCATCTCATTAGAGGTCTTCCTCTTTTTCTCAGATTCTCCACTTTACCAAACATAATAGCCTTTTCCAGGTTTCCAATATGTCTCAAGTATGAAAGATGGTTTGGCCACCTTGGCTTCCAAGGAGCACTCTGGCTATACTTCCAATACAGATTTGTTTGTTCTTTTGGCAGTCTGTGGTACTTTCAATATTCTTCTCCAACACCATTACTCAAATACATCAATTATTCTACTGTCCTCCTTATTCACTGTCCAACTTTCACATGCATATGTGGTTACCAAAAATATCATGGCTTGAATCAGGCGCACTTTAGTCCTCAAACTAACATCTTCGTTCTTCAATATTTTTTTTTTTTAAGTTAAAAATTCCTTAATTTGTTATTCCTGGTACCACTACCACAGTTTACAGGGCAATATACCTGATGTAAAGGAGCTCTGGTAGCGTAGTAGTTATGAGTTGGACTGCCAACCACAAGGTAAGCAGTTCAAAACTACCAGCAGTTCCACAAGAGAAAGATGAGGCGTTTTGCTCCCATAAAGAGTTTCAGCCTCGGAAACCCTGTGCAGTGTCGCTATGAACCGACTCCATGGTACTTAAAAACAACAATAATACCTGATGTAATGAAAAGAAAAGAAAAAGACAAAGCTACAACAGATAAAAGACCTCAGGAATGCACATCTAATTGACACTACATTGCATTAATCAATAACTGCACTTTTTTCAAACTGTGCTCTGACAGTCCTGAACAAGAAGGGTTTCCTGTTGAAGCTGCAGTAACTTTTCTGACTATGGATCATCGTTCCACTCTGGGGCAGATTTTTACAGTTCCTCTAATGCATCTGGGACAACTGTCTCAAAGTAACCTGCAGCTCTCCTGACAACTCCTCGCTCTCTTTCTTGCTAAGAACTGTAGCCCCTTTCTGCTGAATTTTTAGAACCTTCTGCTACCATTTCTACCACCAGATCCATAACCACCATCATAAGGCTGCCCAAATTTCTTCCACCAAAACTGGCCCCCTCCTTTCATGAGTATATAATTTGATTGCTGTTGTCCACTGTAATTTCCAAAAATCATTATAATTCCCACCACCGCCATAGTTTCTACTGCCAAAATTTTCTCCTTCATTGTAACCATCATATCCTCCACCACCAACATCGTGGTTTCCATATCCTGGTCCACCACCTGCATAGCCCCCTCTACTACTATAACCAGAACCACTTCCATAATTGCCACCATCTTGGTTCCTATATCCTGGTCCACCACCACCTTGGGTTCCATATCCTGGTCTACCACCACCATAGCCCCCTCTACTACTATAACCAGAACCACTTCCATAATTGCCACCATCACCTCCAAATCCATTATATCTGCTATCACCTCCACCATAACTACCTCTGCTGCCACCACCTTCACCACCATAGCCTCCTCTTCCACCAAAGTTTCTACCACAACCAAAGTTCCCTCCACCATCTCCAAAGTTCCCTCCATGGCCCATAAAGTTGCCAGATCCACCTCCATGGCCTCTCTGTGATTCAGCAGACTGCATCTCTGGCTTAAAAAGTGCCATTTTCACTTCACAGTTATGCCCATTAATAGTGTGGTATTTCTGAACAACAATTTTATCAACTGTATCATGATCATCAAAAGTTACCAAAGCAAATCCTCTCTTTTTTCTACTCTGTCGTTCATAATTTCTATGGTTTCAATCTTGCCACACTTTTCAAAGTAGTCTTCCAAATTATATTCTTCTGTGTATTCTTTAATGCCACCAACAAAAATTTTCTTTACTGTTAAATGGGCACCAGACTTAACAGAATCCTCTCTAGAAACAGCTCTCTTTGGTTTCACTACACACCCATCAACCTTGCATGGCCGGGCACACATTGCTGCATCCACCTTTTCGACACAAGAGTAAGTCACAAAACCAAAGCCCCTGGAACATTTTGTCTGGGGGATCTTTCATTAGCACACAATCTGTGAGTGTGCCCCACTTCTTGATATGTTCTCTTAAACTACCATCTATAGTTTCAAAGCTCAGACCACCAATAAACAGTCTTTGCAACTGCTCTCATTCCTTTGGGTCATGACCCTCCATTTTGAGACCAGACTCGTCTCTTCCAACTTGAGTTCAATATGAAACCGAGAGGAAAAGCTGCTTTTCAATACTTTAAAGGGCTGAAATGGACTGGTGTTGGCCATTTTGAATCTGACAATCACATGATTTACTATGCTGGAAATGACAAGTTGACAAGGAATGGCATCACATTTGTCATCAAAAAGAACATATCAATAGCAGTCATGAGGTACAATGATAGGATAGTATCCATATGCCTGCAAGGAATACCTGGTATAGTTCTGTGGGCTAAGGCATCAGACTGCAAAGTCATCTGAACTGCAAGGTTGGTGGTTCAAGCTCACCAGCTGCTCCTTGGAAACCCTATAAAGGGTCACTATGGGTCAAAATAGATTCCACAGCACTTAACAACAACAACAAGAAATACCAGTTAATGCCACTATTATTCAAATTTATGCACCAACCACAAGCCAATGAAGATGAAATTGAAGAAGTCTACCAACTTCTTCAGTCTGAAATTAACCAAACATACAATCAAGATGTGTTGATCATTACTGGCGATTGGAATGCAAAGATTGGAAACAAAGAGGAAGGATCAGTAACTGGAAAATATGGTCTTGGTGATCGCATGATGGAATTTTTAAAGAAAAATGAATCCTTCATTGCAAATACCTTTTTAAAATGGCATAAAAGATGAATATACACATGGACCCCCACACAGAAATCATGACTACATCTGTGGAAAGAGACTGGAAAAGCTCCATATTATCAGCCAAAATAAGGCCAGGGCAGACTGTGGAACAGATCAATAGCTCATACACAAATTCAGACTGAAGTTGAAGACAATGAAAACAATTCCACAAGAGCCAAAATATGGTCTTAAATAAATCCTACTTGAATTTAGAGATCATCTGAAGAACAGATTTGATGCATTAGACACTAAAGACTAAAGACCAAAAGAGTTGTGGGATGACATTAAGAACATCATACACATGAAGAAAGCAAAAGGTCATTGAGAAGACAAAAGTGAAGGAAAAGATCAAAGTGGATGTCAGAATGTCAGAAGAGACTCTGAAACAATGTAATATAATGTAATTGAATTTCACAATGTGAATTCACATAAAGTGATACAAGAAAAAAAACAGTGGAAAACAAAGTTTTCATAATATGTACTCAACCTCCAGACTAGAAAAGTTATTGACAGAATACATTTTCTCTCTTACTTTACTCTGCATGGTTTACATTGTCTGGCATCCAGATCTTGGATGAAAATTCCAGCCTGCAGGAGTCTGACGCCTGACCAATTTATTTTGAATTTGGTGGATACCACATAACCCTGTGACCAATTCCTTGAAATGAGTATCTCTATATATATCATCTACTTATTCGTGTATCATCTGTTTATCTATATGAGGAGCCTTCAAGGAATTTGCAGAAGAATTCCATTTTTCAATGAACTTTTTGTAGTCTTCCCTTATTTATTGATCTTACTGCTTCTGTTTTCCTAGATAACTCTGATTAAAATATGGTTATTTTTGCTAAATAGTGAACCTGCATTTGTTATGATGAATTTACAGAAAATTAGAGATGAAATTGTAAGGAAGTAGGTGGGAGAGGAAGGGGAGAAAATGTGTGACGTGTTACTTGACTACCTTTGCGTTTGTGATTTGGGGAAACATGGAAAGCTTTTTAAAATATTCTTGATTTTATACTTGAAGGTTTCTTTAATTCTGCTGTATTACTTATATTACCAGCTGTTCCTTGTAAACCCTATATAGGGTCTCTATGGGTTGGAATTGACTCGGCAGCACTTCACAACAACAACTCTTAATGAGACCGTTGCTCATTTTCTATTAACCCAGTTTTCAATGATCAGATTGCTACTGTTCCCCTTGCCCTTTGATAACTGTGAATACCCAATTGTGATTAGTTTTAAATGGTTATAAGGACAATATAGACAGAGATTGCTGAGTGAGTCCTACTTACGATGTCCTCAGTTGCTTAAGAATTAATGTTGTTTAAGAACTAAAGTCCTTAGTTGTTTTAAGAACTAATGTCAAGGACCTGAACGCCCTTGTTGACCAAGAGGATGTAAGGAAATTTGAAAACTGTGGCAACAACAATTGCTCCAATTATCATTAAAAATATACACAGATAGTAGTGATAAGAATAATGATAAAAGGAATATGTGTTAACTTTGGCAATGCTTAACTCCAAACCCTCTTTTTAGCTTTCAAATTCCCAGGAGGAGTACTGTTAGGATCACCTTAAGAATATGCAACTGATAGGAACTCCAATCTTGCTACCTACCATCTGTGTTTCTATGAGAAAGAAATATTTTAAGACACCTAACTCAGTGTTCTCTTCTGTGAAATAGGAGCAAGACGTACTCCTGGGAAGATTCAACGAGAAAGCACCTGGAGCAGAAAGAATTAAAAAGCAATGATTTTTTTCAGAGAATTTCTTGTAAACACCTTGGACAGCTGAGGCAGGTTATCATGCAGATATTTTCCTTCCTGCTACATGAAGAGTTCAACTGTTACCCTGTCTTCTGTACATTACCAGGTGAAAAACAAACAAATTAAATTTAGCAGCTTTAACAATTGACCATTTTCCGTGTACTTGCATTTTTCTAATACTTTAAAAACAAACAAGCAAACAAAGCAAAACCAGTACTGTGATGTTTGCGATCAGATTCTGAGAACTACCTTAAGTAATTTCTCTAAAGAGGAAAGGGGATTTGGGATCTGAATTCCTCTTAAAAAATAAATAAGATTATCATATTACCAGGTGTTTTCCTTCCCTCATATGGAGTTGGGCATTGTTAAGAACTGTCACATATTAATAAGCCTACTGGTGACCATGGAAATATTCATTAACTTAAATTATAGGACTCAGGGAGTTTAATGAAAGAAATCAGGAGGGTGGCAGTGCTGAGGGTTAAAACAACCAAGATGGAAAGAAAATAGTAATCTGTCTTCAAGCATCAATTAAACTTATTGTTTTGAAAAAATGGACAATCTCAAAAAGATTACCATGACTTAAATTGCTCATATAAATGTTTCTACTCTGTGGTCTAAACTCTTGACAAGTGAAACAATAACCTTGACTTTAGTTTGCAAATGTAATGCTTTTATTGATTTTTTTTTTCTCAAAAACTGCCTGCCATTGAATAAGATAATGTGTCTCACCATTACAATTTATTCCTTTATGGGCTTTTACCATTTCTAAATTTAGCCTCCTGTCTTCTTTTAGTGGAGATTGTGTCAGCATTTCCTTTTTTTAGTTTCAGATCAGTTCATGTATCATGCATTTATTATCCATCTGTGTTTGTTTCTCCATCTGTCTTTTAAAATGACAATTTATTTTTTAACTACTTGTAGCAATATCTAACCACTGGACCCTTTAATTACTTGCACTGCTTATGAGCAGAACACATTCAGAGTTGGGAAGGAGAGCTTCATCCATGGTAATTGAATCAAAATGGCAAATGAGTGTACCTTTCCCATTAGATATGCTGCCAAATTTATAGTACAGTAAGAAATCCAAAAAACAATGTTTACAGCAAGTGAAGGCATGCAATCTGTATGCAGCATGGATAATATGAGGATATAATTGACATATTCAATTTGAAGCAAAAAATAAGTCTAGACAAGGTTTAACAATAAAACAGGAATCCAGTCCCTCTGACAATTAGGAACTTCAATCAAATGGGCATTTCTCAAACGAGTGCATTTGGAAGAATTGTGGGACTGTCCCAGGTTTCTGTGTTTGTGGAATGAATAATCGGCATACAATCCTTGTTGTTATTGTTAAGTACCATTGAGTTGGCTCTAACTCCTATCTACTCTGTATAGGGTTTCTCTTTCTAATTACTGAGGTGACGAGTAGTTTCAATATTTTACTCATTTTAGAAACACTATCTTAATTCTAAAGACAAGAGATTGTTGTTGTTGTTGTTGTTGTTGTTGTTAAGTGCTTTAAAGTGAGTTCCAACTCATACCAACCTTGTATAGGGTTTTCTAGGAGCAACTGGTGAGTTTGAACTGCCAATCTTGTGGTTCAAACTAACCTTACGGTCAAGTGCTTATCCTATAGTGCCACACCAGGACAAAAGACAATCCTTAAAAATAATGAGTTCTGCCCTGGTTTAAGGCAGAATTAATAAAGTACCTAAAGTATGCAGTGGAATCCTGGTGTGGCACTGTGAGTTAATGCGCTGTACTGCAAGGTCAGTTTGAACCGCAAGGTTGGTGGTTCAAGCTTACCAGCTACTCCTTGGAAACCCTATAGAGGGTCACTATGAGTCAGAACTAACTGGAAGGAACTTAGTACAACAGCAATAGTATGCATTATGCACCATGCTGTCCTTGTAACTTCTGTTTGTATAATATGTTCTATTCTTCTGGAAAAAAAATATCATATGGCCAACCAAGGTTAGTGATAAAATTGTTGTGAGGCCCAGGAAAGAATTAGATTATTGGAAGATCCCAATGTGAAACAAAGCTCACCCAGTCAAGTCCTAGTATTGGTACTTCATTAGGGGATCTTAGTTTCAGGTTTGGGGATAAGGGGTATGGTAGAGATATATGGATGTGAAATTATGTGTCCACCTGTTTTTTTTTAAAAAAATATTAAATAAACTTGGTATGATTTTAAAATTCATATTTTTTTCACATTAAAATAGAAGAACAGACTAGAGTAAGGAAGAAAAATGTATCCATACATCTACTACTTAAAGATAACCATTATATATGTTTTTCTATATTTCATTTTATAAAGTTTTATTTTATTCAATATAAGGGGTAGATTAAACAAATAGGACTTGGTAGGAGGGTGTAATCATAAAGCAAATAATTTATGCTTCATCAATTTCTATTAAATTTTCTCTCTTGAATAATAATTTCTCTCCCCTCAGGTGGAATCCCAGGCAGCTCCCCTAGTTGCTTGGATGAAATCTAAATAGCTGAAAGCCTAACATACCATTTTAGATCTGAATTCAAGTTTTCTGTCACATTCAAGGTGGGCACCTGATTGAGGAGCTCATAGATAATAAGTATATCTTTACTGAATCAGTGGTAATCTGATGTAAGTGTAATGTGGTTTTGTATGTTACTTCTAAATGGTGTGGAAGCAGCGTTTGACCTGTGATTTCATAATGGAGAGAGAATCAAATTCAACATCAGTCCGAGACTGATTCTTGAGGCAGAAAGAGTCAGACATGCCTTCAGCCAACAACTTTTTACCAATTCTGAAACCAACTGTCCTCATAGCACTCTTGGTTCTGTAGGGTTCAATAATCTACTGCAATAGACACACAGAACTCAGTCAGTTCTCACAATTATAAGGCTTATTAGGGACCCTGTTGTTGTTTATTGTTGTTAAGTGTCATCGAGTCAATTCCAACTCATAGTGACCCTCCATAGGGTTTCCAAGGAGTGCCTGGTGAATTTGAACCATTGGCCTTGCAGTTCAAACCAACATTGAGATCCAGTGTATTATCCCATATCACCACACCAGGAATCCTTTGGGGCATTGTTGTTGTTGTTAAGTGCTGTCGAGTCTGTTCCGATCCATAGCGACCCTGTATAGATTCCCAAGGAGCAGCTGGTGAGCTTGAACCACTGACTTTGCGGTTCAAACTGACTTTGCTGTCTAGTACATTAACTCACTGCACCACATCAGGACTCCTTAAGGACATTCGGTGTTGTTGAGTGCTGTCGAGTCAGTTCTGACCATAGTAACCCTGTATAGGGTTTCTGAGGAGATGATGATAAGCTTGAACCACTAACCTTGAAGATCAAACTGACTTTGCAGCCCAGTGCATTAACCCACAGCGCCACACCAGGACTCTAACAGTTGCATGGTCCTGTGGACTCTGTCCTGCTCTAACAATTGTAGCTTCACTGATTAGTGCCCACTCAACCAGTAAGTCTTGTCCCAAAGGTGCTTACCTCCAACTCCATGGATTGAAACTAAGTAACTAGAGGCAGCACACACTGTGCCAGCAAACATTCTGCCTGCAGGTACTCAGCTGTCTTGCTCTGTAAACCAGGAAGATCACTGCTCTGTCTCATGCTTCTCTGTCAATTCTGTACCATCTCTTTTCATCTCTCACCATCTCCAACTCCTAGATTGCCAAGATTCAATCCAAGAATCTCTAAATCCAAAGGACTTGCTCCATTCTTGACTTCTTGATGTTAATGAGAATTCCATTCTTGCCACTGAAATGGCTCATTTTAAGCTTAGTGGTCTTTCAAAACTGACCAGTCCTCTTTTTAGGATCCATAGACCTTATTTCCATGGTACTGCATTACTTGTAAGGAATCCTGGGTGATGCTGTAGGATAAACATTGAACTAGTATCCACAAGGTCAGCTGTTCAAACCCACCAGTTGCTCCTAGGAAACCCTACACAGGATTGCTATGGATCAGAACCAACTCATTGGAACTTAACAAAAACAAAATGCTGCATGGAAGATGGAAGTAATACACCGCGTCCTGTACCAAAACAAATTGTTTGAACTTCAACCACACCAAAAATAGCATATGATCAAGAAATGATGGCAATGAAAGAAGTCCAAGCTGCACTAAAGTCATTGGGAACAAGCAAAAATCCAGCAATCTATGATATAGAAACAGAAATGTTTCAACAATCAATGCAGTTTACTTATCTATGTCAAGAAATTTCGATGATAGCCAATAGATTAGAAGAGATCCATATTTTGTGCCTGTTCTAAAAAAAAGGTGACCCAATAGAACGTAGAAATCATCCAACATTATCACTTCAAGTAAAATTTTGCTGAAGAGAATTCATAAAGTGTTACACAGTATATCAACATGGAACTGCTAACAAGGGATATTGTTGTTATGCTAAGAGCCATTGAGTTGATTCTGACTCATACAGACCCTGAATAGGGTCTCCAGGGACCAACAGGTGGGTTTGAACCACTGACTTTGCAGTTTTAAGTCCAGAAGATGGATTTTGGCAGAAAACAGATAATATCTGGAAAAAAATGTTTACTTGTGCTTTCTTGATTAAGCAAAGGCATTGGACTAAGTGAATCTTAAGAAACTATGGATACTATTGTAAAGAATGGAAATTCCAGAACACTTCATTGAGGAACCTGTGCCTAGATCAAGAGAGACTTGTTTGACTAGAACAAGGGAATTCTAGTTTAAAATCAGATGTGTGCCAGGGTTGTATTCTTTCACTATACATATTCAATATGTATTTTCAGGGCAAATAAAAACAAATATTCTCACAACTGGACCAAGAAGTAACATCATGTTAAAACAAGAAAATCATGCTCCCTAATGGAAGAAGCAGTCCAGAACTCAAAGGACATATTTCATTGGGGAAATCTGCTACAAAAGTCTTTTTAAAGTGTTAAAGAGCAGATGTCATTTTGAAGTCTTAGGTGCGCCTGAACCATGCCATATTTTCAATTGCCTCATGTTGTTGTTGTTAGGTGCTGTGAAGTTGGTACTGGCTCATAGTGATCATATGCACAACTGAATGAAACGCTGTCCAGTCTTGCAACAACTCACAATCTTTGCTATGCTTAAGCCCACTGCTACTGCCTCTGTGTCAATCAATCTCAATGGAGGGCTTCATCTTTTTCGTTGACCCTCCACTTTACCAAGCATGATGTTCTTCTACAGGGACTATTGTTGTTATTAAGTGCCGGTGAGTCAGTTCCAACCCATAGCATCCCTGTATAGGGTTTTCGAGGAGAGGCTGGTGAGCTTGAACCACCATCCTTGATGTTTAAACTGACTTTGCAGTGCAGTCATTAACCCAGAGTGCCACTCCAGGGACTAGTTTCCCCTTATTATATGTCTGAAATATGAGCGATAATGTATGGCCATCTTGGCTTCTAAGGAGCATTCTAGTTGTACTTCTTCAAACACAGGTTTATTTGTCCTTTTGACATTCCATGGTATTTTTAATATTCTCCTCCAATACCATAACTTAAATGCATTAATTAATTATTCATTGTTCAACTTTCACATGCATATGAAATTACTGAAATCACCATGGCTTGAGTGAGGTGCTCCTTAGTCCTCAAACTGACATTTTGCTCTTCAACACTTTAAAGAGGTCTTGTGCAAAAGATTAATATAATGCAATATGTTCTCTGATTTCTTTAATGCTGCTTCCATGAGCATTGATGGTTGATCTGAGTAAAAAGTAGTCTTTGACAACTTGAATCCTTTGTCCATTTATCATGATGTTACTTATTGGAACAGTGGTGAGGATTTTTGTTTTCTTTACATTAAGTTGCAACCAATATTGAAGGCTGGGGTCTTTGATCATCATCATTATTTTAAGTCCTCTTCGCTTTCAGCAAGCAAAGGTATATCATCTGCATGGTTCAGGTTGCTAATGAGTTTTCTTCCAACATTGATACCATATAATCCAGCTTCCTCATATAATCCAGCTTCTCGAGTTACATGCTTAGCACACAGATAGAATACAGAAAGAATACAACCCTGGAGCATACATTTCCTATTTTAAACCATTCAGTGTTTTCTTTGAACAACTTCCTTTTGGTGTATGTACAGGTTCCTCATGAGCACGATGAAGTGTTCCAGAACTCATTCTCTGCAATGTTGTCCATCAGTTTTCATTTTCTATGCAATCAGAAGTCTTGGTGTAGTCAATAAAGCACAGATAAACATCTTTCTGGTATTCTCTGCTTTCATGTAGTCAAATCCACTACATTAGCAATTATATCCCTCATCCCATGTCCTTGTTTGAAATTAGTATGAACCTCTGGCAGTTCCTTGTCAATGTACTGCTGCAGCCATTTTTGAATTATTTTTAGCAAAATTTTACTTGCATTTGATATTAATGATATTGTACATGTTTTCCACATTTCATTGGGTTACCTCTATTTAGAATGGGCATAAACATGGGTCTCTTCTAATTGATTGTCTAGCTGTCTTCCAGATTTCTTGGCATGGATGAGTGAGTGTCTCTAGTGTCACATTAGTTGGTTAAAAGATTTCAATTTGTACTCCATCAGTTTCCGGAGGCTTGTTCTTTGTCAATGCCTTTAGTTCAACTTGGATATCTTCCTTCAGAATCATTGGCTCTTAATCATATTCTAGCTCTTGAAATGGTTGAACATCAAACATTTCTTTTAGGTACCATCTTCATTTGATGATTTCTGCATCCTTCAATATTGTGCCCATAGAATCCTTCACTATTTAAATTCAAGAATTGACATTTTTCTTCAGATACCTCATC
The DNA here is from genome assembly GCF_000296735.1 of Chrysochloris asiatica. NCBI lineage: Eukaryota > Metazoa > Chordata > Mammalia > Afrosoricida > Chrysochloridae > Chrysochloris > Chrysochloris asiatica. Next base: position 22,595,903 of record NW_006408529.1, on the reverse strand, counting down.
TTGAGACATGCTGAGTGTGTTTTTCCCTTTTGTTTTTCTAAGTCCAGATCTTTGCATATTTCATTATACTATTTGACTTTGTCTTATAGTTGCACCAACCACTAAAGCCAGTGATGATGAAATTGAAGAATTTTACCAGCTTCTTCTATCTGAAATTGATTAAGCATGAGTCAGGATGTATTGATATTTACTGGTGATTGGAATGCAAATGTTGGAAGCAAAGAGGATGGAGCAGTCATTGGAAAATATGGCTTTGTCAATAGAAAGGATGATGGACATAGCATGACAGAACTTTTCAAGACTAATGGCTTGTTCATTGAAAATACCTTTTATAAGCAACATAAACAACAACTAAACTATACACATGGACCTCACCAGAAAGAATGCACAAAATTCATTTTTACTACATCCCTGGAAAGAGACAGTTGAAAAGCTCCATATCATTAGTTAAAATAAGACCAGGAGCAGACTATGGAACCAACCATCAATTAATCAAATACAAGGGTGATCTGAAACTAAAGAAAATTGAAACAAGTCTATGAGCATTGAAGTATGCTTCAACATATCCAATCTGAATTTAGAGATCATCTCAAGAACAGATTTCATGAATTAGACACTTATGACTGAAGAGCACAAGTATTGTCAGATGCTATGAAGAATATCATCCATGAGGAAATCAATAGGCCATTAAAAATACAAGAAAGAAGAAATAGACCAAAATGGATATCAGAAGGGAATCTGAAGTTTAAGTTTGCCCTCCAGCATAGAGATACTAAAGCAAATGGAAGAAATTTGAAAGTAAAAGAGCTGAATAGAAACTTTCAAAGGGCAGTTTGACAAGAAAAAGTCAATTACCTCATATGTATATGCATGTTGAACAATGAATAAGGAACACCATAGAAGAATCAATGCATTTCAGTTATGGTGTTGGCAAAGAATTTGGAAACTACCATACACTGCCAGGAAAAAAAAAAAAAAAAATCAATCTCTCTTGGAAGAAGCACTGCTAAAAGATTTCCTTGAAGCTTGTGGCTAGACTGTGTATCTCATACTTTGGACACATTGACAGGAAGGGCCAATTCCTGGAGAAGACATCATGCTTGGTAAAATAGAGTGTCCGTGAAAAAGAGGAAGACAATCAACTAGATGGATTAGCATAGTGGCAACATGAATTTGCTCAAATATTAACAATAATTGTAGGGATGATACATGACCAGGCAGAGCTTTGTTCTGTTGTACATAGAGTTGCTATGAGTCAGAACTGATTCAATGGCATCAAATAGCAGCAATAATGTCATAGGGATACCATGTAACTTATTTGTACTTGCATAGTCATTACAGAGTAGCTATGAGCCAGAAATTCAAAGTTCACTAAAGGCATTAGTGAAAAGTGGTACTGTAGGATAAGCACTTGATTGTTAACCACAACATCATTAGCTCAAGGCCATCTGTCCTTAACTGGAGAAAGGTGAGTTTTTTAGCTTCTGTAAAGATTTACAGTCTCCGAGACCCTGTACAGGGTGCCTATGAACTATAATAAACTTGATGGCAGTGGGTGTTAAATGTATCAACAGTCTGATTCAGAGCTAGAAGCAATCGCTAGTCAATGACAATAAATTTCAAAGACAGCTGCCCGGCCAACTGATTGGAAGATTTCTATACTTTTGCCTATTCAAAAATACAATGACCCAACAGAATGTGGAAATGATCAGTTCCATTAATAGTACATTTAAGTAAATTTTTGTTTGAAATAATTCAATAACAGTTACAGCAGTCCATAAACAGGGAGTGGTCAAAAACTCAAGCAGAATTCAGAAGAGGACTTGGAATGGGGAATATCATTGCTGATGTCAGATGGCTCATAGATGAAAGCAGAGAATACCAGAGATGGTTACTTATGTTTTATTGATTATATAAAACATTTGTGGATCATAACAAACTATAGATAACTGGGAAGAATGCAAGTCTAGAACACTAATTGTGTTCACTTAGGACACAATTTCATTAAGGAACCCAGAGACAATCCTTAAAACAGCACAAAGAGATAATTAAAAGGTGTGGTCTAAAATCAGGAAGGGTGTATGTCAGTGCTGTATCTTTCACCATACTTATTCAGTCTATATACTGAGCAGAAATCCAAGAAGCTGTACTATAAAGAAGAAGTTGGCATAAGGATTTGAGGAAGACTCAGTAGCAACCTGTGATATGCAAATAGCACAACCTTGCTTGCTGAAAGAAAAATGGACCTGAATCACTTCCTAATGTTGATCAAAGACTACAGCTTTCAGTATGAATTATAATTCAATGTAAAGAAAAAAAAAAAATCTTCCCAACAGGAACAATATGCAAAATGATTGTAAATGAAAAAAAATGTAATTGTCAAGGATTTAAACTTGGATCCACAATCAATGATCATTGAAACAACAGTTGATGAATCAAGCCACATAATGCATTAAGAATATGTACTACAAAAAACTGCTCTAAAGTGTTAAAGACCAAAGATGTCACTTTGAGAACTAAGGTGTTCTTGCCCTGAGCCACGCTCTTTTCACTAGTCGTATGTGCATGTGAAAATTGGACAATGAATAAAGAAGACCATAGAAGGATTGATGCCTTTGGGCTTGATGGCAGATCAGGGATAAGTGTAATGAGGACCTCTGTTAGCAATAATACAGAATACCAGATGAAGCAGGTTCAGGAGATGGTCCCAGAACTCTGAACTACATATAAAGGAATATTTAGAAAGTTTGAAAGCTTACAGCCAGTGGAATTGTAGCAGGAACAAGACATCTTGTGTTTCTGATTGGCTTGAATTATATTGCTGTTGTTAGCTATCATCGAGTTGGTTAAAACTCATAGTGACCATGCTTAGGGTTTCTGGGGAGCAGTTGTGGATTTAAACCACCAACCTTGTGGTTAGAAGTCCAGTGATTATTCTAAAGCACATACCAGGACTCTTCTAGAAAACTAAATATGATGGCTTTTTAAAAGAAGGTCTCTGACTTTTGTCTACTTTTGATAGGCATGATGAGTCTGTTGGTGATGAGAACCAATTAATCAATGTTCTCTTTCATTAACCAAATTTGAAATCATTGATCAAATACACAAAACCCTATTATTCCTGTATAGATGGTTGAAGAGTTATTAAAAGAACATCCATTGAAGAAAAAGAGCAACACAAGAAGCCCAGTTTACTGTGAATTCCTCCAGGAAAAAGTGAGTATACAGATTTTGAGCAAACAGTAAAGAGAGTGGCTTAGAAAAGTAGTCTACCAGGGCAAACAATCTTTTCTAGAAGCTCTTCTGTGTGGCCCTTATACAAACATAGCATCCGTTTTTATATATCCTTTCAGGCCTAGAGTAATTTCAGCAAGATTGGTTGTTATTAAGTGCTTTCAAGTTGGTCCCAACTCATGCAAACCTGTATAGTGTTTCCAAGGAGTGGCTGGTGGGTTTGAACTGTCAACCATGTGTTTAGCAGTACAATAATAGTAGCTGTTTTCTGTTTGAGAAAATGGTTTCTCTGAAGTCACCATTCCCCTTTTCTGAAAATAACATTCTTCAGACTTATGCCTTGTGGAAATTCATATACTTGGCCACATAAGAGTATAGCAGGTTCTGACTCTTACCTATCTTGTATATGTTGTTGTTAAGTGCAATTGCATCAGTTCTGACTCATAGTTACCCTGCATATTATTTCTGAGGCCAGATGGTTTAATTGAACCCCCAACTTTGCCCTGCAGTGCAATTTGAGACCTGAAATGTTCTCTCCAATGAACTCAGTATGATCTCTGAGTCATTAAGAACATTCAGAAAACTGTTACGCAAACTCCCAAATGATGCTGAGTATGTACCAATTATTTTAAGATAAAATTGAACCTAGTTTTTCTTTAAAATAAATATGTGAATAGGTGTTTCATTCAGTGGTTGATTTATGCTTATTATAAATACTCTGAATATTTATAATAAATGAAATATATTAGGAGTAAAATTTCCCAATAAAGAAGTATGAATTTAACTCATGTTACATTTTCTATATAAAAAATCTCAAATGTTATTAATTGAAGGAAATTTGGAAGAACAGCATTGTACAGGATAGTTATTAAAACTTTACTAAATAATACCCAAGAACTTTAGCATAGCAAAGGCAAGTATCCTGGATTACACATTTTCAAAGAATATAATATGAGACTTTGAGTATACCACAACTGCTATTTAATGCAGTGTAAATCAAAGAGCACAGGATTCTTTGGAGAAAGGTAAAGAATTTGGGAACACTGTGTGAAGATGTGCATAGATCTAGATGGAAGATGTGCTATGAAACAACAGCATCACATGTTCACATTTTTGTTTAATAAATGTCTTATGGTTATATAACAAAATATTTGATTTACCCTCATATTCAATATTTTCTCTTTCTAAATATGTGCTTCTTATTTTTATTGATAAATTTTTAAATGATAATACAGTTGAACGAATAAAAATCAAATGAGGAGATAAAAAAGTATATGGAAAACGAAAAGGTGTATTTTATTTTAAGTTGTTGTGAATTAAGTTATAGTTTACATGGAAGAACATCAGCTTTACATTCATCCTAT
>NW_006408529.1:22583473-22590645 GCF_000296735.1 Chrysochloris asiatica | reverse complement strand
TTCATTTTTTAAGCTACTAAATCCATAAGTATAGGTCAAATTCATCAAATTGTAGCAGATTACACTTTTTCCCCTCTTCTTTCTTCTTCTAGTGAAGTTTTGATTATCCATCCATTGAAGCTAGGTCAAATGGGTACCTAATGTGTATTCTGTTGCAGATTGCTTGTTTACATGACAAAACCTGGCATATGTGAATGTCCTAATATAGATATTTACTATTAGACTATACATGTGGTATTGGGAATACTGTAAAAATTACTGGCTCAACATTACATTATATAATTCCATATGTTTTAATATACAAAATCATCTTAGGAACTTCATCTAAACACTTTTTATTCAAGTAAAGTACTTATGTACAGAATGATGCTATTATTAATGTTTTTGTTGTTGTTAAGTATGTCAACTTGTTTCTGACTGATAACGACCCTCTATAGAGTTTCTGGAGGACAAGCGGGTAGGTTTGAACTGCTTATCTTGCGGTTAGCAGTCTAATGTTTATCCTACAGCTCTATACCAGAACTGCAGTGAGCATACAATCTCCTAAGTACAAAAAATTATAGTAAGTACACTAAATTTGAACCAATTTTATTGGATTGTTCAAAGATATTTGGGGAGGAGGAATATAAGACAGGGAAAAAAGCCAGTCGATTTAAAAATTATTCATTGAATTAGAATAAAACTTGGATAATTCTAATTAATATGACTTTTTCTTAAGAACTGAATTTTGTTCCATTTATTTATTTTTCCAAATGAAGATATATAGATAACATCTTTTCAATAGCTGGGTTTTATACTAGACACTTTATCAATATAATTTTATCCATGTAGGCATAACTTGATCATTTTGTTTTGTTTTAACTTCCTTCTTTCCAAATCCTCAAAATAACCCTGAATGTTCATCTATAGTATTATACTCATTCTAGAGAGTACTAGAGAGCTTGAAGTTTTTTAGATTATTCTTGATAAATATAATTTTAGCAATATTTTGGAGAAAATATGGACTGTATTCAGTTTATGATTGAAGACAAGTTATGAATGTTAACCAAATAAGAAACACCATATGGAAATCTACTCAGTGCTTCTAATGTTAGCATGCAGCAGGTATTAGTGCTGCTCCAGTTGAGTTTGCAGCTGTCTGTGCCAGATCTGATAACCAAGAAATTATTCCAGATGAACTTCCCTTGACAGAAGAGGAACACTGATACTGACAAGGTCTGAAACAGATGGATGATAAGGCTAAAGAGAACTGGTTGCATAAGAACATTGAGAGTAATAAGGAAGTGAGATTATTTAAAGTATTTGAAACTGAAAATATGGTCATATATCACAATGTTATTAATTTAAAGAAACATGTTGAGAATATACTAGAATTCTTTCTTCCTAACTATGTGAAATAATTGGCATATACCACAATTGATTCAAGTCCTGGTGTGTCACTATAGGATAAGCACTGGACTGCTAACCACAAGATAAGGATTTCAAACCTACCAGCTATTCCTTGGAAACTCTATACAGAGTTACTATAAGAGGGAAACTTCTGAAAGCACATAGGAACAATAGTTGATTTCAGAGACTATTAATATTCAATACTAATGGAAATTAAAAATGATTAACTTACATATCTTTATGGCCTAGAATTGTAGTCCTGTTGTGGCATTACAGGATAATGTGCTGGTCTTTGAGGTCAGTTTGAACTGCAAGGTCAGTGGTTCAAGCACTCCAGCTGCTCCTCTGAAACCCTACACAGGGTTGTTATGGTTCTGAACCGATTCAATGTCACTTACCAACAACAACAAAGGGAATACAAAAGCACAATGGTTAAAGACTTGACTGCTAACTTTCAAACCCAACAGCCTTTCAAACCCAACAGCTGCTCAGTGGGAGATAGATGTGGCTGTGTGCATCAGTAAAGATTTCATTCTTGGTAACATCTATGTGATAGTTCTCCTTTGTCCTATAGGATTGCTGCTATGAGCTGGAGTTTGCGTGATGGCAATGAGTTTGATTTGGTTTTTAGTATAGTCTAGATTTTAGTTATAGTTATAAGATTTTTATATTAAGTTTAACATTGTATCAATTAATCTTGTCTCTGCAATTTTTCACAATTAGTTACTGCTTTTAAAAATTAAAAGTAATGGAGAGAGGGCAGGACCTGATGATGGATAAGGTAGAAGTGCAGTGAAGATATCTGTCAGAAATAGCACAGAATACCAGATGAAACAGATCCATGGGATAGCTCCAAAACTCTGAACCACATATATAGAAACATTTTAAAATTTAAAGGCTTATAGCCAGTGGAACTTGTAGTGGAAACAAGAAATCTTGTACTGTTGAACCCGCCAGGCTTAGCAGTCCTGAGGAGACAAGTTAGGAGAGACTAAGTGTCAAGACCAAATGGGGGAGTGAGCAGACCCACCACAGACTGACACCTGTGGGAACCTTGGATATAAAAGGTGTGGACATCATTTTGTTTTGTTTTGTTCTGTTTTTTGGTATCTGTTCATTGGCCTCTCACTGTCTGAGTGCCTCCATTCTAGTGACTAGAGGAAGTGCTTGAGCAAGTGGACACCACCCCACCCGCATGACTGGAGGGTTCTACAATGCATGTGTACAGACCTCCTCAAATTTAAAGAGGCAGAGTCCACATAAAACCAAACGGCAGCTCAAAATGGCCACAGCTGACCCTGAACTGTTTATCACTAGGAAATAGGCCAGAATGGTGGTTTCGGAGCTATAGAAAGAAACTGAAAAAACGAACCAGGCCAAAAATTAAATCCTGAGTTACATCATAACAACAAACAGTGGCATCTTGAAATTTCTCAGGTGACCTTGAAGGCAAGAAGCTGAAAGAGGATATTAAAGTCATACTCATATTAAGCTATAGATTCTCTGTCTCTCTTCTCTCTTTTCTGTGATTATAGACTACAGTATCCAATCTGGGTTTTTCCCTGTTTTTTTTTTTTTTTTTAATGTTTTATTGTGAATTATGTGATAGTTTACATGGGAGAACATTAGCTTTACATTCATTTTGTTGTTATTGTTGTTCCTTTTACCTTTAGGGGGCTCTTTCTCTCCTTATATTACCCAAGAAGAGACAGCAATTGCTGTCATGTAGTCAAGCTACTATCACATCCTATAAAACCCCACAATCCAGGCAAGAACCAATACCAACTGCCATACACCAGGAAGACAGACAACACCTGAGACAGTTATTCTGAATTAAATAATAAGAAAAATGAAAAGGGAAGCCCATTTCCTGATAACATCTATCTGGAGGCAATCAGAAAACATAAACAATACCAAAACACACACTTAATTAAGTATTAAGGCCACAACTAACCACTAAATATGCCCAAGAAGCAAAAACAGATGACCATATTAGCACATGTCCAGAATCAAGATAAAGTGACTGAGATGAATGATCTGGAGGTAGACCTAAACTCTGTACTGGAAGGAGGGCAGGCCTTAGAAATGTCTGAGAAGGAATTCAGAAAAATGATTATAAAAGGTATCGAAACATTTCACAATGGAGTTGAGAAAAATAAGGAAGAAGTCAGGAAAATTCTACAGGAACTATCAGATAAGCTAGATACAGCATTGGAAACAACTCAAAACCCACAGAAAGAGACCCAAATGGTTAATACTAGGATATTATTAATATTCTATTATTATAATAATATTCTACAATAAATAAAACTGAAAAAAATTTTAAAAAAGAAAGAAGTGTTTAATACGTGTCTAAGTGGACAAGGATAAAAAAAGTAATGGAACAATGAGCTTTAATATCAAATATTTTAAGTTATGCTTTGTATCAGTCATTTAATTAGATAATATTTAGATAAATGTTTTGGGTGCTGGGATAGTAAGAGTAAGAAATACAATGTAATTTTTGATCTACAGGAAACTTTCCTGAGTCCTGTAATAACATATTAATAATTAATTGAAATTTTCCAATAGGTTTTCAGCCATGGTTTAGTAGTTGTGGTTTATAAGACACAGCAAATTTTTTAAGAACATCCAGACCTGAAATAGTAAAACCAATGACAGAAACAAATGTTATGATTATTCTTGCACATAGACATTATACTGAGTTTCTCAGGGTTTTGGGCTTCTGCAATTAATCTCCATTGATATTATAGATTGCAAATTTGAATTGTCAAAAAGCAACAGACAGGCTTATTTCTCTAACTAATGTATTTAGATACTTTAAAATGTTAAAGCAATTTTTAACAACAGCATGAAGAGTAAATATGTATATTTACTTAATAGAATTTGTTTTGTCTACAAATTGAGACTACAAGAGGGCTATTTAAATCAGAAAAGTTATACTTGATTTCTCTGTCTGGTGACCCGTTTGTTTTACTTGTTCAGTGTGGAAGTTTCATTTCAGTATAATATACTTCAGTAATATAAAATGTGTTCCTATGATCATAAAAGGAAATACAAAGAGACTGATAAGTATAAAACTGTACTATCATGGTAACGACTTTTCAAGATGTTGCAGGTTTGAGAACATTTGATGGATTTACTGCCTGTTTCCAGATAAATTGATGTTCAAAGGGTCCAGTTTTCAACATCCTATTAAAGGCAGTAATTGGTGACCTTTCACTTTAACTTATCCCCAGGGTTATGTTAGAATCATATCTTACATGAATATTTCAATTATAGTGATATGTGCCTTACATTTATTATCAAAATTCAGTTGAGCTGTGATGAACTGTGTTCACCCTTCAGGCAAACAAGCCTTTTGGAGCTCAAGGCCTTTCATGCAAAAGCTTTATGCTTGTGTTGTGGCTTTGCTCTTTAGTCTAAACATGACACACTGCTCAAACGTTAAGGTGAAGGATAGCAGAAATAAAAGAGGAAATATTTCAACAGCTTTCAGACAGAATGCAAGCATCTTCTAAACTTTAGAACTAGGAAAAATAAGAGTGTCATGTCCTGTTTTAGTTAATATTGCTTGAATAGGATTAGTTGTCTCTGTTGAATAATCAATTTAATTAATCCTTAAAGGAAACATAATGGTGAATACATATGAGAATCATGAAAATTGAGGCAGTAGTAGTTGAATTCTAGAGACTTTGTGTATGTGTATATTCATTTGTTTATGTTTTTTTTTTTTCAGGTTTTTATATTAATAGTGGCATGTTGACTTGGTTAAAAAAATATGCATGCAAGAAATACAACATGCCTCCCAAAATGAGAAGATTCTTTTCTTAAGGAGATTAAAAATTAATTTTTTAAAAAGTGAGTGTTGAAACTGAATATCTGAGAACCACGATATTATTTTTTAGCACAAATAATTTTTAATGGAGATCTTAAAAGAAGTCCTAAAAAAAATAGTTAAATATGCTTTTTCTTACTTCCCCAAACATATAAACATAAAATTGAGTAAAATCAATGCTTTGTATTTGTTAAGGACTAGTAATACAATGACAGAGTGCAGGCTATTGGTTTTCTTAGAGATTTGGTGTCATTATATTTTTTAATATCAGGTATCAATCTGAATAAAAATTTCCAGCCTTCCTAGAATAGCAAGTTAAAGAACTGTGTGATGCACTGTCTTCACAGGAATTTCTGCTGGTTTGATATGCCTTTTTTACATTATTTTATTTTACTTTTTCATGGTAGTGGTTATATCTTATACCAGTCAAAAAGGAGAGAAAGTGATAAAAGTTTCATGAGTTCATTAAAGTTTTACAGGCACTGCAGTGCCTAGAAAAATAGTTGTTGCTATAATCCTCTGCAGCAGTTCTGGTTGGGCAGCATCTTTTTCATTATGGGATAAGGAATTGAGGATGAAGATTGGAAAGGGACAATGGAGGGGCATTGTTCTACCATGTGTAACCTGACAAACATTGAGGAAATAGAGAATTTGTGGGAACTTAATAACACCCAGCCATAGCAATTCATATGGGATAATTCAATGTTAAAGTTACTAAGGGGAAGCACTACATAACTTGAAACTTCAAGATCAAAGTTAAACCTGTTGTATACAATTCATAATTTTATCTTTAAAAAAAATATTCTTATGCTAACTTGATTTAATTCTTCTGTAATTAAATATACTTATGAATGCCCCCAAATGTATGCTGTCACTGGTAACTTCACCAAGAAATTGGTGATATTTATTCTTAAAAGCCACCATTTATCTATCAGTTTGTTATACTGTGGTGGTTTGCATGTTGCTATGATGCTGGAAGGTATTGCATCGCTATTTTAAGTAAAGGTTGAGTCACCCTTGAGGACAGGTTTCATGACTAAGAGGGACTAGGAATGAGGAACAGGTGATTCACTTCTTAAAAAAATTAGCCACTGAAAACTTACTTCTTGAATAGCACCAAATGTTGCTTAATATAATGCTGGAAGATGAGTCCCTCAGATTGGTTGTTGTTTGTTGTTGTTGTTAGGTGCCATCAACTTGGTACCTACACAGAGTGACCCTATCCACAATAGAATGAAACACTGCCCATCCTGGGCCAAGCTCAAAATGTTGCGGTGCTTTACTCCACTGATGCTGCCATTTTGCCAATCCATCTCACTGGGGTCTTCATTGTTTACTCTGACCCTCCACCTTGCTAATCATGATATCCTTCTCCAGTGACTGGTCCCTCCTAACAATAGGTCCGAAGTATGAGAGACGAAGTTTGGCCGTCCTGGCCTCCAAGGAACACTCGGGCTACACTTCTCCCAACACAGATCTGTTTATTCTTTAGGTAGCCCATGGCACTACTCAAAATATGAATGGGGAAGAGATACTTCCTCAAAGTAGAGTTGACCTTAAAGACTTTCATGGAACAAAGCTTTCAGAACATTCATTTGCTGATGTGGCATGACTCAAGCAGAACCATCTATTATTAATTGGAACATGAAATGTACAGAATGTTAACCTAGAAAAATTACAAGTTGTCCAAAAAGAAATGGAACACATAAAGATTAATATAGTAGGCATTAATAAGTTGACGATCAAGATTGACATCGAAAACAAATCTACGAGAGCCAAAATATGATCTTGAATTTATCCCTCCTGAATTTAAAGATCATCTGAAGAACAGATTTGATGAATTACACACTAAAGACCGAAGACCAGAAGAGTTGTGGGATGACATCAAGCATATCATACATGAAGAGAGCAAAAAGTCATTAAGAAGACAAGAAAGAAGGAAAAG
>NW_006408529.1:22573822-22581982 GCF_000296735.1 Chrysochloris asiatica | reverse complement strand
TGAGTTGTGGTGTTGGAGGAGAATACTGAAAGTGCCATGGACTGCCAAAAGAACCAATAGATCTATTTTGGAAGAAGTGCAGCCAGAGTGCTCCTTGGACCCAGGATGGCTAAGCTTCGTCTCTCCTACTTTGGACATATTGTCCAGAGGAAACAATCATTGGAGAAGGATGTTATGCTGGGTAGGGTGGAGGGTTAGAGAAAAAGAGGAAGACCCCCAGCGAGATGGCTCAGTCAGGTGGCATCATTGATGGACTCAAATGTGGCAGCGGTAGTGAGGTTGGCCCAGGATCGGACATTGTTTCGTTCTGCTGTGCATGGGGTCGCTATGAGTTGGTTCCGACTCGATGGCACCTGACAACAACAACAACAATAATTTGACATATACTAGTACTGGCAGTTTTAAATTAAACAGTCATATGGTCTAATAAGCCAGAAGTAACAAATTTAAGAGAAAGGGCATCACCTTCATTGTTAAAAATAATACTTCAGGAAAGATCTATCCTGAAGTATATCACTGTCAGTGATAGGAAAATATCAGTGCATCTACAAGGAAGACCACTTAGTACAATTACTATTTAAATTTATGCACAAACCACTAATGTCAAAGATGAGGAAACAATATTTTTGACACTGCCTGCAGTAGGAAATTTATCAAATAAGCAATCAAGATGCATTCATAATTACTGGTTATTTGAGTGTGATGGAGAAAAAAGAAGATTCAGTAGTTGGAAATTTTGGCCTTAGTGATAAAATTTATGCCAGGAATTACAAGATAAAAGTGTGTAATCTGAATGACTTATTTATTTCAAGTATCTATTTTCAATAACAGATGGCGACTATACACATAGACCTCACTGAAAACCTCACTGAAAGGAATATTCAGGAATCAAATCGACTACACCTATGGAAAGAGATAATGGAGAATCTCAACATCATTAGAATGAAAAAGACCAGATGGTGACTGTGGAACAGATCTTCTACTGCTCCTCTGAAAATGTAAATTGAAGTTGAAGAAAATTAAAACAAACTCAATCAATGCAAAATATGACCTTGAATATATCCCACCTAGAATTTAGAGACCATCTTAAGAATAGCTTTAATTCACTCAACACTAATGACCAAAGACCAAACAAGCTACTAAATAACATCAACATCATACATGAAGAAAGTACAAAATAATTAAAATGAGAAAGAACAAAATAGAATACAAAAAAGGATGTCAGAAACTTCCTCTAGACTGAAGTGAAGCTAGAGCTAAATGAAGAAATTAAGTAGTAAAAGAGCTGAACAGAAGATTTTAAAAGCTAGCTTTAAAAGACAAAATAAAATAATATACTAAATGTGCAAAAATCTAGAGGTACAGAACCAAAAGAGAAGAACACAATCATCATTTTTCAAGCAAAAAGAAGTGAAGAAAAAAATTTAATCCACAAACTGTAATAATGAGGATTCTATGGGCAAAGTATTAAATGGCTCAAGAAGTAGCAAAATATGGAATAAATACATAGTCACTGTTCCCAAAAAAAAAAAAAAAAAAGAAAAGAAAAGAAAAGAAGAAGAAGAAAAATTGGTCAACATTCAATTATTTAAGGAGATTGTCTATAATCAAGAATTGATTGTATTGGAAAAAGTCCAAGCTGCACTGAAGACATAGATTAGAAGCCACCAGAAATTGATAGAATATCAACTGACATGTATCCACAAACAGATGCAGTGGTGAAGATGCTCACCTGTTTATGCTAAGAAATTATAATGACAGCTAATTGGAAAATTGACTGGAAGAGATCCATATTAATGTTATTCTAAAATAGATGACTCAATGAAATGTGGAAATTATAGAAAAATATCATTAATATCATATACAAGAAGAATTTCACTGAATATATATATATTAAATGACAGCCATATACTGATGGAGGAACTGCCTTTAAGCCTTTCTTATTTGTGTTCTTCCTTTTCTTATCACATTGCTTTACTTTCCCTTCAAATCACAAAATGCCCTTGAAATGATAAAGATCTGGTGCAAATCTTAAAATCTTATGTTTAGACTTACACAAATGGTTGAGAAACTAAGAAACAGGAGAGCCAAATAAATTCCCAAAGTCTTATAATTAATTAACAGCAATTGTTGAATATAATTCAGGTGTCCTGACTCCAGCCAAATGCTCTTTATACACTTCACACTGATACCAAGACTTTGAAATGATTTCAGTTGATTGAGTCTACAGGATATGTATATATTAAAGATTAAGAGATTAATCACTCAAAATAAAGTAGCATAAACACACTACAATGTAGACTTTGTTTTGACTAAATTTAGAAAAGTTCTTATGCAGTGTATCTGAAAATCTAAGTAGTAATATTAAAGTAGAGCCCACTAGGGATGTATGCTTTTTCCTTCTTAGTAGTATGCTAATATTGTCTAGATTGTGTAGATGTCATTTCATAAAGATATTTGAAGATATCAAAATATTTTAATATTACCAAACAGCTACCCATGAAATGTTCACCTTACTTTTACAATTATTAAGTAAAGTGCAAAGAGTCATCCTCACCTTTACATCTCTGTTCTTGAGTTTTACCATATTAGGTTGTTATTATTATTTTTTTTAACCTAACCATTGGGTTAACAGATCCTTTTAACATCATCATTTTTTGTGTTGGTGGGAGGTGGATAGGAGCAAGGAATTAGGGTTAAGATGATGGCTAGAGTTGGTCTAACCCTAGGGCTTCATGTAGTGTTAAGGTTTTACTTAGGACTATGATAAGTCTTAGGGTCAGTGGTAAAGGTTGGACTAGAGCTGCTAGTAGAGTTTGGTCTAGCTTTAGGCCTAAAAAGAATTCGTAAAATAAAATACAGGTAAATATTAAAACAAACAAACAAAACTAGAGGGTGTTATTTGGACATGGAACCAACAACATGAGATTATCAAATGTGATAATATCACCCAGAAATCAAGCAAGGTATGTTGTTGTTAGATGACATCAAGTCAGTTCCCACTCACAGCGACTTTAATTTTATGCACAACAGAATAAAACATGGCCCTGTTCTGTGCCAATCTCACAATCATTGAGTTTGAGACCATTGCTGCTGCCATTGTACTAACCAATCTTATTGGGGTCTTCCTTTTTTTGGCTGACCCTATGTTTTGCCAAGAATGACATCGTTCTCCAGAAAATGGTCCCTCCTGATAATATGTCCAAAGTATGAGAGAAGATGTCTCATCATCCTGATTCCGACGGTGCGTTCTGGCTGTCATCCAACACAGATTTGTTTGTTACTGTGGCAGTCAAGTGTACTTTCAATATTCTTCTCTAACACCATAATGCAAATGAATTGATTCTTCTGGTTCTTTTACTGTCTTCCTTATTTATTATCTAACTTTCATACACAGATGAGGCTATTAGAAATATCATGACTTGGATCAGGTGTACATAAGCTTTCAAACTGATATCTTTGTTCTTGAACACTTTAAAGATGCCTTCTGTAGCAGATCTGCCTAATTCAGTATGTCGTTTGATTTCTTGACTGCTGCTTCTATGAGTATTAATAGTGAATCCAAGCATAATTAAGTTTTTGATGAAATGAATCTTTTTTCCATTTATCAAGGTATTATTTATTTGTCCAGCAGTGAGAATTTTTTTGTTTCCTTTACATTGAAATGCCACTCAAATTTAAGGTTGTGGTCTTTGATCTTCATCAATAAGTATTTTGAGTTCCCTTAACTTTCAGCAAGCAAAGCTGAATCACCTGTATATGGCAGGTTGTTAATGAATCTTTCTCCAAACCTGATTCCATGTTCTTCATATAATCCAGCTTCTTGAATTATTTGCTCAGTGTACAGATTGAATAATTATGGTGAAAGAATACAACACTGGCACACACTTTTCCTTGTTTTAAGCCATTCAATGTCACCTGGTTCTGTTCAAGTGATTCCTTCTTGGTCTATGTATGGCTTCCTCATGAACACATTTATGTGTTCCATAATACTCCTTCTCTACAATGTTGTCCATATCTTGTCATAATATATATGGACAAAAGCTTTTGTATAGTCAATAAAGCACAGGTAAGCATCTTTTTGGTATTCTCTGCTTTCAGACAAGATCCATCTGAATTCAGCAATGACATCCCTTATTCCATGACCATTTTGTGAAGGCCATGTGCATAGTTGTCTTTTACATTCTTTCAAAAAGATATTTATAATGCATAAGTCATATAGGTTATAAATTTCTGTCACGTGATCTCTGGCATTATTTCTTTCAACAATGCTGTATTTTCCAACTACTGATACTTTCTCTTTTTTCCAACCTTTGCATTCCAATCACAAGTAATTATCAATACATGCTGATTGCATGTTTGATCAATTTCAGACTGAAGAAGTTGGCAGAATTCTTTAATTTTATCATCACTGCCTTTAGTAGTTGATGCATAAATGTGAATTATAATGGTATTAATTGTTCTTCCTGTTGTCATGTGGATATTTTCATAGACAACTTTATACTTCAAGATAGATCCTGAAATGTTCTGTCTGATGATGAATTTGATGCTATTTTCTTCAGTTTGTCATTCCAGGTATGGTAAGCCATATGATTGTCAGAGTCAAAATGGCCAATACCAGTTTTTTCAGCCAGTTAATGCCTTTTGTATTGAAATTTATGCATTCCATTTAATTTTTGACAGCTTATCATTTTCCTAGATTCATATTTTGTACATCCCATGTTCTAATTATTAGTGAATGCTTACATTTATTTCTCCTATTATGAGTTGTGCCCCATAAGCCAATGGAGATCCTGTAAGCTTTACTCCATTCAGGCTATAACTGTCAACTGTACTTTGAGGAAATAGCACTTCTGTAATGGTATTTTGAGTACTTTCTAACCTGAGGGGCTCATCTTGCCACGTTATATTTGACAATATTCCAGTACAATTCATCATGCTTCAATACTCAATATTTTGGTGCTGACAATATTATATTGCTATTCTTAAGTTCTCAGTATCCAGATATTCTGAAATAGTCTGCCTCTCCTTTCTCCTAGTCTGTCTTAGTCTAGAAGCTCTGCTGAAACATATATACCATGGGTGACCCTGCTGGGATTTATAATACAGGTGGAATAGTTTCCAGTTTCACAGAAACACACAAGCCACCACAGTATGATAACCTGACAGATGAGTGGTGACAACCCAGTAGAGAAGTATCTAAAGTACACCAAACCTACAACACTAAGAATAGGGGAAATTCATCCTGATGTCACATTGATGGCTTCTTTCACCTAAGTTATCTATATTTGTCTTACCCAATTTACATTCTTGATTAAGGTTGTACTTAAGAGGAACCTGTACATAGACCAAGAGGTAGTTGTTAGAACAGAACAAAGGAAGAACTAATGGTTTAAAATTAGGAATTGTGTGCACCAGGGTTGTATTCTTTCATCATACTTATTCAATCTGTATGCTGAGCAAATAATACAAGAAACTAGATTGCATGAAGAAAAATGTGGCTTCAGGATTGGAAAAAGACTCATTAACAACCTGTGATATGCAGATGATACAATCTTGAATGCTGAAAGTGAAGAGGACTCAAAATACTTATTAATGAAGATCAAAGATGATAACCTTTGGTATGGGTTGCACTTAAATATAAAGGAAAGAATATTACTTACAACAGGAAAAGATTGAAGTTGTCAATGACTTCATTTTGCTAAAATCAACTATCAACACTAATGGAAGCAGCAGTCAAGAAATCAAATGACGCATTACATTAGGCAATTCTGCTGAACAAGACCTCTTTAAAGTGTTGAAGATCAAAGATGTCAGTTTGAGGACTAAGGTGCATCTGACCCAAACCATAGTATTTTCAATAACCTAATTGTAGTGCAAGGAGCTCTGGTGGTATAGTGGTTATGAATTGGGCTGTGAACCTCAAGATCAGCAGTTAGAAACTACAGCTGTTCTGCAGAAGAAAGATGAGGCTTTTTGCTCCCATAAAGATTTACAGCCTCAGAAACCCTATATAGGGTTGCTATGAGTCAGAGCCAACTCCATGGTACATAACAACAACAACATTATGAGTGCAAAAATTGCACAGAAGAATTGATGCATTTGAGTTAAAGTTATGCAGGCAAATATTGAAAGTACCATCAACTTCCAAAAGAACAAACAGATCTTTGTTCGAAGAAAGATCTTTGTTGGAAGTACAGCCAGAGTGCTCATTGGAAGCTAAGATGACCAGATTTCATCTCTCAATGAAATGAGAGCATGTAGCCAGGAAGAACCAATCCCTAGAGAAGGATGTCAGAGAAAAAGAGGGAGGTACCAACCAAATGGGTTGGTACAGAGACAGAGGCAATGGGCTCAAGCATAGCAACAATTGTGAAGCTGTTCCAGGACCTTGCTGTTTCGTTTTGTTGTGCACAGGGTCACTGTGATTTGGTACTGACTCAGTGGCACCAAACAACAACAAATGACAATGTTGCAAAGAAACAAAGAAAAATAAAGTTAAAATAAGGAATCAGAGACAACAACAACAACAAAAAAAAACCACTAAGTAAAAAGAAGGAAAAGTGAAGTTTGAGAACTTCCAAATGAAAAGGAAATCAAGGAGACTTAAAGAAAATAATAAAATAAAAGTAAACCCCATAACTCAAAAGTTGCTGAGAGTACACATATTTGCAAAAATTCAAGTGCCTGGATAGTAGTTTGATAACAAGAGTTTCATACCATCATGGTGGTTATGGTGGTGATGGATAAATGATGTGGAGTCATTTCTGACTCATAGTGATGCTGTATAGGATTTCCAAGGCTGTAAATCTCAAGAAAGCCTCAACTTTCTCTTGTGGAGCTACTGATAGATTTGAACTTCTGACCTTGTGGTTAGCAGCCCAACTCTACACTACTAGTACTCTTTTCATCCCATAGAAAATGTAAACTTGAATGAACTTAAAATACATTGTTTCTAGGGATTAGTAGCAGAAGCAAGAAAGGTGGTGTTTTCTGATCTGCAGCTGCCAGAGGGTCCCATAGTGGCCACCTTTAATGGGACAGAGTGGGTGAAGGATCAAGAAGCACTCCCAATGCAGGGATATGGCCAATCATTGTAGATAAAGGTATGAACATTATTTTTTTTTCTGTTAATTTATATTTCTCTGTCTGTGCACCTCCTCTCTGGTCACTAGAGGAGGTGACTGAGCAAGTGGACACTCCCCCAACCCTTAAGGGCTCTACACATACAGATCTGCTTGGCAAGAGAGTTAAAAGGAATAGCTTAAAATGGCTCTAGCCTGCCTTGGGCTATTTCTCACTTGGAGAAACACCTGAATAGGCTTGAGGAGAAGGAGAGAGATAGACACAAAGGGAAAAAGGCTGAAAATCAGATCTTGAGTTACATCATGAGGAGAAATGATAACATTTAAAAATTTCTCAACCATCCTTGAAGGCAAGAACCTGAAAAAATGGTGTTATAGTCATACTCATATGTTTCTACTTTGTGTGTGTGTGGCAATTATAGACTTTAGTGTCCAACCTGTTTTCTTTTTGTTTAGCTTTATTTTCTGTTTTTTGTTTTGTTTTGTTTTGTTTTTGTTGTTGTTGTTACCCTTTTTACTTTGTGGTGGGTCTTTCTCTCCCTACATTACCCAAGAAGAGACTGTATGTGTGGTCATATAGCTAAATTACAATCGTACATTATATAATCTCATCATCTGGGCATGAGCCAATACCAGCTGCTATACACTGAATAGTAGCCAACACTTGCTAAAATTACTCTGAGTTTAGTAATAACAGAAATGAAGAGGTAAGTCCATCTCCTGATCATGTCTACCAGGAGGCAATCAAGAGCTTAATAATACACCAACATACATTCATCTAATTACTGAAAATGCCCAAAAAGCAATGGAATATCTCAGCTCATGTACAGAAACAAGATAAAGTAGCTGAACAAATGATCTGGTGGTAGACTTTGACTTCCCATTTGAAGGAGGGCAGGATTTAGAACTGCCTGATAAGGAATTCAGGAGAATGATATTGAGATGCATCCAAATGCTCCACAGCAGGGTTGAGAAAAATAAGGAAGAAGTCAGGAAAGTACTAGAAATAGCATTGGAAACAATCCAAAACTTGCACAGAGATCCAAGCAATTAATAATAAAATAGCAGAAGTTGA
>NW_006408529.1:22566418-22569092 GCF_000296735.1 Chrysochloris asiatica | reverse complement strand
TGGCATCACTTTCAGAATCACAGAAACATGCAAGTCATCACAGTGTAATAAACTGTGAGACGAGTAATGTATGAGTGAAATTACATATAAGCAAATGCTACAAGTTAAGGTCAAATAGTTCCCTACTATATTCATTTTTTAAACCAATTCATATTTTGAAAACAAGATTCATAGCAGAAATTACAGTACTTAATAAGGAGTTCTATTAGTGTAGTAATTATGAATTGGGCTGCTAAGCTCAAGGTCAGCAGTTTGAAACTCCCAGCTGTTCCACAGGAGAAAGATGAGGCTTTCTGCTTTCGTAAAGATTTACAGCCTCGGAAACCCTCTACAGGGTCGCTATGAGTTGGAACTGACTCCATGGCACATAACCGTCAACTAACCACAGTACTTAATAAACAGAGCTGTTAGGTTATTCTTTTGTGCTGTGCTGTATATGGGGAAAATGATGCTAAAGGTGTCATAAACTAAGATTTTTTTGGGAACCTTAACCTCTGGCTAAAGCAAGAAAGCGTATTACTTGGATATTTGCTGTATCTATTCAACTCCTTTTGAAATCTATTTCCATATCGTAGCTAGAGTAACATGTTGTTGTTCCTGTCATTCCAACTTATAGTGACCTTGTATAGTGTTTCCCATGAGCAACTGATTTGTTTGAAACACCTACCTTGTTCTTCAAAGTCCAATACTTATCCTATAATGCCATACCAGGACTCTTAGAGTAATTTAATCAAAATTAATTTCAAATACAATGACTGTTGTTATAAGGAAACTTACCCAAACCAGCAATGATAAAGACAAAACAGTTTACTCTGGTCTTCAGCTTTGCCGTTGACAATTGTAATATAATACAAATAATATATACTTTCTGTGTTTTTTTGTTTATTTGCTTATTGTTAAAATTACCCTCCCCAGAGAGATACTTTTTAAAATGAGCACTCTATTTCTTTGCTTTCTGTTTCATTTAATAGCAACGTATTATGGTCAAGGAGTCCTGATGAGGCACTGTGGGCTAATGCATTGGACTGCAAAGTTAGTTTGAACTGCAAGGTTGGTGGTTCAAGATCACCAGTTGCTTCTAGAACACCTTATCTGGGTCTCTATGGGTCGGGGCTACATTAATGGCACTTAACTCAACAATAACATTACTGTTGATGGGTCTTGTATAGGGTTACTATGAGCTGGAACTATACATAATTTGGTCCATCGTGATTTTCTACATAAAATTCAAGTTGATAAGTAATTAATTACTATAGCAATATGTTTTATATTGTTTGTTATATTCCATTGGATTTTGAATGCTTTTTGAAATTTAACTAAAAAAATGTTTATCATCAAAAGCTGATCTGTTTTCTTTTACTGATGACAATTTATATAATTCTTTTTTTTTTTAATGCTGAGACTCTAAAAACAAAAGAATGTTTTGTTGTGTTCTTTTGGAAAATCTGCATTAGCTTACATGTTAAGTAAATTTATGACACTTTTTTCCTTTTGTCAGGTTAAAACATTATATTAAATCTTTTTACCTGAGTATATATTATATTAAGGAGCACTAGTAGAATAGTGGTTACGAATTAGGTTGCTGTCAGTAGTTTGAAACTACCAGCTGTTCTGCAGGAGAAGGATGAGGCTTTCTGCTCCCGTAAAGATTGACAGCCTCAGAAACCCTGTACAAGGTCACTATGAATGGGAACCAACCCCACAGCACTTAACAACAGCATACGTTATGTTATTGTTGTTAAGTGCTTTTGAGTTCGTGCCAAGGAATGGCTGGTGAGTTTGAACCACAAACTTTAGTTAGAAGTTCAATGCTACAGAGCTACACCAGGACTGCACATATGCATTATATGGAACTCAAATCATTTACCAAGTAAGTGGATCTTGTGTCATTATAAGGAATTATGAGATATTTTGATTTTGCATCAGAAATTATTTTTGATAATTTAACCATTGGTATATACTTGGCATTAAAACTTTAGATGGCCTTTTTATAATTTATTTAATGAAATATGTAATACACATTTTCCTTTTTACTATATGGATTCTTTGCTGATGTGTTCTAATCCTTGTAATGTTTTTTCTTTATGTTTGATTTTGTCCTTGCATGTTGTTTATGAGCCATTGGAAGTCATGATTGATTGTTGTTCATGCTGATTATGTTATTTTTGTTAGTCGCTATCAAGTGGTCTCTGATTATCTGGTTCAGCACCATCTACATTCTTCAAATAATTGCAAAATGATTGAATAAGTGAATAAATTCCGATTCATATTGCATTTTTCAGTTTCAGGGAATGAGACTGAAATCTCTCCCTATTCTTCACCAATGTAGATGCCCTCTGGCTGATCAAAATAAAATTAGTAACTGAACAGATGTATACTGAAATAATCTATAATTTTACAGCATCTCCACTTTCTATCCTGTCATTGAAATATTCATGGTTTAGGAATGGCTCATAAATTAAAAAACAAAATTGTACTTCAGGCTCAGTGATCAGTGTAAAAGTCTTCTAGATTCTGGTTTCTAGGCTCAGTGGAGTCACCTAGATGAAAAGCAAAAGAATAGGACATCTAGACCCTGATTAATGTAACTAAATAGTAGCATTGCATTTGTTTTCTTTCATGGGCTTAAATAAATGCAAACAACTGAAAAATATCACTCAAGAAGTAGAAAAGA
>NW_006408529.1:22541034-22564538 GCF_000296735.1 Chrysochloris asiatica | reverse complement strand
GCCTCCTGTGCTGCCTCACTTTCCTGAAAGATTTCAATTCTTATTCCATCAATTCCTGGTGCCTTGTTCCTTGCCACTTCTTTCAATGCACTTTGGACTTCCTCTCTGAGTATCATTGGCTCTTGTTCATATGGTATCCTATCCACATCTCCTGATTATTTATGATAAAAGTTATGAATTTATTAACTGTAAGTCTTCTTAAAATGTTGTTGTTATTTTAAACAACCATAAAGTTTATAAAATGTAAATGTCAATCCATAGCTAAAGATGGAAAATAGATTAAAAGACCTCCATTTTTTAAACAACCAAACCTGACTGCTATATTGATATACCACATTCCACCAGGTGGCAGAATATTAGCATCAAATGACAGCCCCATTTTCATCAGGTGCCTTATATGGTGCCATGGCATAGACAAGTAAAAGACTCAGAGAACATTAAGGTCAGTCACAGTTGTAACCATCTATCCATATTGTTATATCTGTGTTACCATCTGGTCATTTCTTTCAAGTAGAACACTACTATATAATCCCCAGGTTTGACTCCCTTTCTATCAACCACTGTGGCACACATCTGACACAGGAAAAAAAAAATTGTTTTCCTTACCGTGTGAGGACTGCAAAAAACACAGTGGGGTATTTTTAACACAATACAATTATTTAATTTTGACTTATCCCACAACCTCCCATGATCCATAAACCTAGCTGGGATTCCCTTACTGGTCTTTCATCTCAGCACTAGTCTGAATTATGTATAGACTACTTCATAGAGACCTTGCTTCCAAACCTCAATTCCATTTTATCTCATTTGCTTCTTTATTCCCTTCCTGTAATTTAATCTTTTCCTAGATTGGAGGAGGCAAAATCTGGCTTTGAATAATAATTTTTTTTTTCACAAAATCTTATGTTTAAGATATATTCAGTTTTTAAAGATCTTGATTGTAGCACTAAAAAGCTAAGGATTTTAATATTAAGAAGCTCTGGTTTTTTGTTATAACATTTTCTGAAGCATTCATTTTATATTCCTCCTCAGTCCACTTGGCAAAACAGATGAAGCTCAGGGCAAAAAATAAATTACTGAGCTCAAGAATATAAAAATACTTATATCAAAATCCTATGTTGCTATATTACATTGCGATATATGGAAGAAGATGTGACCTGCTGTTGTTGTTGTTGTTAGGTTCCAAAGAGTCAGTTCCATTTCATAGCAATCCTATACACAACAGAATGAAACATTGCCAGTCCTGTGTTAGCCTCATAATTGTTGTTAGGTTTGAACCAATTTTTACTGTCTCTGTGTCACTCAGCTTTATTGGGGGTCTTCCTCATTTTTGATGACCCTCCACTTTACCTAGCATGATGTCCTTCTGGAGAAGGACTGATCCCTTCTGTCAATATGGCCAAGAGATCACACAAGAAACAAAGTCTAGCCATTTTATTCTCACTTCTAAGAAATATTCTTCCAAGACAGATTTGTTTGTTCTTCTATCAGTACATGGTACTTCAATATTCTTCTCCAACACCATAGTTCAAATGGAACAATAATTCTACAGTCTTCCATATTCATTGTCCATACTTCACGTGCATATGAGGGGATAAAAATTATTCAATAGTAAGTAATTATTTTCATGACTAATTGCAACTGTCAAAACTGTAAAGGAAGAAGTTTTGTAACAAAAAAGGGAAAGTAGTTAATCCTGAAGTCCAGGAACAGAAACGCAAGAACCATCAAGGAAGAAGAGCATGAGCGGAATATAGAACCCTATCCATAGAAGCAGTGACACCAGAGATGGAGGCAGAGGTGAGGACATGGAGAGATTGAGCAGCTGAGGGAAAGAGAAAAGCTGTGTGCCAGAAGGCAGGCTTGCAGAATGTGCCCTTTGGTTGTTGTTTAAATGATTATATATTCCTCAGTGTTTTTGTGTACATCTCCCCCACCAAAACAAAACAAACAAACAAACAAACAAACAAACCCAGAGAGAATAAAAGCAAATACTGTTGAATGATG
This sequence comes from Chrysochloris asiatica, assembly GCF_000296735.1. Classification (NCBI taxonomy): domain Eukaryota; kingdom Metazoa; phylum Chordata; class Mammalia; order Afrosoricida; family Chrysochloridae; genus Chrysochloris; species Chrysochloris asiatica. The sequence goes on along the minus strand of NW_006408529.1, from coordinate 22,562,531 downwards.
ATGCACAGAGGAGATTGTAATCATCACAATGAAATGAAGAGTGTAAAACCAATGTTCTCCCATGCAAACTATCACTCAATTCACAATACAAACTGAAAAAAAAACCACCCCAACCAAACTTTTTTTTTTTGTGTGTGTATGGTTTGGGTTAGGCACACTACAATCCTCAAAGTGACACCTTTGCTTTTTAGCAATCAAAAGATATATTTTATAGTAGATTTGCCTAGTGGAATACATCTTGATTTCTTGACTGCTGCATCCATGAAACTTGATTGCAGATACAAGCATAATGAAATCTTAAAAAACTTCAATCTATTCTCCATTTATCATTATGATATTTATTTATCAGACTTTGAGGATTTTTGCTTTCTTCACATTGAGGCACAAGCCATACTAAAAGCTGTAAAGTACAGGTAAACATCTTTCTGGTATTCTCTGCTTTCAGCTAGTATCTATCTAACACAATAACGATATCTGTTGTTCTATGTTCTTGCCTGAATTCAGCTTGAACTGCTGGTAGTTCCCAGTAAATGCACAGTTGCGGTTGTTTTTGAATTATCTTTAGGAAAATTTTACTTGCATATGATATTAATGATTTGTGTGATGATTTCTGCATTCCATTGACTCATATCTCTTTGGAATGGACACACATGGATCTCTTCTAATCAGTTGGTCAGGCAGCTGTCTTCCAAATGTCTTGGTGTAGATGAGTGATTGCCTCCAGTGCAGCGATATATTTCAATTTGTATTCCATAAATTCCTGAGCCTGGTTTTTTAGCAATGTCTTCAATGCACCTTGTATTTCTTCCCTCAGTACTTTTGGCCCTTGATCACATGCTAATTCTTGAAATGGTTGAACATCATCCATTTCTTTTTGATATAGTGACTGTATATTTCTTCCATCTTCTTTCAATGCTTTCTGCATCATTCAATAATTTGCCCATATAATCCTTCAAACTGCAAGTCAAAGCTTGAACATTTTCTTCAGTTCCTTCAGCTTGAGAAATGCTTAGAATATTCTTCCCTTTGTTTTTCAAACTCTAGTTCTTTGCACTTTTCATTATAATACTTGATTTTTTTTTTTCTCATGCTGCCCTTTGTTTTTGTTTCTTCTATTCAGCTCTTTGATTTCCTCATTTCTTCCATTTGATTTAGCATCTCTCCATTGCAGAACAAGTTGCAGAGTATCTTCTGACATCCATTATGATCATTTCCTTCTTTTTTGTCTTAGTGATACTATGCTTTCATCCTCTATGATGTTTGTAATATCATCCTGTATCTCCTCTGGTCTTCAGTCATGTCTAATGTATCATATCTGTTCTTGAGATGACTTTTTAGTTCAGGTGAGATCTATTCAAGGTCAAAATTTGACTCTCATGGACTTGTTTTAATTTTCTTTATCTTCAGCATGAACTTGCATAGGAGCAATTGATTGTTCATTCCATGTTTTGCTTCTGGCCTGGGTTTGGCTGATGACAAGGAGATTTACCACCATATTTTCCCACAGAAACAGTCAATTTGATTTCTGTGTAAGTCATCTGGTGAGTGCCATGTGTATAGACATTTTTTTACATTCTATAAAAAAAGGTATTTGAAATGAAAAAGTTATTCGTCTTGCAAAATTCTGTCATGTGATTTCCAGCATCATTTCTATCATCAAGTTTTAAACTAGTCATTATCCCTTTTATCTGTTTGCATAACTGCCTGTTCATGAACAGGTTCTTCATAAATAGGAACACCTATCCTTTCAAATGGTATCCATAGTTTGCTATGATCTACACTGTCAAATCCCTTTGCATAACGAATAAAGAATAAATAAACATCTTTCTGGTATTCTCTGCTTTTAGTCATGTGACATCAGCATTGATATCCCTCAGTTCATTTCCTCTTCTGAATATGACTTGAACTTCCAGCAGCTCTCTATGTACTGCTGTAAATATGTTTTAATTACCTTTAGTTAAATTTTGCTTGTATGTGATATTAATGATATTGTTAGTTGACTTCCCCATTCCTTTGGGCCATTTTTCTTTGGTGTGCACACAATGTGAATCTCTTCCTATCAGAGGGCCAGGTAACTGTCTTCCAAATTTCTTGCTTGGAGTGTGTCTCCAGCACTCTATAAGGTTGTTGAAATATTTCAGTTTGTATTTTATCAATTGCAGCTGTCTTATTTTTCACTTGTGCCCTCAGTGCAGTTTTGTCTTCTTCATTCAGTATGATTGGTTCCTGATCATATGGTACCTCTTGAAATGGCTGAATATCAACCAAATATTTTTAGTACACTAACTGTATTCTTTACATCATTTGTTATGCTTCCTGTATCATTGAATATTTTGTAAATAGTATCCTTCAAGATTTCTTCAATTTTGTCTGCTTGAGAAATGCTGAACCTGCTCTTCCCTTTTCATTTTCTAACTCCAGATCTTCGAGAATTTTATTACAGTATTTTTCTTTGCCATTTCAAGCAAAGAAATTTTATGTTTAGCTCTTTTACCTCCTTATTTCTTCCAGTTGCTTAACTTCTCAATGCTTGTGAGCAAGTTTCAGATTCTCTTTTGACATCATTTTTGGTCTCTTCTTTTTTTCTGTGCTATTAGTTAACCCTTTACTTATTTCATGCATGATATTCTTGATATCATCCAACATCTCTTCTAGATTTTGGTCATTAATATTTACTGCATCAAATCTGTTTTTGCGATGGTCTCTAAATTCTAACTTCAGGAGGGAAATATTCAAGTTCACAATTTGGCTTTTGTGAGCTTTACTTTTAATTTTTTTCAGCTTCAGCCTTAGTTTGTATAGGAATAATGATGATGTGTTCCACTATCTGCCCCTGACCTTGTTTGACTGATGATATTGAGTTTCTCCATCATTTTTACCCACAGGCCCCTCATTAGGGTGAATTCTATTTTACTTCTGTCTATTATGAATGCCTTCTTTTCTGGGAGGCTTATCTTCTGGCACTGTATCTGATAATATGCTGCTGCTATCCATAAGCTGTTCAGCAGCTAACCAATTAGAAGGGATCTGACTCCCCTTCTTCCTGGTCTGTCTTAGTCTGGAAGGCCTGGTGAAACCTGTCTACTATGGATACCCCTTCTGGAGTTTATAGTATTAGTGGCATATCTTCTAGCATCACAGCAACTCACAAGCAACCACAGATTGTCAAAGTTAAAAAAAATATTCCTCAAAAATTTGTAAAACTCTCACAGGCCATTTTACTGACATATCGTATATCTACATATAAAAAAATGAAAGTTAAATGAAATTAAAAAAAAAACATGTTTGTTGCTTTAAAACGCTATTTTAAAATCTCTGTCCTAGTTATCTCTTATTTCTTAGTAAATGACCCCATAAGTTGGTAGCTTAAAGAAATAACAAGGTTTTTGTAATTTCTCACTGATTTTTGCATTGACTGAATTTAACTGGGAAGTTTCTCAACTTTTGTGCTTACAGTTGTGTATTACCTGAGGCCGCACTATATGAAGGCTCAAATGGGCTGAATGTCAAAGATGACTTAGTCACATGGCTTCTAATTATGCTGGAACAGGCTGGAAGTTCAGCTAGAGCTATGCCCAGAGCAACTACACAGCCTCCTTATGGCTTGTACTTTCACAATGTTGTGACTAGATATCTAGATTCAATAAACAAGAACAAGTCTCCTAATGGGCTTAAAGTTTCAGGATTTTTCTTATTTGACTTCAGAAGTTTACTTCATTTCAAGTAAATTAATTTGGCAAGCAAGTTAGGGAAAGTAGTTCAAATTTAGCAGGGGTGAAGTTGGATTTTCTCTCAATCTAAGATGTATTAAAGGATTTTCATTTATTATTAACTTATCACAAATATTTTTAATAACAAATGAATTAAAAGTAATATTGTATCTACAGTGAAATCCCATCTAGAAAATAAAATGAAGAAGGTGGAGTTAAGATGACCATTTTAGCTAGAATCTCCCTGCTATTCCTCTGCAACAAAAACCTGAGAGACTGAGTAAAACTTATACAGATGACAATTCTGAAACCTTGACTTTAGATATAAGGACAACGTAAATCAAATAGTAACTGGACGAAGAAATTGAATGAAAGCAGAAAATGTGGGTATATGTTGAGCGGCAGTATCTTCCATGCAGACTCAACACAGCACAGCCTTTTTGAGTCATATGAATGTGAGTCCCTCAAAGTCAGAGACATAGCATAGACAAACCCAGATTGAAGAAATGTGATCAGAACACCCGCAACATCTAAGGAAGGGAAGTGTAGAAAAGATAGCCAGAACTCCTGAGGCTCAGGTAACCCCACAGCAAGGAAAGAGCAAGTAAATAGGAACAGAACTGTTCATCAGCTGTGGTCATTGAGCATTAAGGTGAGAGACCCACACATTGAGGAGACCCTGTTGGGTGGTAATTATAGATGCTGGACTCCAGGCACTCTCCCTTCATTATGAGTCAAGGCATGAACCAGATAACCAGTTACACTAGCACAGGAGTAAATCAGAGACCACACTGATGATAGGTAAATGGAGAAGTAGGCTCTTCTCCATCCACCTGAATTCCTTTCTCATGACCAGAGGTCTTTTCCCATCACCACCTACCAAGTAACTGGGTAAAGCCATTCCATTGTGCCTTCCCCTGCCTAGTGTCCCGCCTGGCCCACATCTCCCTATCCAGTTTTTCCCCCACTCCCTCACCTGTGGTTCTCCTTTTCCAGCAGTCAGGGGTACCACCTCTATGAGATTTGCGAGGTTCAGTCTCTGGGGTTCGCAGCATGCTTTCCCACGAATTGGGCTTCACATGCCTCAAGACTTCATAGTCAAGAATGTGGCCTACTTCAGGTTGTATACCAGGTACCCACCTGTAAAACTTCAGGTTGTACACATTCCTGCAAATACATTGTGGTGTTTCTGCTGCCTGCACTGTCAGCAGAATATGTCCCTACTGTCTCTGTGGTTAACTTCACACCCTCCTGTGGAATCTGCACAGCACTCTCACCATCTCTGTGATTAACAGAAGGGCTTATACTCACTGCTGTACTTATTTATTTTTCTTGCCTCTTCCTTCCCAATATATATCTTCCCAATAGATATCTAGATATCTAGAACATTTTAATCCTCACAACTGAACCAAGGAATATCATCATGATTTAATAAGAGATTGAAGTAAGTGGTCAACAACTTCATTTTGCCTGTATCCACAAGCAACACTCATGGAAGCAGCAGTCAGGAAAATAAACAATGTATTGCATTAGGCAAATTTACTGTAAAATACTTCTTTAAAGTGCTTGAGGGAAAAGATATCAATTTGAGGACTAAGTTTCTTCTGACTCAAGGCATGATACTTTCAGTCACTTCATATATGCATGTGAAAATAGACTATGAATAAGGAAAATTGGGAAAGAATCATGAATTTGAATTATGGTGTTGGCAAAAATTATTGAAAATACCACAGACTGCCAGAAGAACAAAGAAATTTGTGTAGGAAGAAGTGAATTCAGAATAGTCCTTAGAAGCAAGTATGGATGGGAATTTGTTTTTCATTATCAAGATTTATCAATCTCTTGAGAATAACATTATGCTTGGTAAAGTGAAGGGTTAGCGAGAAAGAGGTAGACACCCAACCAGCTAGGTTGACATAGTAGCAGAAGCAATGGACTCAAATATAATGACAACTGTGAGGATGGCAGAAGACCGGGAAGCATTTATTTCTGTTGTCCATTTAGTATTGAGTTGGAACTGCCTTGATGGTACCTGACAACAGCATGGAAAATTTTTAAAATTATACACAAAGTCTCAAAAGAAGATGGAAGGAGCACAGAGAGTCACTACAAAGAAGAATTAGTCAATGTTCAACAATTTCAAGAAATACCATATAATCAAGAACCTATGGTATTGAAGGAAGAAACTCAAGCTTCACTGATGAAATCTGTGAAAAATGATGCTCCAGGAATTGAAGGAATACAAATTGAAATGTTTCAACAAACTAATATAGCGCTCAAGGTACTCTCTTTTCTATGACAAAAAAGTTCGGAAGGCATTTACCTGGCAAACTGATTGGAAGAGATTCATAAATTTGTCCATTCCAAATAAAAGTGACCAACAGAATGTGAACATCACTGTAAAAATATCTGTATTATCATATGCAAGTAAAATTTTGCTGAAGATATTTCAAAATGGCTGCTGCAGTACATAAAGAGGAAGCTGCCAGTAATTCAAACCAATTAAAGAGAGGACAAAGACTATAGATACCATTTCTGGTGTCAGATGGATCTTAGCTAAAAGCAGAGAATATCAGAAAGATGTTTACTTGTTCTTTATTGACTATTCAAAGACATTCGACTGCATGGGTCATGACAAGTTATGGATAACACTCCCAAGTATGGATATTCAAGAACACTTAGTTATGCTCATGAGTAAACTGAACACAGACCATGAGTTGGTCATTTAAACAGAACAAGATGATACTAAATAGTTTAAAATCAGGAAAGGTGGGTACCAACATTGCATCTTTAACCATATCGATTTAATCTGTATGTTGTTGCTGTTAAGTGCTATCAAGTTGGTTCAAATTCATAGCTACACTGTCTAGGGTTTTTGAGGAGCTGCTAGTGATTTTGAACTGCTGACCTTGCTGTTCAAATTGAGCTTGTGGTCCAGTGCATTATCCTACAGCATGTGTTTAACACACAATCTGAGAAGCTGGATTATATTAAGAAGACTGTGGCATTAGGATTGCAGAATGACCCATTTAATAGTCTTGACATGCAGGTGACACCTCTGTGATTACTAGAAGCCAAGAGGACTTAAAATACTTACTGATGATCAAAGATCATCACCTTCAATGTAAAGAAAACAGAAATCCTCACAACTAGACCAATAAATAAATTAATGATAAATGAAGAAAAGATTGAAGTTGTCTAACACTTAATTTTGGGTGGATCCATAATCAATATTCATGGAATCTGAAGTCAATAGGCATTTTGCAGTAGGCAAATCTGCTGTAATAGACGTCAGTGTCAGGATTAAATTGAGCCTCACCCAAGCGATTGTATTTTCAATTGCTTTATTTGCATGTGCAAGTTGGAGAATGAATAAGGTAGACATTAGAAGAACTGATGAATTTGAATTATGGTGTTGGTGAAGATTTTTGAAAGTACCATTGACTGTCAGAAGAACAAACAAATCTGTCTTGGAAAAAGTGTAGCCAGAATGCTCCTTTAAAGTGAGAATGATCAGATTTTATCTGTAGTTATTTGGATATATTTTCAGGTGAAACTAGTCCCTGAAAAAGGATATCATATCCCAGGGTAAAATGGAGTGTCAGTAAAAAAGAGGAAGCCCCTCAACAAGATGGATTAATAAAGTGACAACAACAATGGTCTCAAACATAACAATCATCAGAATCACGCCAGACCTGGCAGAGTTTTGTTGTCCTGTGCATAAGGTTACTGTAAGTCAGAACCAACTCAAAGGTACCTAAAACCAGCAGTCAAATTTTCTTTTGAGATCTTCAGGAGAGTGCTTAATTGAGAATCTCTAGGTAAATGTTGGAATTTAGGGTTAAGGTCTGCAAAGATGGGAATCATGTTAATGCTTTGGTGTTTTGTCATTGTAGAGATTTCTTTCAGTTACTGTGGTGCTGTTCTCTTGGTGATCTAAGCAGTACATGACAGTTATTGTACATTAGTTGTAAAATGTTTGATAAATTTTATTTTTTGCTGAGCCTCAGTAAGTAGCTGTCCTTTTTTTCAAATTGCCCTGTGTGCCTGGAAGACAGCCAGGAGAGAGGACTAAGGTTAAGGCTATTAGCTCTGCTTTTTGTGCCAATGTGTCCCAGGCAACATGGCTGCTTTAAGCATCTCTGATAGTGTTGCCAACTCTGCTTAATGCTTCCCATGGGCCATTAAGTTACCAGACAGTTATGGAGGTCTGCCTACCCTTCAGTTGTCTGGAGGATGATGGCATGGTTAAGAGTATAGACTGTTTGAAGTCTAATGTTTGGTTTACTTAGAAAGATGCCCTGGTCTCAGCCTTCCTGCAGTTAGCAGTGCCCACTTTTCTGTTAGTAGGGGAAGCACATAGTGCTTGGTGTGCACTGTGGTGGGTTGTCCTTTTGCATGAGTTCACAGGTGGCAGTTACTGTTTTCAGTAAGACTGGTCATCTTTTCATTGTCCAATTCAATTGTTTTGAAATATAAACTACAGGGCTTTTGTGGGTTTCCTCAAATCTGGGTGAACACTCTTAATCTGAGACTTTATCGTTCATGCACAAATAGATTAAAGGGCTTTCTTATCAGGCAAGTTCTAGGGCTTGTGATTATTAGCCTTTACAAGCTCAAACCAAACTCACTGCAGTCAAGTCAGTTCTGACACACAGTGACAATTTTGGGGCATAGTAGAACTGCTCCATAGGATTTATGAAGGTGTAATTTTTTATGAGAATAAAAAAGTCTAAGTTTTTCCCCCACAGAGTGACTGGTAAATTTGAACTGATAACCTTGTGGTTTGCATCCAGTGATTAAACCAGTCTGTCACCAGTGCTCTTTCATTAGACTATGTTGTTGTTGTTAAATACCGTAGAGTCGATTCTGACTCATAGTGACCCTGCACAGGGATTCTGAGGCTGTAAATCTTTATGTGAGCAGAATGCCTCATCTTTCTCCCGTGGAACCACTCCTAGTTTCGAACTGCTGACCTTGAGGTTGGCAGCCCGACTCGTAACCACTATGCTACAAGAGATTAGACTATAGGGAGATGCAAATCAAAACAATGAGATACCATCTTACCCAGCAATAACAGCAGGGCTCAAAACCACAAAAAGCAACAACTGCTGGAGACTTTAGAACTCTCATACACTGCTGATAAATGGTAAGTCTTGCAATCATTTGGTATGGTTCTTCCTTAACAAATTGGAAATAGAAATGTCATACAATCCTACTTATAATCCTACTACTGGTTATATAGCTTAGAGAAATAAAAGTCAGGGCATGAATATGTAGATGCACTTCTACTTTTACCACAATATTATTCATAAAATAAAAAAGGTCATTAACAATCTGAGCTATGCAGATAATACAACTTTGCTTGCTAGAACCCAAGAGGACTTGAAATGCTTACTGGGAAGATCAAAGACAACAGCATTCAGCATGGATTGCAAATCAAAATGAAGAAAATTGTACCTCAATGTAGTGAATTGTCACAACTGGACTGATACATTGAAAGATAAATTAAGAGAATTTTGAAGTTGTCAAAGACTTCATTTTGCTAGGATCCAAAATCACTCCTCTTTGAAGCAGCACACAGGAAATCAAATGACTTTCTGCATTGGGCACATAGGCTACAAAAGACCTCTTTTGTATTTTGTGAGTTATGGTGTTGGAAGAATGTTGAAAGTCCTATAGACTGCAAATAGAACAAACAAATTTGTGTCAGAAGAAGTACAGCCCGGATACTTCTTAGAAGTGAGGATAGTTAGACTTTGTCTCCCATACTTTGGACGTGTTGTCAAAAAGCAACTCCCTCTGTAAAAGGACATCAGGCTTGGAAAAGTGGAAGTTCAGTGACAAAGAGGAAGACTCAAACAAAATGGATTGACAAAGTGGCAGCAAAAATGTGATCAAACATAACAATTGTGAGAATGGTGTAAATCAGGCACTGTTTCCCTCTGTTGTGCTGAGGGTCACTTTGAGTCAGAGTAGACTCAGTGGCACCTAATGGCAACTGCTTTACTAAGCATCATATCCTTTATTCAGGGACCTGTTGCTGTTGTTGTTAAGTGCTGTGGAGTCAGTTCCGACTCATAGTGACCCTGTGCATGGTTTCTGAGGCTGTAAATCTTTATGGGAGCAGAAAACCTCATCTTTCTCCCGCTGAACGGCTGGTAGTTTTGAACTGCTGACCTTGCAGTTTGCAGCCCTATTCCTAGCCACCTTCTAATAGTATGTTCAAAGTACATGAAATGAAGTCTGACCAACCTTGCTTTTAAGGAGCATTCTGACTGTACTTCTTGTAAGACAGATTTGTGTGTTCTGACAGAATTCTTCACTAACACTACATTTCAGATGCATCAATTCTTCTTTGTTATTCCTTGTTTATTGTCTAATTGTCACATGCTTATGAGGCAACTGAAAATACCATGGCTTAGGTCAGGCAAATCTTAGTCCTCAACATGACATCTTTGGTCTTTAACACTTTAAATAGGTATTTTGCAGCAGATCTGAACAATGCAATATGTAATTTGATTTCTTGAGTGGTGTTTCCAAGAGATTTGATCGTGAATCCAAGTAAAATGAAATCCTTGGCAACTTCAATCTTTTCTCTGCTTATCATGTTTTTATTGGTCCAATTGTGAGATTTTTTTCACCTTGATGTGTAATCCATACTGAATGCTTTATTCCTTAATCTTCATCAGTAAATGTTTCATGTCCTCTTCACTACCAGAAAACAAGGTTGCATCATCTGCAAATTACAGATCACTAATGAGACTTTCTCCAATATTGATACCTAGTTCTTCGATTTATAGTCAAGCTTCTATGATTATTTGCTCAGCATACAGAGTGAATAAATATGATGAAAGGATACAGCCCTGATTCACTTATTTTCTGATTTTAAAACATTAAGTAACACACTGTTCTGTTTTAACAACTGCTTCTTGGCTTATATACAGGTTCTTCATGGGCACAATGAATTGTTCTGGATATATCATTGTTTGCAATTTTAACCATAGTCTATTATGATCCACACAGTTAAAATGTCTTTGCATAATCAATAAAATACAGATAAACATATTATTGGTATCCTTTACTTTCAGTCAAGATTCATCTGATGTCACAATAACATCACTTCTTTTTCAGTTTGTTGTCCGGTAGTAGCTTGAATGTTTCTGTAAAGCTGAAATCTTTGATTGTTGTTATTAAGTGTCATCAAATTGGTTGGGACTCAAAGCAAGTCTATATAAGAGTTCTGAGCATCATCTGGTGAATTTGAACTGCCAAGCTTGAAAGAAGCTTGCCATAGGGCTCCAGGAATACTGACTGAGAAACTAATGAAAAAATTAGAAAGAAAAAGAAACTGAGAAATCCAATTTGAAAGACAAAAGTAAATAATAAGGAATTTTTTGTTAAAGTTTTGTTTTATTGTTATTTTGGAAAATACTCAAAAGAAAAGAAAGTTTCTTACAACCTAGTGCACCGGGATATTAAGGTTACTTTTACTGGAAATTTTTCATTGGGATATTAAGATTACTTTTACTGGAAATTTTAAGAATGTGAAAAAGGTGCATATAACTAAAGATAGGAATGCTTATTATACTATGGTGAATATTTGTTTTGTTGGTGTTAAGTGCTGTCCAGTCAGTTCTGACTTATATTGATCCTGTCAACTTTGCAGTTCAAACCAACTTTGCTGTCAAGTGATTATCCTCTAGTGCCACAACAGGACTTCTATGACACTAGTATTTAAACTACCAGCGGAGTCACCTGTGGTAGACAGGTTTCACATAGATTCCAGGCTAAGACAGACTAGGACTTTTCTTTTGAGACAGTCCATACTGAGGGATTAGACACTGAAAATCTAATGAATAAACTAGAGAGTAGATACATATTAAGTTGACTGAGAGATAAGATAGTATAAAGTAAGGAAGAGAGCAGCACAATATGAACAATGACAAAGTAAATCACTGGGAGTTGCACAAAGTAGACAACAAAGGTTTATACTATTACATAAACAATCTTGTAATATTAATAATAGTAAACAACATGTAAGAGACTAGACGGGTACACATGCAAGCTGAACAGATATAGAAAGGCAAGTGGGATCACATTCACAAGAACATATAGAATTTGCAGAGGAAATGTTTGTATTTGTATTTGGGTGTCCTGCAAATTCATCCAAGAATATTATAGACCATATCAGTGGCAAAGCTCTGAAAGCTTCTTAGCCATACCTTGAAGACATGAGTCACTGCGCTAGGGGATTTGGGGACCATAATTTGGGGGAACAACAAAGTCAAATGATGTATACTAGTCTATAAAGCAATGATCTACATCTGACTTTAGTGAATAGCACCTAGGTCTTTAAAAACTTGTGAGTGCCCATATAAGATACAAGAATTGATCTTCACCTTATTCAGAGAAAATAATAGTAAAGAAAATCAAAGACTTAAGGAAACAATTAGTCCAAGAACTAATCGACCATGTGGAAACCAACCACCAGAATCATGAGACCAGAAGAAATAGATGGAGTCAGGCTATTACTACTGACGTGTCTGATCAGGATCATGCTAGAATACAGAGTGGGAGAAAAATAGTGTAGAACAAAATTCAAAAGAATAGAGAAAGACCAGAATAACTATTCTGACAGAGAAAGGTGGTATCCCAAGATGGGCATTAACAAACACCTTTAATCCTGAAAATGAACTCACGCCTCAGAATCAATTTAAAGCAAACAATAGATTGACCTATAAATTGAGGAATATATTTCACAGTGCAATCAACCGTAAGTGAACAATATAGCATCTATTGCCCCAAAACAAAGTTCAGAGAGAAGGAATATCAAGAAAAGCAAGATGAATGGAAATGGGGAACCCAGGGAACCAGTAGGAAAAGTGCTGTTAATATTGAGAGGATTACAACCCATGCTACAAAATAAATTATGTGTAAGTTTATGCATATAGAATGAAAAGCACAACATAGAATTCTGTAAGACCAATTATTTACTCACTGCAAATACACCTTTTCAACAAATAAATGGCAACTATTTAGGTGGACCTCTCTGGACAAAACACACAGCAATCAAATTGGATACCTCTATGAAAAGACACAATAAAAACTTTCAATTATTGTTGTTGTTAGGTGCCTTTGAGACAGTTCCAAATCATAGTGACCTTGTGTAAAACAGAACAAAGCATTGCCATTATCACAATTGTTGTGATGCTGAAGATCATTGCTATAGTCACTTTGTCAATCCACCACCTCGGGATGTCTTTCTTTTTTGCCAACCCTCCACTATACCAAGCAAGATTTCTTTCTCCAGGGACTGGTTCTGCCTGATCACATGTCCTTAATATGTGAGACAGTCTCACCATCCTGGAGCATTCTGACTGTACTTCTTCCAACACAGATTTGTTTGTTCTTCAGCAGTCCATGGTGGTTTTAATATTCTTTTCCAACATCATAATTCAAATGCATCCATTCTTTTAAGGTCTTCTTTACTCATTGTCCAACTTTCGTATATAAAAGAGGTAATTGAAAACACCATGGCTTGGGTCAGGTGCACCTTACTTCTCAAACTAATATCTTTGCTCTTGAACACTTTAAGAGGTTTTGTGCAGGAGATTTGCTAAAACAATGTGTCTTCTGATTTCTTGACTTCTGCTTCCACGAGCATTGATTGCGGTTCGTAGCAAAATGAAGTCCTTAACAGATTCAATCTTCTCTACATGTATCATGATGGTATTTACTGATCCAGTTGTTAGGGATTATGTTTTCATTACATTGAGGAGCAATTCATACCGGAAGCTGTAGTCTTTGATCAACATCAGTAAATATTTTAAGTCCTCTTTGTTTCTAGCAAGCAAATTTGTATCTGCAAGTTGCAGGCTATTAGTAAGTTTGTTTTCTAATCCTGATGCAATGTTCTTATTAATATAATCCAGTTTCTGAGATTAGTTGCTCAGCAGACAGATAAATAAACATGGTGAAAGGATACAACTGTGACACATACCTTTCCTGAATTTAAACCATTCACTGTTTGTTATTCTTTTCTAAATGCCTCTTTATCTATATACAGGATCCTTTCTAATGTGCCTAATTAAGTGTATTAGAATATTCATTCTTTGCAATGTTATTCATAATTTGTCACACAGCTGAAAGACTTTGCATAGTCAATAAAACACAAACATCTTTCTGATATTCTCTGTTTTCAGTCAAGATCCATCTGATGTCTATAGTGATTTACTTAGTTTCACATCCTCTTCTAAATCAGGCTTGAATTTCTAGCTGCTCCTTCTCAATGTACTGTTGCAACCATTTAAAAATTATCTTCAGCAGCATTTTATTTGTATATGATATTAATGAAATTGTTAGATGTTTCCACATACCATTGAAATATGGATTTGTTCCAATAGGTTGGCCAGGTAGTTATCTTCCAAATTTCTTGGCATACATGAGTGAGCACCTCCAGTGCTGCATCAGCTTGTTGAGAGATTTCAATTTGTATTCTGTCAGCTACCAGAAACTTGTTTTCCACCAAAGTCCTGTGCAGTTTGGACGTCTTCCTTCAGTGCTATTGGTTCTTGACCAAATGCAACCTTTGAAGTGGTTGAGCATCAACTATTTCTTTTTGATGTGCTGACTATTCCTTCAATTTTTTTTGGATGCTTTCTGCATCATCCATATTTCGTGCAGAGAATCCTTTAATGCTGCAATTCAAGGCTTGAGTATTTTCTTCAATTCTTTCACTGTGAGAAATACTGAACGTGCTCTTATCTTTTGTTTTTTTTTAATTCTAGGTCATTGTATATTTCATTTTAATGATTGACTTTGTCTTCTCAATCTGCCCTTTGAAATTTTCTATCCGGCACTTTTACTTCCACATTTCTTCTATTTGCTTTAGCCTTTCTATGCTCAAGAGCATGTTTTAGAGTTAATTATAACATCCATTTTGTGTTTTCTTTCTTTTATGACTCTTTAATGACCTTTTAATTTCTTCCCATATGATTGATATTCTTGATGTTATGCCACAACTTTTCTGGTCTTTGTTCATTTGCATCTAATGGATCAAATCTTTTCTTGAGATGGTCTCTAAATCCATTGAGATATATTCAAGGTTATATTTTGGCTTTCATGAACTTTTTAAAATTTTCTTGAGCTTCAGCCTGATGGTCTGTTCCCCAGTTCCCTCACTTTGTTTTGGTTTATGTTATCCCACAGATGTAGTCAATTTTATTCCCATGTATTCTTTCTGATGAGATTCATGGGTATAGTCATAGTTTATGTAGTTTAAAAAGGGTATTTGCAATGAACCAAACATTGATCTTGCAAAATTGTATTATGGATTCCTGTTACCATTATTTCTATCACCAAGGCCATATTTTTCAGCTACTTATTCTTCCTCTTTGCTTCCAGCCTTCATAATCTCATTGCCAGTAATTAATAATGCATATTTTATTGTAGACTTAGGAAGTTGATAGAGTTCTTTAGTTTCATCATCACTAATTTAATGGTTGGTGTGTAAATGTGAATAATAGTGGTATTAACTGGTATTCTTTGGAGGCAAATGAGTGTTATCCTATCATATCATAGACAGCACTGAAATTCAAGATAGATATTGAAATGTTTTTTTTTTTTTTTTGACAACAAACGTGATGCCATTCTTCTTCATATTGTCCTTCCCAGTATAGTAAACCATAGCATTGTCAGATTCAAAATGGCCATTACCAGTTCATTTCTGTCCTTTACTGGTCTTAAATTTAGTAGTTCTGTAAACTTGATAAAGTCACAGTACTGCTAAATCTTAGTTTCTTCTTATGTACAAGGAGTGTGAGTAGGATGCATAATTGTGAGTGTTAAAAGGGAACACATGATCAGGCATGTAAGCTTGCTGATGATCATGTTGGTATACTGGAGAGTAGAAGTGGGGGAAAGTCAGCAATGAAGATATGGGCTGAGTTTGACCACGTTCCATAGACTCTCGCCGACCTGTAGATGAGAGAAAGAAGAGGAAGGGCTGGTTGGTCTGAAGTGTGGTGAGAGCTAAGAACTCTTAAGCCTATGGACAAGGACCTAGCCATGGAGAGTTTAAGCCTAGAGTGAAGTATCTAGCTAATATGAAGTGAAAGCTATGGCGTTCTATTTATTTTATTCCTTCTGCATATCTAGAGTACATAATTTTGTATGACATATAGTGATCAATAATTCTTTTGTTGAATGAACAAATGAAAATTATGAGTCTTTTGAAACTATAAATTTGCAAAATATAAAAGAGGATGTATTGTGATTATAGTAATTCTGGTCATGTGAAACTCGGTTTTAGTATATATACTTAATTATCTGCTATATGGAGTGTCACCCTATATTTAAAATTATTATAATAGCAAATAAAAACTCAGATAAAATAAAGAACCAAAGGAAATAATGTCAAAATCACAACAAATTAAAGTTTTGGAATAGCTTATTTTAAGCAAAATATTATAAAACATTTCTTTTCTTTAACAGATGTAACATAAGTACTCTGTTATTTTCATAAGAGCAATATAATTACCTAAGTAATTGTGTTGGGAAATGTTTCAAATTAATTTGCATATTGAAAACAAAATGAATAACACAGCATCTCATAGAAATACCAAGTTTTCTTTGGCATTTTCTTTGTGTTTGCCACAAATTAGGCCATTAAAGTATCATTCATGTTATTATATCTACTAATTTTAATACTCAATTTAAACACCACATACATTCACTACTATACTTAGGTTCTAACTTCATATATGGTTACATTCTACACATGTTTTTATAATTGAAATCATAATGTATAACCTAGCTTCCCTCATTTAACAATCACTTTTTGTTGACTCACATATATTGTATCTGGAGTCTTGGTGTGGAGATGTGGAAAGAAGCACTGGACTGCAAAGTCGGTTTGGATTACAAGGTCAGTGGTTCAAATCCACCAGGCACTCCTTGGAAATCTTATACAGGGTCACTATGAGACACAACCGACTCAATGACACTTAACAACAACAACAAAAACATGTATTTTATTTTTTATTAGTTATCGATCAAACAAACAATCAAGATGTATTGATAATTACTAGCTGTTGGGATGCAAAAGTTGGAAACAGAAAGGAAGGATTAGCATTGGAAAATATGACCTTGGTGATAGAAACAATGCTGAAAATTGCATAATTGAATTTTGCAAGACCAATGAAAATACCTATTTTGAACAATATAAAAGATGACTATCTATATGGACCTCATCATATGGAATGCACAGAAATCAAATTGAGTACATCCATGGATAGAGATGATGATGAAAGCATCAGGCAAAACAAGCCAGGGCCTGACTGTGGAACAGGCCATCAAGTTTTTATACACAACTTCAGGCAGAAGTTGAAGAAAATCAAAACAAGTTCACGGAAGTCCAATTATGATCTCAACTGATCATAGAGATTATCCAAAGAGTACATTTGATTAATTAGAAACTAATTACAGAAGACCAGAAGAATTGTAGGAGAACATAAAAAGATCATTCAGGAAGAAAGTTAAAAGTTATTAAGAACACAAGAAAGAAGGAAAAGACAAAAATGGATTACAGAAGAGTCTCTAAAACGTGCTTGCCAGCATAGAGATGCTAAAGAAAATGGAAGGATTTAGGAGGCAAAAGAGCTAAACAGAAAATTTCAAAGGGCAACTTAAGGAAACAAAGTCAAATATTATATAATATATGGAAATATCTGGAGCTAGAAAACCAAAAGTGAAGAACATGCTTAGGATTTTTTAACATGAAAGAACTGAAGAAAAAGTTTAAGTCTTGACTTAACATCACTGAAGGATTCTATGGGCAAAATATTAAATGATGCAGAAAACATCCAAAGAAGATGGAAGGAATACACAAACACACACAAAAAAATCATTGAAAAAAAATTCCTCAGAACTGGACCAATAAATAACATCAGAATAAATGGAGATAATATTGAAGTTATCAAACACTTAATTTTACTTGGATCCATCATCAATACTCATGGAAACAACAGTCAAGAAATCACATTATGTATTGCTTTAGGCATATCAACTGCACAAGACTTCTTTAAAGTATTTAAGAGCAAAGATGTCAGTTTGAGGTCAAAAGTTGCCCTTTACCCAAGCCATGGTATTATCAATAGTCACATATGCATGTGAAAGTCAGGCAATGATAAAGACTGTAGAAGAATTGATGCATTTAAGTTATGATGTTGGAGAGTTCTATTAAAATTGTCATGGATTGCTAGAACAAATAATTCTTTATTGGATGAAGTATAACTAGATTGCTCCTTATATGCCAGGATGGTCATACTTCGCCTCAGATTTCAGACATATTATCTGGAGGGACCTGTCCCTACAGAAGGATATCATGTTAGGTAAAGTGGAGGGTTAGCGAAAATGAGGAAGCCACTCAATAAGATGAATTGGTACAGTGGCAGCAGCAATGGGCTCAAGCTTAAAAATTATTGTATGGTTGCTTTAGGACAGGGCAATGTTTCATTCTGTTGTGTATAAATCCATAATATGAACTGACTCATTGGCAGCAACAGTGGGCTCAACATAACAATTGTGAGGAATACATAGGACCAGGTTGTGTTTCCTTCTTTATTCATAGGGATGCTATGTGTTAAAACCAATTGTATAGCACCTAACAATGATACTTTAAGTTTCCCTTTGATGATTAAAAAAAAAAATTGAAATATCTTCTTCCTGTATAGGTAATAATTAAAAGAACATAATTTAATTATAAGACGTTTAATGCCTACTTGGGAAAGAGAGGGTATTTAACTGATGACACTTTACACATAAGCAAGTTTGTGTCTTCTGCATATCACAGGTGATTAATGAGACTTCCTCTAATCTGGATGCCACTTCATTAATATAATACAGCTTCTCAAATTTTTTGTTCAACACAGAGATTGAATAAGTATGGAGAATGGATAAAACCCTGTGAACACCTTTCCTGATCTCCTTGTTCTGTTCTAATAGCTGCCTCTTATCTATGTACAGGTTCTTTATGAACCTAATTAAATGTTCTGAAATACTCTTTTTTTTGCAGTGTTATTCATAGTTTGTCATGATCTACACATTCAAAAGCCATTACAAATCCAATAAAACACAAGTAAACCTCTTTCTGATATTCTCTGCTTTAACTAGAGATCAATCTGTTGTCAGCAAGTATGTCCCTATTTCCATGTCCTCTTCTGGATCAGACTTGAATTTCTGGAAGTCCCCTATTAATGTACTGTTACAACTTTTTTTTTTTTTAATTATCTTTAACAAAATTTTACTTGCATGTTAATGATATTGTTTGATGGTTTTACATTCCATTCATCCACCTCTCTTTGGAATGAGAAGAAATATAGATCTCTTCCAAATTTCTAGGCATAGATGAAGGAGTATATCCATTGCTGCCTCAGTTTGTTAAAAGACTTCAATTTCTATCACACCATTTCCTGGAGCTTGGTTTTTCATCGGAGCTGTCAATGCAGCTTGGATTTCTTCCATCAATATCACTAGATCTTGATTATTATGTTACCTCTTGAAATGGCTGAACATCGATTATTTCTATTTTGTAGTGACTCTGTGTATTCTTTCCATTTTTTCATACTTTCTGCATCATTCAATATTTTGCCCATAGAATTCTTTAATATTACAAGTTGAGAGTTGAATTTTTCTTCATTCTTTCAGAATGTTGAGCATATTCTTCCTTTCTGGTTTTTGAATTTGAGGTCTTTATACATGTCATTGTATTTGACTTTGTTTTCTTGAGCTGCCTTTTGAAATTTTCAGTTCAATTATTTTACTCGATCACTTATTCCATTTTTTTATCATCTCTATGCTATCAGATATTTTTATGCTGCTATTCCTAAGGTTTTTGGTGGCTAATCATATGAAGTAGTTTGCCTCTCCTTCTTACTAGTTTGTCTTAGTCTGGAACCTCAGCTGAAACCAGTCTATCTTGCTGGCATTTACAGTATCAGAGGCACAGCCTCTATTATCACAGCAACACACAAGCCATCATAGTACAAAAATCCTATAGCTGAGTGTTTGTATAGCTCTCCCCTATGCATTCTGACCATTCTGTTTCTTTATTGGTATTTTATACTTCTCACTCCAAAGTTTGTTTTTATAATCTCTGTTTAATGTGACATTATATCCTATATCTAAGTTATGTTTACATATAAATTGCATATTTTGCTTTATCTAAAGAAATCAAGATGTTCCATAATAATTCTTCTTTGTTCCTGCTTAATTGTCTATTGTTTCCTCTTCATCCAACTGGAAAACAAAACAAAAAAAAAACTTGGCATTCTTTGAAGACATATGCTGATTCATTCATTAACTCATAAGATTCCATCTGTCTAAAATGTCCATTTCAATCACACTGTTCCCATTGTAACCTGTTCATTTTATCATTATATAATTAACTTTGTTGTTGTTAAGTGTCATCGGGTCACTTCCGACCCACAGCAACACTGTATAGGGTTTCCAAGAAGTGACTGGCAAGTTAAAGCAGCTGACCTTGTGGTTCAAACTGACCTTTGTGTCTAGTGCTTATCCTATAGCGCCACACCAATTAACTCTAAACACTTCAATTTTCCAGTTTTTCTAAAGCACTCTGACTGCAGTTTCTCTAATATTTGCTTTCTCGCTCAGAAAAGATGTAAGGCTTTATAAACTCTTTACATGGTCTTTTAGAGTCAAAATCCACTAAAAGGCATTTAACAACAACAGTATATATATATATATATACTTAAGGTTGGCAGCCCAACTTGTAACTACTACGCTACCAGAGCTCTCTCTCTCTTTCTGTCTCTCTCTCTCTATCTCTCTCTCTGTCTCTCTCTGTCTCTCTTTCTGTCTCTCTCTCTCTCTCTCTCTCTATGTATATATATGTTGTTGTTAGGTGCCATCCAGTCAGTATAGACTCATAGCGACCCTATGCCCAGCAGAATGAAACACTACCCAATCCTGGGCCAACCTCACTACTGTTGCCACACTTGATTCCATCGATGCTGCCACTTGGCCAATCCATCTTGTTGGGCTCTTCCTGTTTTTCTCTGACCCTCCACCTTACCAAACATGATATCTTTCTCCAGAAACTGGTCCCTCTTGACAATATGTCTGAAGTATGAGAGACGAAGTTTGCCCATCTTGACTTCCAAGGAACACTCTTGTTGCACTTCTTCCAACACAGAGCTGTTGGTTGTTTTGGCAGCCCATGGCACTTTCAATATTCTCCTCAAACACCATAATTCAAATGCATCAATTCTTCTATGGTCTTCCTTATTATGTGTATCTATCTCTCTATCTATCTATCGATCGATAGATAGATAGAGCTCTGGTAGCATAGTGGTTACGAATCGGACTGTGAACCTCAAGGTCAGCAGTTCGAAACTACTAGCTGTTCCATGGGAGAAAGATGTGGCTTCCTGCTCCTGTAAAGATTTACAGCCTCGGAAACCCTGTACAGGGTCGCTATGAGTCGGAACCGACTCCATGGCACATAACAACAACAACAACAACAACCACTTAAAGGAGCTCTGGTAGCACAGTGGTTACGAGTCGGGCTGCTAACCTCAAGGTCAGCAGTTCGAAACTACCAACCATTCTGCGGGAGAAAGGTGAAGCTTTGTGCTCTCGTAAAGATTTACAGCCTCAGACACCCTATACAGGGTGGCTATGAATTGGAACTGACTCCATGGTGCATAACTACCACCACTTAAAGCACATTATTTGGGGTTGATAATAAGCCCCATCAGTTTC
>NW_006408529.1:22537370-22540034 GCF_000296735.1 Chrysochloris asiatica | reverse complement strand
CTTTGGACATATTGTCCGGAGGAAACAGTCCCTGGAGAAGGATGTCATGCTGGGTAAGGTGGAGGGTCAGAGAAAAAGAGGAAGACCCCTAACAAGATGGATTGGCCAGGTGGCATCATTGATGGACTCAAGTGTGGCAGCAGTAGTGAGGTTGGCCCAGGACCGGACATTGTTTCATTCTGCTGTGTATATATATATATAATTTTTTTCCCCTTATACCTTCTAAAAGGATCCCTAATGGCACAAGGGGTTAAATGTCAGGCTAATAACCAAAGGCTGATGTTCAAATACATCAACTGCACCAATGGAGAAAGATGTGGTAGTCTGTTTATATCAAGATTTACAGCTTCAGAATTCCTATGTAGCAACTCTATTCTATTCTTTAAGGTCACTGTGAGTTGGTATTGACTTAACAACCGTGGGTTTTGTTTGGAGTTTGGCTTATGTCTTCTAAGTCATTGGAATAAGGGACTCTATTGTGTTTGTCTAAATTGATTCACTTATGACCTGAAAAATAATGGATCCCTGTCCTGCCTGAGAAATTAAAGATAAGCACAAAAAATATGGAATCATTATTACTCACAGCTGTGGTATAGGTCAGGCTCCTTCTGCCAAATTCTAGAACAAACATAGATTATGCATATTCACAGAATCTGCATGCCAAGTTTCTGATTTCAGAAACAGGTGACAAAACCAATGAATGGTATATTAACCAATTAGTCAGAGTATATGCTGACCATATGAACCAAATGTGTAATTTAATAATAGAGTATAGAAACATCAAGTTCAAATAAACCCAGTTTTGGCAGAAATTGTGATGAAGCTTTTTACAGAAAATCATCTGGAATTGACCAGGAAAAATCCAAAGTAGAGGTGAGATCAGCCATGGGTTTTATATAATCTGAGTAATCATTTGTCTTTTCCAAACCTTTGTTCTCCAAGACTCAAATGTGGAAATTTCCTGAAGTGACTGATTTAAGTAGAATACGTAGTATCACACTGACCAGACGTTACAATGTGTGTACAATCCTGAGTGTTCAGTATTGCAGAATTCATGAATCAAGTGACTCTTCATAGGGCAATCTAGATAGTAGATATAACTATTCATCTATATCGGTGCTCACAGAAAAATTCTCTACACACATGTACACATATATACTCATCCAGTTTTAAGGATACTGTCTGAATAATCCAGAGGAGAAGGTGTAGGAAAAGAAAACATAGATCCAAGATCTGCATCTAGCTTCATAGAGAGATAATTAGTTTGAATGTTTGGGAAGCTTCAGTCATTCTTGTATAGGGTGCCTGAGGAGCAGCTGATGAGTTTGAACCACTCATCTTGCAGTTCAAACTGGCTTCGTGGTTGAGTGCTTATCCTACAGTGCCACATCAGGACTCCAGAAAAGTAGAGTTAAGTAAAAAGGAATGAAGAAAGATACTAGGAAAAGATACAGGTGAAGTCAGGTCTTAAAATGTGAAAATAATCTTCTGTTCTCTGAGACCATCTAGGCAATTACACTGCTAAGCACTAACTGTTGGCCATTAATTCTGGATTTTTGGTAGAGGCCACCACTCAACTCTGGGCTTCTGCTCTGCCTTCCAGGCCCACTGGAAAGGCAACTCTACTTCTTCATCTTTGGCTGCCCCATCTCTAAGTCAGTTTGAATGTTGACCCCACCTCCTCCATCCATCCAGACTCCATTCTTCTGCCCCCTCAAACATGGCAGCCCCAAACCCTCATCTTTGGGCAGAGATCCCATCTTAAATGCAGTCTGACATTCTGGAACCAAATTGATGGTGTATATCTGGCTCTGAAACTTAGAGAACTAGTGGCCCTACCCACCAGAGATAATGACTCTACCTTTTGAGATTGAAACAGCTCTGCTTCCATGGTCCTGGTGTCTCTTCAGCTTCTGATTTATTGGTCTCTAGAAGAGGACAGCATGGCTTATGTTTTGCTCAAGCAAGTGTTTCAAAGATCTTTAGTTCTACTGATAAATACCCAGAGGAACCCAACTCTGCCAGGAAGCCTCCTTCATGAAGGTACTCAGCTCTTTCAAGTTGTAGGTTGGTTCCCATGCCATTTTGTACTTGTTTACTGGTTTTCTTGCTGCAGTTTCTATCCTACTTTTTCTCTCCATATGTACCATCATGGTACGGCTTTTCTGACTTCCTTCTGAGCCATCATCAGAATTGCCTTTGACACCCATAATTCCAACAGCCTCTTTAAGACAATCTAGGCATTTACTATTAAAAGGGAACCCTGGTAGCATTGTGGGTTTGAAGTTGGGCGGCACACTACAAGGTTAGTAGTTTGAATCTATGAAATGCTCTGTAAGAGAAAGATGAAGCTTTCTACTCCTGTAAAGAGTTAGAGCCTCAGAAACCCTGTACAGGGACACTACTAGTCAGAATTGACTCTACACTACACAGCCACCACTACTATTTAGGAAACTTAGTACATGGACCAAGAGGCAGTTGTTCAGACAGAACATGGGAACACTGAATGGTTTCAAATTAAGAAAGGTGTGCGACAGGATTGTATTCTTTCACCATATTTATTCAACCTGTAGGATGAGTTGGGTTATATAATAATAATTATAAAATAATATGAGAAGCTGGGTTATATGAAGAAAAATGTGGCATCTGGATTGGAGGAAGACT
>NW_006408529.1:22525342-22536735 GCF_000296735.1 Chrysochloris asiatica | reverse complement strand
GACATATTGTCAGGAGGGACCAGTTGCTGGAGAAGGATATCATGTTTGGTAAGGTGGAGGGTCAGAGAAAAAGAAGAAGACCCCCAATGAGATGGATTGGCCAAGTGACAGCATCGATTGACTCAAGCATGGCAACAGTAGTGAGGTTTGCCCAAGATCGGGCAGTGTTTCATTCTGCTGTGTATAAGGTCCCTATGAGTCTGTACCAACTTAATGGCATCTAACAACAACAATGTTCTTCCAGTCTCTGCTCATTAACCAATTAAAAAAACACATCCACATTTTAGGTATCTGTTAGAGCAGCACTGCACTCTTGGTACCAAATTTTATTTATTTCAGATGAGGGCTCATCACATCAGATGACATCATGGGGGTTATTGCATCATATTAGAAGTCATTATAGAAGTGATAACTGCATCTTAATTGCTAAACCATTGAGAATCCTGGGCAAGCATGCTGAGAGAAAACATTAACTATCACAGCAACCAACCAGTTGAAAGATTGATTCCTTGGGTTTATGAACATTCAGGAAAAACTCAATGGCCTTTTGTTGTTAAGTGCTGCCGAGTCCATTCTGACCCATAGTGACCCTGTATAGGGTTTCTGAGGAGCGACTGGTGAGCTTGAACAACCGGCTTTGCAATTCAAACAGCTTTGCAGTCTGGTGCATTAACCCACAGAGCCACACCAGGACTCCCAGTGGTCTTTTAGCTCCCTCTATATCCTGCATCAGGGTCATCATCATCTGGCCTTTGGTTATTGAGACTTAAGCCAGTGGCTTGCTGTATTACTGCCAGTTTTGGAATTATCAGTCTTCACAGTTCCTGAGTCAGCACCTTGCTCTCTGATCTGCTGATCTTGAGTTCATCATCCTCTGAAGCTACATGAGTCCAGAGAAAATACTAACGTGGCATCTGACCCACAGACTTGAGACCTGCTCAACTGTGTGAGGAATTTCCTTGAAGTAAATCACTCTGTCTTTATCTCATTGTTGTTGTGTCCCATCGAGTCAGTTCTGATTCATAATAATCCTGTATATAAGATTTCCAAGAATACCTGGTGAGTTTAAACTGACTACTTAGTGGTTAGCAGACAAGGGTGCTTATCCTACAGTACCACACCTGTTGTTGTTAGGTGCCATCAAGTTGGTACTGATCCATAGCGACCTTATGCACAGCAGAAAGAAACATGCCCAATCCTTGGCCAACTTCAGTACTGTTGCCATGCTTGAGTCCATCAATGCTGCCACTTTGCCAATCCATCTCCCTGGATGGAAATCTTCCTTTTTTTCTCTGACCCTCCACCTTACCAAACATGATATCCTTCTCCAGCGACTGGTCCTTCCTGACAATATGTCCGAAGTATGAGAGACAAAGTTTGGCCATCTTGGCCTCTAAGGAGCACTCTGGATGCCCTTCTTCCAAAACAGATCTATATCATCTGCAACCTGCGATGTGCAGATGATACAACCTTGCTTGCTTAAAGTGAAGAGGACTTAAAACATTTACTGATGAAGATCAAAGAGCATAGCCCTCGGTACGTATTACATCTCAATGTAAAGGAAACAAAAATCCTCAGTACTGGACCAATAAACATTCTTATCAACAGAGAAAAGATTGAAGTTGTCAAGGACTTCATTCTTCTTGGATCCACTATCAACACTCATGGAAGCAGCAGTCAAGAGAGCAGACAACATATTGCATTAGGCAAATTTGCTGCACAAGACCTTTTTAAAGTGTTGAAGAGCAAAGATGTCAGCTTGAGGAATAAGGTGAGCCTGACCCAAGCCATGATATTTTCAATAACCTCATATGCATGCAAAAGCTGGACAGCGAATAAGGAAGACCATAGAAGAATTGATGCCTTTGAGTTATGGTGTTGGAGGAGAATATTGAAAGTGCCACGGGCTGCCAAAAGAACCAATAGTACCACACCCAGTTCTATAAATATAAGCCTCACTCATTTTGCATCTCTAGAGAACCTAGACTAAGACTGTTGTTATGTGCCGTGGAGTCAGTTCCAATTCATAGCGACCCTGTACAGGGTTTCCAAGGCTGTAAATCCTTACGGGAGCAGAAAGCCTCATCTTTCTCCCACAGAACAGCTGGTAGTTTCGAATTGCTGACCCTGAGGTTCACAGCCCGATTCGTAACCATTACGGTACCAGAGCTCCTTAGACTAAGACTGTAACCTATAATAATCATGAACTAATTTAATCATTTCCACCATTTAACACCTAACTCTCTTATTGTTAGATCTCCTTCTTGGAGATTTCAAGATCTCAGATCTAAAAGGATTTTCATTTGATAGTTCCTGATAATTGTCAAAAATTGATATCCATGAAAAAGTTCAAATGAGTATAAAGATAAGTAATTGATCTGGATTATAGTCAGGTCATCCTCCTTTGGTCATGTTGGGAGAATGTATCTGTGGATGTGTGTTGATGGATGTGTGATTTTATGAAGCATTTTATAAGGGGAATCTGTGCAGGGAGAGGATGTAGGTGTTTGTCATTGAGTCACGTTTCCCAACTATGTTGTGTTCACCTTCATAGCTGTGTTGTTGTTGCTGTTAGGTGCCATTGAGTCAGTACTGACTTATATCGACTATGCTCAACAGAATGAAACACTACCCGGTCCTAACCTAACAGTTTTTATCATGCTTGAGCCCACTAATGCTGCCACTCTACTGTAGTTAAGTTTTTATCATTCCCACAAAGTTCTTAAGACACAATTTGAATTTGTACACTGTGTCACCTAATCATTCATTTTCACTTATTTGGCAAAAATAGATAAAAACCATGGCCCATTGTGACAATGCTCAGTATTTCTGAAAGAAATAAGCCAGGTGTTGGGTGGCCTATTTGGTGAAGAGAACATGTTATGCTTCACAATTACTTTCCAAACTTTCAAAATCAAAAATATAAAACAAAATGAAATTAAAGTCAAAACAAACCTTTCACTTAATGATTTTAGTGATTTAGTGCAGAGAATAAATTGTATAATCCAACAAGAATGTAAAATTTTCCACACTAAGAGATTTACAATTAGATAGATTAGCATGTCATTGCAAGTAAGCTGTAACAATTGAAAAGCTCACAGAAAGAGAGTATATGACAGTGGTATTGAAATCATTCTGAAGTTAGAAAACAACCCAGTCATTAGGAGCATAGTGTGATGTGGAAAGTTCCTTAAGTGATTATAGATGAGAGTAAAAGGTTGTGTAGGGTTCTGTGCACTTATCTCTGTGTTGCCTAATGTTGGCCTTTCACAGAGGCTGAATTACAAAGCACAGAAGATAAATTAACTATAAGAAAGGAAACTGCCTTTGATGCTAGTGCCTCCTCTATTTTGGATTTATTAAATAAACATCACTCACGAAAAATCATCTTGCAACAAATACATATTCTACAAGTTTACCAATTAGGTTTAAATGTATGAAGATCAGCAGTAATAAATGAGTTTCTGTTGAATTATGATTGATGGCTTCTAAATGATATTCCATGGAGTCCTGGTGTGTCGCTGCAGGTTAATTCACTGGATTACAAGGTCTGTTTGAACTGTAAGGTTGGCATTTCAAGCTCACCAGCACCTACTCTGAAACTCTATACAGGGTTGTTATGAGTTGGAGCCAACTCAACAGCACTAAACAACAGCAACAATAAATAATGATATTATTCCCTTAAAAATATGTATTCTCCATAGTATAATAGGCATTCCGATCTTTAGCTATGATCCCCCTTTTTACCATTCTTAACATATCAAGCAAAAGTAATGTTAATATCCCAATGCACTAGATTGTAAGGAAATTTGTTTTCACCTGAATTTTTTCTAAAATAACAGCAAAAAAAAAAAAAAATTTAATGAAAATATGGTGTACTGAAAAGTTCCTTTATTGTTTACTTTTGTCCTTGAAATTGGATTTCTCAGTTTCTTTTTCATTCTAATTTTTTCTTTAACTCTCAGTCAGTAATTCTGGAACCCTATGACATGCTTCTTTCAAGCTTTTTATCTGAACAGAGAGTATAAATTACCTTCTTTTCTTCAATCTCAGTATCACCCTACTGTGTTCTCCAGTATCAGTGTTCAGTACTTCAATCACACTATGTTTGCCTTTAGTTGATAATTTCATGGCAGTTCTGTCAAACCGGGTACAGATCAGATTGATTCTGTCTCTCCTTTTTCCAGTAAATGTGTCTTCCATGTGGCTATTAAATACTGTTCTTTTCTTACAGGGTAGCTATTTAAAGTTTTACTGACTGTGCCTCGTGGAGAAATTTCTGAAGAGTTCAGATTTTTTCAAAAGAAGCCATTGGCAAAATCACAGTGATTTTTTTAATGGAGAAGACTCAAGCTTTGGAATACACAGTTCATATTTGTGTTTGGGGTCAACAGCTTTTTTCTTTATCAGAACTTCTAAAAGAAATGTGAGTTTACTTTCTCAAGGAGAATTTATGGCTTACAGTAAATTGTGTAATGCAAAACATAAATAGGGAGATGAAATTCTGTACATGAAGACTTAAGAATAATATTAAGTTGAAAATGTATTTGAAGTAGAAACATTTCCAGTCTTTTAATTGCTTTCTGATGTAACCAAGTAATACCAACATGATGCAACCACATTACAATATTTCTTTCAGATCTGTAACTCTTTGAAGAAGTGTGTATTTATTCAACCTTAAGAGGTTTCATTGATGAAGGTCTTCATGATGCTTTGAACATTGTTACCCTACCATATTTATATACAAATTTTTCAAATATTTTCAAAGATGTGAATCCAAAAATAGTTTAAGCAAGAACATTTGAGAGATATAAATATGGACATTCAAAATATTTTCTAAAGCCTGTTTCTTTATATCAAATAAAGATACATAATATTGCCATTTTTGTTGGGTGTCATTCAGTTGGTTACAACTCATAGCAACTCTATGCACAACAGAATGACACACTACCTAATCCTGCAACATCCTCACAATTGTTACGCTTGAGCCTACTGATGCTATCACTGTGCCAATCCATCTCGTTGGGAGTCTTTCTTTTGAATTTGTACACTATGTCAATAAGGTACACGTTCTATTTTAAAAGACACAAGTGAGGCTTAAATTAACATTTCAAAATTCATAATGATTTATAATGTGTCAAAGCACATTATAAATTAAACATTATGAAATGTATGTATTATCAATACCATATTTTTATGATCCAAGAAGTTTCTTGGATATATTTGAGATGAAAGAATTCTGGGAAATAAAGCTGAACCTTTCCTAAGAAATATCTCTAGATGTTTTTGTTATTGTTAAGTGCCATTGAGTTGGTTCTGACTAATAGCGACCTGATGCACAACAGAATGAAACATCGCCCCCTCCTGTGCCACCCTCACAATTGCTGCTATGCTTGAGCCCATTGTTGCCGCCACTGTACTAATCTATCTCATTGGGAGTGTCCCTTTTTTTTATCTGTCCCGCAGTTTGCCAAACATGATGTCCTTCTCTAGGGACTGATCCCTCATGACAATATGTCCAAAGTATGAAAGACAAAGTCAGGCCATCTTGGCTTCTAAGGAGCATTCTGGTTACTGTTTACTGTTTCCACACAGAATAGCTTGTTCTTTTAGAATCTTTAATAATCTTCAACATGATAACTCAAATGCATTAATTCTTTAGTGGTCTTCCTTATTAATGGTCCAAATTTCACATTCATATGTGGCTATTGAAAATACCATGGTCAAGGTACACCTTAGTCCACCTTTGTTCTTGAATACTTTATTCTTGTGCAGCAGATTTGCCTAATGCAATATCCTTGACTGCTACTTCCACAAGTGTTGATGGTTGATCCAAGCAAAATGAAATCTCTGATACCTCCACTCTTTTCTCCATTTATATGGATGATATTTATTGGTCCAGACTGAGGATTTTTGTTTTTTTACATTGATGTGTAGCCCATACTGAAGGCTGTGGTCTTTGATCTTCATCAGTAAGTATTTTAAAACCTCTTCACTTACAGCAGCCAAGGCTGTATCATCCACATATCACAGGTTGTTAATGAACCTTCATCTAATCCATGTTCTTCTTTATATAATCCAGCTTCCCAGATTGCTTGCTCAGCATACAGATTGAATAACTGTGATGAAAGAATACAACCCTGGCACACACCTTTCCTTATTTTAAACCATACAATATCTCTTTGTTATGTTCAAATCATTACTTCTTGGTTCAGGTTCAGGTCCAGGTACAGGTTCCTCATGAGCACAAGTAAGTGTTCCAGAATACTCAGTCATTCAATATTGTTTGGGTAAAATATTGAATGGTTCAGAAACCATCAAAAGAAGATGGAAGGAGCCTTCTTTCCTGGTCGGCGCAGCTATGGCTTGTGGTCCCAAGAAACACCTTAAAGTGTGAGGCTGTCCCAAAGCATTGGATGCTGGACAAACTGGTGTATTTGCTCCATGCTTATCCATTGGCCCCCACAAGCTGAGAGAATGCCTCCCACTGATCATTTTCTTAAGGAACAGACTTAAGTATGCCCTGACAGGAAATGAAGTTAAAAAGATCTGTATGCAGCGGTTCATTAAGATTGACGGCAAAGTCCGAACTGATATAACATATCCTGCTGGTTTTATGGATGTTATCAGCAATGACAAAACTGGAGAAAATTTCTGTATGGTCTATGACACCAAGGGTCGATTTGCTGTTCATTGTATTACACTTGAGGAGGCGAAGTACACGTTGTGCAAAGTAAGAAAGGTCTTTGTGGGCACAAAAGGAATTCCCCATCTGGTGACCTGTGATGCTCATACCATACGCTACCTTGATCCCCTCATCAAGGTGAATGATACCATTGAGATTGATTTATAGACTGGAAAGATTACTGATTTCTTCAAGTTTCACACTGATAACCTATATATTGTGACTGGAGGTGACAACCTGGGAAGAATTGGTGTGATCACTAACAGAGAGAGACATCCTGACTCTTTTGATGTGCTTCATGTGAAAGATGCCAATGGCAACAGCTTTGTCACCCAACTTTCCAACATTTTTGTTATTGGCAAAGGCAATAAATCCAACAAATCATGAATTTCTCTTTCCCGAGGAAAAGGTATCCACCTTACCATTGCTGAAGAGAGAAATAAGAGACTGGCTGCCAAGCAGAGCAGTGGGTGAAATGTTCTCTAGATGATATGAGTGAACAAATCTTTACATAATTAAAGATATTAAACACTTAAACACACACACAAAGAAGATGGAAGGAATACACAGAGTTACTGTGCTAAAAAGAAATGTTTGAGGTCCAACCATTCAATAGGTAGCATATGATCAAGAGCCAACGGCACAGAAAGAAGAAGTCCAATGTGCACTGAAGGCATTGGCAAAGAACAAGGCCCCAGGAATTGATGGAATGCCAATTGAAGTCTTTCAACAAATTAATGCTGCATTTGAGGCAGCAACTCATTTATGCCAAGAAATTTGGAAGACAGTTACTTGGTCAACTGATTAGAAAAGATCATATTTGTGCCCATTCCAAAGACAGATGACCCAATGGAAAGCAAAATCATGGGACAAAATCATTAATATCACATGCAAGGAAATTTTGCTAAAGATAATCCATCATTTATTCCCTCAATTTGATTTCCAGTCTTGTTTTTTTGCTTAAGACTTAGGGCTATTTGTTGGATGCATATATTTTCTAATATTATGATTTATTTAATATTTTAAATAGTCATTAAACTTTGACTATGAATAAATTTTAAACACATGATTTCCATTGTTTGTATTTACATATGTGTCCATTACATATGTGTCCATTTAATAAAATATCAAGTTTTTACATGCATTTCTGTAATTCCTTTATCTGATGAGTTATACTAATATTTATTCATTAAATATGTTTAATATGAAAATGCCTTTAAATAATCATTTGACATGTCCATGGTATATAGGCACACCTTTTGTGTCATTTGATTATATTTTATCTTTTTGGAATGATAATAAAACTAATTTCTTCAAAAAAATGACTGTTAAAAATAACATACAGTTATTTTAAGACAGTTTTAAGAGAAACAATTTGTTTTCAGAGACAAGCCTTTTAAAAGCAAAAATAGCAGAGTCTGAAAGCATAAAGAATATAAATTGTGACAAATGGGAGTAGAAATTTTCTGATTAAACTAAATTTTGCCTAAGCATTTGTCTCTGCTCTGTAAATTGCCATATTTCATCACTTAGTTATTTATTCTGTTCAAACCATCTTATTTAATTCTATTTATCCCACTCTAAAGTACTACACTAAAACCAAACCCATTGCCACTTAGTAACATTCTGACTCAAAGAGACTCTCATTAGACAGAATAGAAGTTCCCCATGAAGTTTCAAGGTTATAAAACTTTTTTTGTTTAATGTTGAATTATGGATAGATTGTTTACTTTCTATTTTTTTAAACCTTTTCATTATGAATTGGCTGAAATTTTAAGAGCAGATTAGTTTTCTACTCAACAATTCATACACCTTTTAATTCATTCACTGATTGAATCCCCATACAGTAATATCACATATTTGACTTTTTCCCTATGATTCCTGTTTCCTTTTCTTCTTCTTTTATAAACCTTCAGAACTTGTTGTTTTTGTTGTGTGCCACTGAATCAGTTTTGACTTATAGTGTCCCTGTATACGGCTTCTGAGAACAGTTGGTGGATTTGAACTGCCAACCTTGTGGTTACCAGTACAGTGCTTATCCTACAATGCCACACCAGGGCTTGCCCTTGGGTAAATATTACCCTTTTGATATGCAACGTTTGATTATTCTAAATTGTTCATACCTAACTAGTCTTATTGTTTCCGCCATAGACATACTTTTTGGTTGAAAACCAAGCCATGAGGGTGAGCTTATTTCTAGAGCTGAAGGGTGACTAACAACTATAATCTCAGGAGGCCCACCAGTCCCTATTCAACCAGGAAACCTGGTGTCTTTTATGATTTTGAGTTTTATTCCACATTTTCTCTCTCACTTTAAACTTAGAGTACTGGTGACACTGTAGGATAAGCATTGGACCACAAAACTGGATTGACCAGCAATGTCGATGATTTAATGTCATCAACTGTCCTTCAGAAAACTATATAGGTCATTATGAGTCAAACTAACTCTACAGTACTTAACAACAACAACTAAGACTATGTAATAGGATCTCTTTCAGAGCAGTTGGTAGTGGTAGCCAGGCATCATTTAATTATCATAGTATCAGGGTTGTGGAGGCTGATGTTCACATAGCCCATTAATTCATTAAAATGATTGTTTCCATGTGTCTTCTATTTTCATCTCTCTTCTTTCTTCCAAACATGGAGATACCAATTTTTTAGCCTTAAATGGCTATTCGTTCATGAGCTTTTAAGACTCTAGTCACTACTTATTAAAGTAGAATGTAGAGCACTGTCTTTGTAGACTATGTTATGTCAATTGACTATCGTGTCTCCAAGACTATGTTTCTGAGCCCCAAGCCCAGAAAACTATTCCTTCAAGGTGTTTGATTATATCTAAGATGTTTTTATGTCTTTGCTCCCTTAATTCTCCACCACATTCATGGATATGTTTGCAGCATAGGTAAAATATCCTCTGTCTAACCTACATATCTTTATAGGTACACTCCCACTGTCCCTCACACACCCATTCAACTTGTGTATGTCTAGCTATGCATCTATGAATATTATAGTTGTTAATAGATGCCATGTTGGTAGGGGCCATAAAACAAGTTCTGACCCATTGCAACTGTATGCACAAAAGAATAGAAACATTGCCTGGTCCTGCACTGTCCTCTCAATTGTTGTTAAGCTTGAGCTCATTGCTGTTGCAACTATGCCAATCCATCTCATTATCAGTATTCCCATTTGTCTTTGATCCTTCACTTTATCTAGTATGATGTCCTTCTCCAGGGACTTGATCCTCCTGATAACATATCGAAAGTATAAAAGATGAAGACTTTCCATTCTGGCTTCTAAGGAGCATTCTGGTTGTACTTCCTTTTAACACATGTTCTCTGTCAGTCCATGGTACTTGCTGTTTTCAAATACTGTAGAGTCAGTTCCAAGTCATAGCAACACTGTAGGGTTTCCAAGGAGTGACTGGGAGTTTTAACTGATGACACACTGCAAAGACTTTTGATTGTGTGGATCATGACTAGTTATGGATAATATTGGGAACAATCATTTTTTCAGAACACCTGATTATGACCATGAGGGAGTGGTACATAAAACAAGAGCCAGTCATTCAAATGGAACAAGGGAATATTGAATGTTTTAAAATCAGGAAAGGTATGCACTAGGCTTGTATTCATTCATCATACTTATTCAATATGCATACTGAGCAAATAATCTTAGAAACTAAATTGTATGAGGAAGAACATGGCATCAGGTATGAAAAAAAAAAAAAAAACTCATTAACAAACTGAAAACCCAGATGTTACAACCATGCTTGCTAGAAGTAAATAAAAATACTTACTATTGAAAATTGGACAATGAAAAGGGAAAAACATAAAATAATAAATTCATTAAAATTATGGTGTTGGAGAAGAATGTTTCAAGTGGCATGAACAGAATGAGGGAACACTGAATGGTTTAAAATGAGGAAAAGTGTGGGCCAGGGT
Source organism: Chrysochloris asiatica (assembly GCF_000296735.1). NCBI lineage: Eukaryota > Metazoa > Chordata > Mammalia > Afrosoricida > Chrysochloridae > Chrysochloris > Chrysochloris asiatica. Next base: position 22,526,109 of record NW_006408529.1, on the reverse strand, counting down.
TGTATTCTTTCACCATACTATTCAACCTGCATGCTGAGCATATGATCCAATAGACTGGATAATATGAAGAAAAAGTGGCATCAGGATTGGAGGAAGACTTAATAGCAATGTGTAATATGCACATTGCTTGCTGAAAGTGAAGAGGACTTTAAATACTTACTAATGAAGATCAAAGACCACATCTTGATATTAAAAACAAAAAACAAAACAAAACTAAAATCCTCACAACTGGAACAATAAACAACATTCATATCAATGGTGAAAAGGTTGAAACTGTCAAAAACTTCATTCTTCTTGGATCAACCATGAACACTCATGGAAGCAGCAGTCAAGAAATCAAATGCTGTAAAGTGTTGAAGAGCATATATGTCACTTTGAGGAGTAAGGTGCACCTGACCCAAGTCATAATGTATTCCATAGCCTCATATGTATGCAAAAGTTGGACAGTGAATAAGGAAGACTGTGGAAGAATTGATGCATTTGAGTTATGGTGTTTGAAGAGAATATTAAAAAATACCATAGACTACCAAAAGAATAAACAAATCTGTGTTGGAAAAAGTACAGCTAGAGTATTCCTCAGAAACCAGGATGACCAGACTTCATCTCTCATACTTCTCACATCTTATCAGTAGAGACAAGTCACTGAAGAAGGATATCATGTTTGGTAAAGTGGAGGTGTTGTTGTCAGGTGCCATAGAGTCGGAACCGACTCATTGCGACCTCATGCACATCCGAAACAATGTCCGATCCTGGGCCAACCTCACTAC
>NW_006408529.1:22516447-22524937 GCF_000296735.1 Chrysochloris asiatica | reverse complement strand
CTTTAAAAAGTTCCTGTGCAGCAGATTTGCCCAATGCAATACGTTGTCTGATCTCTTGACTGCTGCTTCAGTGAGTGTTGATAGTTGATCCAAGAAGAATGAAGTCCTTGACAACTTCAATCTTTTTTCCATTGATAAGAATGTTGTTACTGGTCCAGTGGTGAGGATTTTTGTTTTCTTTACATTGAGATGCAACCCATACCGAAGGCTGTGTTCCTTGATCTTCACCAGTAAATGTTTCAAGCCCTCTTCACTTTCAGCAAGCAAGGTTGTATCATCTGCATATCGCAGGTTGTTAACAAGTCTTCCTCCAATCCTGATGGCATGCTTTTCTTTATAGAATCCAACGTCTTGTTTTATTGGTAAAGTGGAGAGTCAGAGAAAAAGAGAAAGACCACCAATGGATTGGCACAGTGACCGCAGCAATGCACTCAGGTGTAGCAATGATTGTGAAATTGGCTCAGGATCAGGGAGTGTTTTGTTCGGTTGTGCATAGGTAGCAGCTTGATGGCACTTACCAACAACAATGTGGAATGCCAGAAATACAAACAAATCTATGTTGAAAGATACCAGAATGCTCCTTAGAAGTCAGTATGCCAAGACTTCATATCTCATTCCTCAGACAAGTAGGCAGATGGTACCATTTCCTGGAAAAAGACATCATATTTGGCAACATGGAGGATCAGCAAAAAAAAAAAAAAAAAAGGGAAAGGGACACCATCAATGAGATGAATTGTCACATTATCAGTAAAAACAGGCTCAAACAATTACAATTGTGAGGATGGTGCAGGACCTAGCTTTGCTCCGTTTTGTTGGGCTTGATATCACCTAACAATACTAACATATATATTCAATCACATATACATACATATATGCATGTGCAAGCACATGTTTGCAAATACACACAAATTGCACATACACAAAATATATTTAAAATATACGTACACATGTGTATATATGTACACATAAATATATATGCTAAATGTACTACTTTTATATAACTTACTCCTAATGTATGTGAGTTGCAGAATGAGCTAGTGATTGACCTACTCTGCATCATTGGGTAGTCAGTAATGGCCTTGAAAGATCTATGAGACTTCTAGTAGTGATCGGACTAGAAAAGCTTTGTTAGTGGAAAGAATAGGTCATGGAAATGGAAGGTGGTTTCAAATACAGGTTGTATTTGACTAACGGCAAGTAACTTGGATTGACTGAAGTCTTCCAATATGAAAGACTGGGGAAAAAAAAAAATGAAGAATAGAAGATGAGGAGAGATGATAAAGAACTTTTAATGACTCACTAAGAGATTCTTAATTTATACTGCAGGCAGTAGAAAATAATGGTCATTTTTTAAAAGGGAAGATAAATAATTTTTATTTTGAATGGATTAAATATAAACAGACTAGAAAATAAAATTGTGGCAGCATCATTGGGCTTAAGCATGGCAACAATTGTGAGGTTAGCCCAGGATCAGGCAGTGTTTCGTTCTGTTGTGCATAGGTCACTATGACTCAATGGCACCTAACAACAACAACAGCAACAACAGAAACTAATATGAGGCTTATAAGTCATAGAAATTGTAATTTTAAAATGAAAGATGAGGGAAAATTGAACTAAAGCTAGACTAGTGAAATGACAGAAGGGGGTTGATAGGATAAAGATTTATTTTTCAAAGAAAAATGGATTCATATCTCTTAAGTGGGGAGTGACAGACACTTTATGTAATGAGATATGTTATTACTACAAGTGTTAATTATGTGTGAAAAAATGTGGAACTAGGGGAAAATAATAAAACTAAAGGACTGAGACCCTCCAGTAGAGATTGCCAAAGTATTTGAAGACTATGGTAAAGGATAAAGTCAAGAATGCCTTTCATGACAGAGTGAGGGAAAACACCTCTGCTGAAATAGGTCACTCAGGAATATATAAGAGAAAAAAAGAAGCCCCAGCTGTGAGTTTCCTAATGAAAAGTTTTACTGCTGCCTTAATCCTCTCCAAACCTATATATGTGAAATTTAACAAGAAAGTACAAGTTCTGATTAACTCAAGGTCGATGAAAAAAATAGGTGGAGAGAAGCAGCTATAAAAACTGGCTTCCTAACTTAATCCATTCATTAAAATCACTGTCTAACAAGAGATTGCAGAGATAAAAAAAAAATTGTATGCCAATAATCAGTAATTAAATTAACTAGCTAAATTAAATCTTATTTTAAGAAAGCACAAATAATTAACTTTTGTCATTTATTTTATATTTTTTTACTCACAACAGCTTTATACTTTTAGTGTGATAAAGGAAAAATCAATAAGATGAATGCTGAAGAAGTCAAGATACCTAAAACCATAGATGAGTATTTTTATAAAACAAATCAAATTCACTGTCATCAAGTTAATTCTGACTCATAGTGGTTCTGTATAGGGTTTCTGAGGAGGAGGAGCACCAAGTTTCCTCTTTCTCCAATGGAGCAGTTTGTGGGATTGAATGCCAACGTTTTGGTTAGCAGTCTGGTGTTTATCCTACAACATCACTAGGTTAGCTAGGTATCTTAGATCTTATGAATTAGGTCATTCTGTATTTGCATAAATTTTCTCTATTAACCTTCTTTTTGTTTAACTTACTGTGAATTTAGTGAAGGTTTATATACAAGATCATTGGCTTTACAATCCCCTCCCTTCAAATAGAGTTATCTTACCTCTACCTTGTTGTTCCCCATTTATATATTATATTTCACAAATTAGCAAAGCAAAAATATTTGATGTGCACATACAAAACAATATATATATATATATATATATAAATTTAAATATTTAAAGGCCAACCTTCTGCCTATGGACACACAGACTTAATCAGCCCATGTACCTAGAGCCTGCAAGGTGCTCTGTCTCTCCATGTCACCACCTCGGCCACCATCTCTACTGTCATCACTTTTCTAAGTAAGGATCTCATGTTACACTCATGCTCTTCCTTCTTGATGGTCCTGGGATCATCTGTACCTGAAATGAAAGATAAACTACTCCTCCCTTCAAGTTACACATTTCTGATACTTACAGTGTGGACAGTCACAATTAATCCTGCTAAAAATTACTCATAATTGAATCATAAAATTCTATCAGCATCAGCCACCATCACCTTTCACCAGACCCACTTGGAAAATAGGAAAACTATTCAGTTGGGATTCTACCTTACCACCTTCATTCAGAAGTTAAGCACACCCATGAAAGCTTGTAAGTCAGCCACTTCATGCCTATATAATCACCCCATTTTTGATAGCCAATGTCTAAATTGAAAGTCTCTATCAAGCAGTTTGTCATACTGTAGTGGCTTGTGAGTTGCTGTGATTCTCGAAGCTATGCCACAGGTATTTTAAATACCAGCAGGGTCATCCATAGTGGACAGGTTTCAGATGAGCTTCCAGACAAAGACGGACTAGGAAGAAAGACTGAAAAACTACTTCAGAATATTTAGTCATTGAAAACCTTATGATTAGCAGAGAAACACTGTCAGATATAGAGCCAGAAAATGAGCCCCTCAGGTTGGAAGGCACTCAAAATGTCACTGGGAGAGAGCTGCCTCCTCAAAGTAGAGTTGGCCATAATGATGCAAATGGAAGTAAAGCCCAAGGGACCTTCATCTGCTTATGGAGCACAACTCAAAATGAAGAGAAACAGCTGTAAAACTCCATTAATAAACAGAAAAAGGAATGTATGAATCATGAATCTAGGAAAATTGGAAATTGTCAAAAAATGAAATGGAACACATAAACATCAATATATTAGGTTTAAGCGAGCCGAAATGGACTGATATTGGCCATTTTGAATCTGGCAACCACATGGTTTACTATGCTGGAAATGACAAATTGAAGACAAATGATGTTGCATTTATTGTCAAAAAGAACATATCCAGATTAGTCATGAGGTACAACGCTGTCTGTGATAGGATAATACCCATGTGCCTACAGGGAAGGCCAGTTAATACCATTATTATTCAAATTTACTCACCAGCCAGTGAGGATATAAGAGAAGAATACTACCAACTTTTTAAATCTGAAATTGATCAAACTGGTGATTGGAATGCAAAGTTTGGGAACAAAGAGGAAGGATCAATAGTTGGAAAATGTGGCCTTGGTGATAGAAAAGATGCTGGAGATAGCATGATAGAATTAGGCAAAATCAATTATTTGCTCATGTCAAATCCCTACTTTAGATATCATAAGAGAGGAGTATACACACGGACTTCACCAAATGGAATACACAGAAATCAAATTCACTACATCTGGAAAAAGAGATGATGGAAAAACTCTGTATCATTAGTCAAAACAAGGACAGGGGCAGATTGTGGAATAGAGGATCAGTTACTCATATGCAAATTCAAACTAAAACTGAAGAAAAGGAAAACAAGTCCATGAGAGCCAAAATATGACCTTGAATATATCCCACCTGAATTTAGAGATCATCTGAAGAACAGATTTGATACATTAAACACTAAAGACCGAAGACCAGAAGAGTTGTGGGATGACATCAAGAATATCATACATGAAGAAAGCAAAAAGTCATTGAGAAGACTAGAAAGAGGGTCAAAATGGATGTCAGAAAAGACACTGAAACTTGGTTTCCAGCAAAGATATGCTAAAGCAAATAGAAGAAATGAGGCGGTCTAAAAGCTGAACAGAAAATTTCAAAGGTCAGCTCAAGAAGAAAAAGTCAAATATTACAACACAATGTGCAAAGATCTGGAGTCAGAAAACCAAAAGGGAAGAACATACTCAGCATTTCTCAAGCTGGAGAACTGAATAAAAAATTCAAGCCTTCAGTTTCGTTATTGAAGGATTCTGTGGGCAAATTTTTGAATGATGCAGAATGCACCAAAAGAAGACGGAAGGCATACACAATCACTATACCAAAAGAAAATGGTTAATGTACAACTGTTTCAAGAGTTAGCATATGATCAAGAGCCAATGATACTAAAGGAAGAAGTCCCAAGTGCATTGAAAAAATTGGCAAAGAACAAGGCACTAGGAATTGATTGAATAAAAATTGAAATCTTTCAAGAAAGAGAGGTGGCACTGGAGGAATTCACTCATCTATTCCAAGACATTTGGAAGACAACAATTTCACCAACTGATTGGAAGAGATCTGTATTTGTGACCCTTCCAAAGAGAGGTTACCCAACAGAATGCAGAAATCATCCAACAATCTCTTTGCTATCCCATGTGAGTAAAGTTTTGCTAAAGGTAATACAGAAACGGCTACAATCATACATTGACAGAGAACTTCCAGAAGTTCAAGCTGGATACAGAAGAGGCCGTGGAATGAGGGATATCATTGTTGATGTCCGATGGATCTTGGCTGAAAGCAGAAAGTATCAGAAAGATGTTTACCTGTGCTTTATTTACTGTGCAACTATGTGGATCATGACAAGCTGTGGACAACATTGCAAAGTATGAGTGTTCCTGAACACTTAATTGTGCTAATGAGGAATCTGTACCTGGACCAAGAGGCAGTTGTTCGAACAGAACATGGGAACACTGAATGATTTAAAATTAAGTATGATGTGTGACAGGTTTGTATTCTTTCACCATACTTATTCAACCTGTATCCTGAGCAAATAATCTGAAAAACTGCATTATATGAAGTAAGGCATGGTATTAGGATTGGAGGAAGACTCATGAACAATCTGTGATATGCAGATGATACAACCTTGCTTGCTAAAGGTGAAGAGAACTTAAAATATTTACTGATGAACACCCAAGAGCACAGCCCTCGGTATGAATTGCATCCCAATACAAGAAAACAAAAATTTTCAACAGTGGACCAATACAAAACATTCTTATCAATGGGGAAAAGATTGAAGTTGTCAAGGACTTCATTCTTCTTGAATCAATTATAAACACCCATGGAAGCAGCAGTCAAGAAATCAAATAACGTATTGCATTATGCAAACCTGCTACACAAGACCTTTTTAAAGTGTTGAAGTGTAAAGATGTCAGCTTGAGGTCTAAGGTGCTCCTGACCCAAGTCGTGGTATTTTCAATAACCTCATATGCATGCAAAAACTGGACAGTGAATAAGGAAGACTGTAGAAGAATTGATGCATATGAGTTACGGTGTTGGAGGAGAATATTGAAAGTTCCATGGGCTGCCAAAGAACAAATAGATCTGTGTTGGAAAAAGTGCAGCCAGAGTGTTCCTTGTAGGCCAAGAAGGCCAAACTTTGTCTCTCATACTGATCCATAGGTAATTCTTGTTTATCAAATTGTAGCAATTGATACTTTCTCACAGTGTGTGGTGCTATCGGTTAATGCGATGGACTACCGAGTCTACTTTAACTGGGAGGCCTGCGGTTCAAGCTCACCAGTTGCTCCTTGAAAACCCTATAAAGGGTCACTATGAGTCATACTTGACAGAATTTAACAATAACAACACCACAGTATCAAACATCTTTATCTTCATCTGGTCAGGTTCTGCTCAGCTCAGCCCTAGCCATCCAAGCTACATCAAATGAGGACCAGCTGCAAGTTTGGGTATTCGCACACACCTCCCTGCACTTCATATAAGCTGGCCCCTTCACTCTCAGCCATAAACCCTAGGCTAGAGCCTATGTCAGTGCCTGATTAATGCAGAAAAGGCATTTGACAAAACTCAATATTCATTCTTAATAAAAAGAAGAGGAAAGAAAAAAATCTCAACTAAGTAGGAGCTGAAGGGACATTGCTCAGCATAATTAAGAGCATGTGGCGCTGTGGCTTAATGCTCCCGACTGCAAAACCATTTAAACTCCAAGGTTGGCGATACAAGTGCACCACCTGCTCCTCAGAAACCCTATCCAGGGTCACTATGGGTTGGAACCGACTTGATGGCACTAAACAACAAAAACATACAAAACAATAGCCAATTTTACCTTCAATAGAGATAAATTGAAAGCATTCCCTTTGTGAACAGGAACCAGAAAAGGTTGCCCTTTATCACCACTCCTATTCAATATTGTGTTAGAAGTCTTAGCCAGAGCTATAAGCCAAGAAAAGGAAAATAAAAGCATTCAAATTGGCAAAGAAAAATTAAAACTTTCTGTATTTGCAGATTATAAGATGTTATACGTAGAAAATCCCAAAGACTCTGCAAGAAAATTACTGGAGCTCATTGAAAGCTTCTATCAATCTTTTGAAGCATTATAAATGGTCTAAAGGATTTTCTACCCAGGTAAAACCAAAGATAAGAGAGCAACGATTGAGAGTCTTCTACTTTCTATATTTCTATTATGAAGCTATAAAGATATATATTTACAACTTAGGCTGATTTCAAATGCTCTGCTACCATCTCTGTCTTTCTAATTAGTAGGTTTAAGTTTTAAGTTCTGAATTAAAAGATTCACTATAATGAACTAGATTTCCATTTAGCACTCATATGTAAATTCATGATCAGAATTTGTATGTCAGATCTGAAATAGATAGTATCAAGCCAAAATAGCTAATAATAAGACGGACAACATCAACTTTCAGTTAAACTTTTTAGCAACTAAACTTTCATATGCTGTTGATCAAATAGTAAAATGGTAACTTTTATGAAACCATTCATTTCTTACAAAATTAAACATATTAAGCATCTTATGATGCAGAAATTTCAATATTATGTATTTAGCCCATATAAATGAAAACATGTGTTACAAAAAGACTTGTTCAAAAATTTCAGGAAGTTTTATTTAGCTCAGAAACAAAAATAACTCAAATGCCCATCAATGAGAGATATGTTCAATAGCATGAGTAAATTGCAAAAATGTTATAATACATTTTATGCATCTTATATGAATTTCAAGAAAAGGCAAAACTAATCTACAATAATTCAACTCAGAATTATGGTTGTTTATGGAGGAACCAATGATACTCAGGGAGGAAGTCCAAAATGCATTGAAGGAATTGGCAAAGAACAAGGCACCAGGATTTGATGGAATAAAAATTGAAATCTTTCAAAGAAAGTGAGGCGGCACAAGAGGCACTCACTCATCTCTGCCAAGAAATTTGGAAGACAACTATCTGGCTGACTGATTGGAAGAGATCTATATCTGTGCCCATTCCAAAGAGAGGTGACCCAACGGAATGCAAAAGTCATCGGACAATCTCTTTGATATCTCAAAAGAGTAAAATTTTGCTAAAGGTAATACAGAAAGGGCTACAATCATACATTGACAGAGAACTTCCAGAGGTTCAAGCTTGATTCAGAAGAGGCTGTGGAACGAAAGATATCATTGCTGATGTCGGATGGATCTTGGCTGAAAGCAGAAAATATCAGAAAGATGTTTACCTATGCTTTATTGACTATGCAAAGGCTTTCGGTTGTGCGGATCATGGCAAGCTATGGACAACATTGCGAAGTATGAGTATTCCAGAACACTTAATTGTATTTCTGAGAAATCTGTACCTGGACCAAGAAGCAGTTGTTCGAACAGAGCATGGGAACACTGAATGTTTTAAAATTGGGAAAGGTGTGCGACAAGGTTGT
>NW_006408529.1:22502041-22515637 GCF_000296735.1 Chrysochloris asiatica | reverse complement strand
ATCGGACATTGTTTCATTCTGCTGTGCGTGGGGTCGCTAGGAGTCGGTTCCGACTCGATGGCACCTGACAACAACAACAACAACAATGGAGGAACCAGAAGAAGGCATTAAAAAACCTTCTGAAAAACTGAAAAGGTTCTACTTTATATTGGCAGTGTTGGTGTTTAAAAATAAGTACAAAGTCAACATTTATAGAATTGCATTCTTGAAATTTTTGCATTTCACCATATAGAAATTTTACCTGTACAATTGTAAAAGGATAAGAAAAGTGATTTGTTGCTTGTCTCTAAGATAAGACTCAAGAACAAAATCGTGAAAACATAAGCAAAGTTTACAAATGTTTAATATATTATGTTGTTGTTGTTGTTAAGTGCAGTAGAGTCGATTCCAACCCATAATGACCCTGTATAGAGTTTCCAAGGAGCAGCTAGTAAGCTTGAACCACAATCAGTCCTGATAACAATTATTAACTATTGTATCACAAGAGACCTATCCGCATCTCCTTTCATCAGTCCTGCCCAGACAAATTGGATACTACTCAGTGGAGATTCTACCTTCCTCCACTTCCTCTGGATCTAGGTTCCCCCTTGAAAACTTGTAAGCCAGTTACTTATTGCCTTTGTAGCTCCCCCATTTTGGGTAGTCGATGTCCAAGTTGCCCATCCCTGTCTACTCTGTGTATAGAGAGGGTGGGAATGATCCTCGCTGTAAAGATTTGTTCCCTCTTTTGAGCTGCTGCATCCATAAGCGTAGGTCAAATACATCAAATTGTATCAGATTACTCTTTTTTTCTCTCTTCTTTCTTCTTCTAGTTGAGCTCTGATAATTCAGCCATTGAAGCCAGGTCAAGTGGGTATTATCTGCAAGTGGGTGTTCTTATGCATATGTCCTCTCTTCTTATCAGCTGGACTCTTCACTCTCCTCTCTAGTCCTCTGTGACTATGTCATTGACTCTGGGCTCAAGAGTCCCCAGGTCTTGCCACACTGCTGGCCACCTAGGTCTCCACCCGGGGTTCACGGGAGTCGACTGAACATTGTAGGGCTTAGCTCACAGCTTCATTGCTGTTTTTCCCTCACTTCCCCTTATTGATGACAAATGTGGTCACCAATCAGAGCATGTATTCCCATTGAGTCTTAGTCTTGGAAGGGGGTTTTCCCTGAGGGGACCCGATCACGTGCTTTGATTTCTCCTGAGTGAGCAACTTGCTTGTTCTTGTAGTAACCAGTCGGACTGCCTACATTGTTTTGTATTTTTCCTGTCAGTCTTTCTTTCAAGAAGTATCTTCTGTTCTTCTAGCCACTCCAGGTTGATCTGCTTATCCTTTCAAGTGGAAATTTCCCACCTCAGAAGATTCTGGATGCAGTTCAGGATTCCACCTATGGTCTTATACAATTCAGAAGCTCCACAGGTAGCCTCCTTCACTGGGCATGTTATAGTTCCATTTTAGTTATTCCAATCAATGATAGGAGTCCTGGTGTGGTTCTGTGGATTAATGTGCCAGACTGCAAAGCCATTTGAACTGCAAGGTCGGTGATTCAAGCTCATCAGCTGCTCCTAGGAAACCCTGTACAGTGTCACTATGGGTCAGAACTGACTAGATGGCACTTAACAACAACAACAATCAGTTATAGGCAGAAGACGGACTTACAAGCTTTCTATGGTGATATTTCTGGTTATTCCTTTCTCTCTCCCTCAAGTGTCTGTTTTATAATGGTATGACAAGGAAATCAAGATTCAATAGACAGCCAAGCATCTTAACATTATTTCTCCCTTTTCCCCATTCCAACCATGTCTCAAACACTGTATCCCAGAGCCCTGTTGTTTCAAGGTTGTGCATACATCATTATTTACCTCTGTCCCATATAGCCCATGCAAACCTGCATAAATGTTTTCCCGTCTGATTTGTTCTTCCATTCCCCTCCCCCTTCTTGTGTATTGCTCCCCTCCCTAGCACTCAAACTATCCTGTGTCTATTCCCTATCCTGTGAGTCATACTTCTTCTTAATCTATCCCTTTAGTTCTTCACAAACCCAAAATGTCTAATTGAAAATGATGCCGTCAAAAGTACTAAGAACCAGGAAGCAAACTGGTTCTATTTCTCCTATCATTTACCAAAAAGCAGTAGTCTGATATTAAGACAAGGTCTAAAGTCTCTTCTAGACTTACGGTGAAAGAATATCATGATTGATTAGTAATATCTGCTAAAGTGACACAGGGGAAACATATAATTGGGGGTCCTAGATTAGAGGCCATATCAGCTACAGACATACACTTTTAATTGTAGCTTTCTAGGGCAATGTTTTTTACTAATAACCTCATCACCACTCAAATGATGGAAAATAATATTCACCAGAGACAATGTTAAGTATCCTGCAGCATCGTGCACATTACATTACTCTCTATAATAATTTTTTTTTTTTCAAATTCTTGGTCTCAGTGTACGAATGCGACATGACATAATTTTTGTGGAGTAATAACTGTCATGTTTTAGTGAATAGGATATAAGAATACAGAATTTTTTTTAATGCCATTGAATTGGTTACAACATATAGCAACCCTGCATAGGGTGCTGAGGAACCAGTGGGGAGTTTGAACTGCTGACCTTGTGGTTCAAACTGACCTTGAGGTCAAGTGATTATCCTATAGTGCCACACTAGGACTCCAATATAGAATATTGTTGTTGTTTAGTGCCTTCAAGTCAATTCCAATTCATAGCGACCCTGTATAGGGTTTCTGAGGAGCTGCTGGTGAGCTTGAACCACTGACTTTGAGGTTCAACCCGACCTTCTAGCACATTAACCCACAGCACCACACTAAACCTCCAGTATTGAATGTGCCAAATCTAATTAAAATTATAATTAAATTTACCACATATCTGGCCAGTCATGATATAAAATTTATCTATTGCTGTGATAAAGTGTCTAGAATATTTGAAATCTTCTTATTTGAGAGAAAATACATGCTACAGTTTGTTTTGAGGCAAAAAAAAATATTTCAAATATCAGTGCTATGAAAGCAATCACTAAAAGTGTTCAAAAATCTGAAGTATAGGTTAAAGTATGTGTGTAACAGTTGTCATGCCAATAATGCATCTTTTTGGTTTTAGAAATAAAACTAAATTTCCTATCATACTTTTCATGTAAAATAGTTACCAAAGACTAGCTCTTGCTATGAACTGAGTTTGGGGTTATTAATAGAATTGAATTTGGAATATTCTTTTGGGGCCTATCTTTTCAGATAATACAGAGAAGAATGAAGCATAGCCCACACACGGCAAATGCAACTGCTGGGGTTTGCTCCATAGAAGGCTCAGAGTTGTGAATGGAGGAAGTGGTTAAAACTGGTGTTAAAAGCTAAGCATGGTCTTAATACAGGAAAGCTATTGGTGTCTCAGAGTGATACAGCAACTCTTGAAAGATCACTTAAGCTGAATGTTCATGCCAAACATACAACTTCAGGGCCTTGCTAGTAAATATTAAGCCCGTAGTTTAGAATCTGACCCTGGCATATTCTGATACCTCTTTGGAGGTCTCTAGAGATATACCCACACTGAGAGCATCCATCAAGTAAAGGAGGCCCCTGGGAGCTATAACATGCTCATTTCAAGAAGTAATGCCTTGTGGGGACATCTTGAAGCTGCTATTGCTTGACTGAAGAGCAAACCACAGCTCTTCCCCAGAGACTTTGCTCAGCAATCATTTCCATCTATAAAGGACATTTTACAGCTGTGCCACAAAACTACAGAGAAGCTACTAGGCCACTTTAGCATTTCTACCATAAAATGGCAATAATAATTTTTTCATCTCAGCTTACTTCACGGCAAGCACTATTTTCCTGTTTCACAAAGTATTTAAGGAATGCACAGGTTAAATGCTTACCTTGAGGAAATACTGGAGATTGTACTTTAGTGTTTCTTAAAGAATGATTCTATTTCATGCATGACACTTCACACTAGGGTGATTTTAGCGAGTGAAAACCTAAGTTTTACTACTGGCTTTCTTGTTCTATCATGGAGAGAACTAAGAAATTGTATATGCAGTTACTGTTACCCATGGACACTGTGGGGCTTTTATTTGAAGGTTAAATTTTTTTTTTGTCTCTGTCAGTACAGTACATGTCCAGCACATAGATCAGGCATTTTGGATGAATTTAATTAAATAATATGAAAAAAATCTAATATATGTTTGTTTTTTTTTTATGGACTGAAACATGAGTATGACACAGGCCCGGGTAACAACATTTCATGCGTAAAGATCACCATTAATTGAAATCAACTCGATAGCAGCGATCTCCATCTAGCTATACCTTATAATTATTGATTGAAACCTATTGCCTAGTTAGAGAGGCTTCTTGTGGAGCCTTTACACTGCACAAGACTATAGGTGGAATCCAGAACCCCATCCAGAACTGACTGAGGTAAGAAATGTCCACTGGAAAGGATGAGTAGACCAGCCTAGAGTGGCTAGAAGAACAGATGATACTCCATGAAAGAAAAACCAGAAGGAAAAATTTGAAACAATGGCAGTCTGATTGATAACTACAAGAACAAGTAAGCTGTTCATCCGGGATCCATCAAGGCAAGTGGTCGGGACCCCTCAGAGCAAACCCCTTCCAAGACTGAGACTCAAGGGCAATACATGAGCAGACATGTGGTCTGGCTGGTGACCATGTTGGTCACCAATTAGGGGAAGAGGGGGAAAAACAGCATTGAAGTTGTGAGCTAAGCCCAGCCACATTCAATAGACCCCTGTGAATCTGGGTGGAGACCTGAATGGGCAGCAATTCCCAGGGACTCCTAGGCCCAGAGGAAGAGACATGGCCACAGAGGACTAGAGCAGAGAGTGAAGCATCCAACTGATATGAAGTGAGGGGATATGAGCAAAAATACCCATACTTGCAGATAGTACCCACTTAACCTGGCATCAATGGCTGGATGATCAGAACTCAACTAGAAGAAGAAAGAAGAAGGGGGGAAAATAGAGTCACCTGCTACAATTTGATGAATTTTACCTATACTTATGGATGTAGCAGCTCAAAAAAGGGAACAGATCTTTACAGTGAGGATCATTCCCAATGCCTCGGTACTCAGGGTTGACAGGGATGGGCAACTTAGACATTGGCTACTCAAAATAGTGGGGCCTCTAAAGACAAGAAGTGACTGACTTACAAGATTTCAAGAGTGAGTCATGTTCCAGATGGGGCTGGGGAAGGTAGAATCACCACTGAATGATTTCCAATCTGTTGGAACCAGGCTGGCGAAAAGAAATGGGGAAAAGACTCTTGTGGTGCAATAATTGCCATCAGGACTGACTGTGAGGGTAGGAAATACAGAGGTAGATGTTTTTTGACAAAAGGAGGAGAGTAATTGATTTTGCAGCCCAGGAGTGGAGGTCCCTGGGACTATCAAGTGAGAAGAACCGAGAAGCAGTGATGCCAAGGATGAAGACAGAGATGATGATGTGGTTAGATGGAGCGGCTAGGGATACTAGACTCAGGGAGGGAGAAGGACTGTGTGTTGGTGGCCTGGGGGCAGGCCTGTGTGGTGTACCCTTTGGTTATTTGATGATACATGAAGGGGATTGTAATCATTGCAATGAAATGAAATACGATAGGATGAATGTAAGGCTGATGTTGTCCCATGTAAAACTCACAATAAAAACTTAAAAAAAAAAAATAATGGATGTCAGAAAAGACTCTGAAATTTGTTCTTAAACACAAAGTTGATAAAGGGAAAGAAAAAAGAATAATAAAGTAAAGGAACTTAAGAGAAGATTCCATAGGGACGCTCATGAAGACAAAGTCAGGCATTATAATAAAATGTGTAAAGACCTGGATTTACATGAAGCATATGGTCAGCATTTCTCAATGTGAAAGAAATGAAGAAAAGTTTTAAGCCATGAGTGGTATATTAAAAGATTCTATAAGCAAACTATTGAATCATACACGAAGCATCAAAAGAAGATGGAAACAGTGTACAAAAATAATTGATCAACATTCAACCATTTCAAGAGGAAGCATATGATCAACAGCTAATGATGTTAAAGGAAAATGTCCTTGGTACACTGAAGGCACTGGAGAAAACAAGGCTACAGGAATTGACGGTCTACCAATTGAAATGTATTAGAGGACTAATGTAGCAGTGAGCACTTACTAGTCTATGCCAAGAAGTTTGTAAGACAGCTACTTGGCCAACTGACCATAAGAGATCCATATTTATGTGCATTCCAATGAAAGGTGACCCTACAGAATGCAGAAATTTTCAAACAATGGCATTAATATCAAATGTGGTTCTCTGTAGGGAAACTGCTTATCTTGGGAGGTTTCTGGGCATATACTACTTCCTTCTAATAAACAAGAGTTGGGGGTGAGCTGTCACATCTAGTTTTTGCTATATCCATCCAATATGAAACCGGATTCAACTACAGCAGTTGCTTCGCAAAAACAAATTATATACTTAGATAAATGGTCTCTGATCAGTTTCAGAGATTTGCGTAACATGTCTGCTGACATTGCATACAAATCAAGCCAGAAGGCCCAGTAATGCACTTTGTCACAATACAGACACAAAAGTATTGCAAAAAACATATGGGGCCATATCTGACTTCCTCTGTCTTCACAAGAGGGAAAGAGAATCAAACTCAAAACCAGTCCAGAATCGATCGACGGTATCCAGCCTCCTGACCAGTCCTGCATCCACAACACAACCCCAATGAGGACTTCAGCAGTCATGTCGAAGCCCCAAAGAGAAGTGGGATCGGCCTTCATTCAGACCCAGCAGCTGCATGAACCCATAGCTGACGCACTCCTAGAGCATGTGTTGCCTGGACAATGACTCACTGCTCATCACGGCCCAAAACACTGGCATCATCTGTACTATTGGTCCAGCTTTCCAGTCAGTGGAAATGTTGCTGGAGATGATTAAACCTGAAATGAATGTAGTTCATGGAACTCAAGAGCACCATGCAGAGCCCATCAAGAATGTGTGCACTGCTACAGAGAGCTTTGCTTCTGGCTCCATTCTCTACCTGCCAATTGCTGTGGCCCTGGACACTAAGGGACCTGAGATCAGAACAGAACTCATCTAAGGCAGCAGCACCGCTGAAGTGGAGCTGAGGAAGGGAGCCATTCTCAAGATTACTCTGGATAATGTGTACATGGAAAAGTGTGACAAGAATGTCCTATGGCTGGACTATAAGAACATTTACAAAGTGGTGAAAGTGTGCAGCAAGTTCTACTTGGATGATGGGCTTATTTCTCTGTAGATGAAGGAGAAAGGTGCTGACTTGCTGCTGGTGGTATTGGAAAACGGTGGCTCACTGGGCAGCACAAAGCATGTGAACCTTCCTGGCACTATTGTGGTACTTTCTGCAATGTCTGAAAAGGACAGTCAGGATCTTGAAATTTGGGGTAGAACAGGATGTGAATATGGCATTTGCGTCTTTTATCCACAACACTGCCAACATCCATGAAGTTAAGAAGGTCCTGGTTGAGAAAGGCAAGAACATCAAGACAATCAGCAAAATCGAGAATTACGAGGGAGTTAGAAGGTTTTATGAGATCCTGGAGGCCAGTGGTGGGATTGTGGTGGCTCATGGCAATCTGGACATTGAGATTCCTGAAGATAATGTCTTCCTAGCCAAGAAGATGATGATTGGGCAGTACAACCAAGCTGGGAAACCTGTCAGAGCATGTTCAAGACCCACCCCATCCGGGCCTACGGCAGTGATGTAACAAATGTAGTTCTGGATGGAGCTGATTGCATCATGCTGTCTGGAGAAATGGCCAAAGGGAACTGCCCGCTGGAGGCTGTGAGCATGCAGCACATGGTTTCCCAGGAGGCAGAGACTGCTATTATTTGCAATTGTTTGAGGAGCTCTGCCTCCTGGCGCCCATTACCAGCAACCCCATAGCTGATGCCTGGGCACCATGGAGGCCTTGTTCAAGGGCTGCAGTGGGGCCATAATAGTTCTGAACAAATCTGGCAGATCTGCTCACCAGGTGACCAGATACTGCTGCCATGTGCCTATCATTGCTGTGCTGCAACCCACCAGACAGCTCATCAGACCCACCTCTACCTTGACATCTTCCTCGTGCTATTTAAGGACCCGGTGCTGTCAGTCTGGGCTGAGAATGTGAATCTCGAGTTAACCAGGCAATGAATGTCTATAAGACCCGGGGCTTCTTTTAAGACTGGATTCTTTAAGGACAATGTGCTAAACATAGTGCTAAACAGATGGTGTCCTGGGTCCTGTTTCACCAACACCATGCTTGTAGTGCCAGTGCCATGATGGGCCCTGGAGGCCCTGCATGTCATCTGCCCCCAGCCCTTCCATTAGGTCAGCAACATTTGTAGTGCTTACTTGGGGCTGTAGTACAGCACTGGTATACTGGGATATCAGAGAAGAACAATAAGAATGTCTGTTGAGATTCTGGTGGGGGTAGCTCAGAGTGTGGCTACACATCTTTGGCTCCCTACAACAAGGGACGAATAAGGGATTCAGGACTGGAGGCCCCGAGCTTATTTAATGCAAGAGGTCAACAATTGCCCTCTCCTATGTATACTTCATTCAGTTGCTGTAGAAAATGGGTACCCAAAGAATGTTCTATACTGGCTTAGGGTCTGGAGACAGTAAGAACAGGAGTCATATGGCATGGGACAGTGGTTCCAGCAGAAGCCAACTGTGGCTCTGGCTTTGGCTTGCTTCCCCAGTCCCTCAACTTCCCTCAGTCCCACTGTGTTGTTTGTGCATTTGGGCACCTCTGTTTCCAGCATTCTTCAGTTGTCACTGCAGGTAAACACTCCACCTTCCACCTTCCATTCTGCCCACTACTGAAGTCACCTCTAGGCTTATTGCTATAGAAACTATTTGTATGTCAATCAACAACAGCTGAAGCAAACAACAACAACAACAACAACAAAAAAAAACAGTCCAAAGTAAATTCCTTCACTTTCAGCAAGCAAAGTTGTATCTTCTGCATATCACAAGGTATTTATGAGTCTTCCTCCAATGCTGATGCTATGTTCTTCTTCATATAATTCAGCTTCTCAGATTGTTCCCTAAACATACAAATTGAATAAACATGGTGAAAGGATATAACCTTGGTGAACAACTTTCTTAATTTTAAACCATTCAGTTTCCCCTTTGGTTCAAATGTAAATGTTCCTGAGTGTTCTGGAATACCCGCTTCTCACAATGTTCTGTATAGCTTGTCATAATCCACACAATCAAAAAGCCTTTGCATACTCAATAAAGGACAATTAAAAGTGTTTCTTATATGCCATGCTTTCAGCCAAGATCTATTTGACATCAGCAATGATATCCCTCCTTCCACTTTCTCTTCTAACTCTAGTTTGAATTTCTGCAAATTTCCTGTTGAGGTACTTTTTGAATTATTTTCAACATAATACCTGCGTGTAGTATTAATGATTGATGTGGTTTGATGATTTCCACATTCTATTGGGTCACCTCTCTTTGGAATGGTTACAAATATGAATCTGTTTCAATCTGTTGGCCAGGTAGCTGTCTTCCAAATATTTTGGAACAAATGAGGATCTCCTCCAGTGCTACATCACTTTGTTGAAAGATTTAAATTTTGATTCCATCAATTCCTAAAGCCTGTTCTTCTTGCCAATGCTTTCAGTGCACATTGGACTTCTTACTTCAGCACTATCAGTACTTGATCATATGCTACCTCTTGAAATGGTTGAACATTCATCATTTCTTTTTGGTACAGTGACTTTGTGTATTTTTTCCATCCTCATTTGTTGCTTTTTTGCCTCATTCAGTATTTTGTCCAGTGAATCCTTCAATATAATAACCCAAGGTTTAAAATTTGTCTTCATTTCTTTAAGTTTGAGGAATGCTGAGTGTGTTCTTCCCTTTTAGTTCTCTAATTCCAGGTCTTTTTCATTTCATTATAATATTTGACTTTGTCTTCTTAGCTGTCCTTCAAAATTTTCTCTTCAACTCTTTTACTTCCATATTTATTCCATTTGCTTTAGAATCTCTACACTGGGGAGCCAGTTTCAGTCTCTTCTGATATCCACTGTGTTCTTTCCTTTCTTCCTGACTCTTTAATGACCTTTTGTTTTCCTATAGGATGTTCTTGATATCATCCTAAACTCATCTGGTCTACATATGAGCTAAAATGATCTGCTCTACAGTAATCCCTTGACTTTGTTTTGACTGATATTAAACTTTTCTCTTGTCTCTTCCCACAGATGGATAAGTTTCATTTCTGTGTATTCCATCTGATGAGGTCCACGTCTTTTATACCATTTAAAAAGATATTTTCAACTTCTGGTTTGGGAGCAAGAGAAGCAGAGACAAACAGGGGAGACTCTTCAGTGGAGGCACGAAAAAAACAGAGAAGGTGCTTTGCTGGAACAATTCCATGGCTTTGGATCTAATATAAATTGTGATGCATCAATTTTATGTGGAGTCCTGGTGTGGCTCTGTGGGTTAATGCACCAGACTGCAAAGCCGTTGGAACTGCAAGGTTGGCAGTTCAAGCTCACCAGCTGCTCCTCAGAAACCTTATACAGGGCTGCTATGGGTTGGAACCAACTCGATGGTATTTCACAACAACAACAACACAACAACTGGTGGAAAAATATGACTGTGATGGGAATACTTGGCAAATCCTGAATCTATCTGGATGCTGCTTGTGGGCCCTTCATCCTGGGCTTAGATCAGAGTGCGGGGACACAGTCAGGCTGATACAGCACTGAAGCCATGGAGCTACATCTGGAAAAAGAGATATGATGGCGTTTTACACTTTTCTTTCCTCCTCACCCCTGTTTCATCTTCTCTGCCCAGCCCAGACACCTTCAGGCAGGTGGGAGCACACACCCTCAAAGGGTCCAGAGTTGTGCCCACAGTTTTCCCATTTCACAGGGAGAAAACCCCTGGGAGCCCCAACATTCCACAAGCTAATCTTCTGGCTGTTTCTTATGACATCTGACTCTGGGACTCAGCACTAAAGTTGACCTGAGCAGGACTCTTTATCCCTGACTTACATAACAAAATAAAGCAGGTCTGGCCATATAGCCAAACCTTATTTGCACCTTGTAAAACCCCAACATAAAAGGCAAGAGTCAACAACTATTATATACAAGGACACAGCTATTTTGAGAATTACGTTGTGAATATGCAGTTAACTAACTGACCTTCAGAGATAAAAATGGTGGACAATTTTTCTTTGATTCTTTATTCAATACCTATCTGTGTACCTCCATGGAGGTGACTAGAGTAGTGGCCTGAGCGAGTAGACACATGCACCCACTGCTGAAAGTTTCTATTGTACATGCACAACTGACCTGTGTAGCAAAGGCTAATGGACAGTCAGCTACAATTTTATTTTAGTTTTTGTGTAGTGATTTTTGTCTCTGCTTTTATATTGTTCATTTTTGGTCCTTTTGGTCTCACTTTTTTCCTGGGGGTGAGAGCTTTCTCTCCCTACATTACCCAAGAAGAAACAGCCATCATGGCCATATAGCCAAGCTACAAGTATATCCAATAATATTCCACCATCCAGACAGGAGCCAATATCAGCTGCTAGGCATTACACAGCCAACACTTGTTAAGATAGCCAGCAGCAGACTAATAAGAGATGGGAAAAGGGAAACCTATTCCAGACCACATCCACCAGGAGACACACAGTAAGCTTAACAACACAGCAACATACATTCCTTTAATCATTGAAAATGCATGTAAATATTGAAAATGTCCAAGAAAAAAACAATATATCTATGAAAACTTAGCTATTTATTACATTTTGATGAAACACTTAAAATATTTCTATTTACAAAGTCACAGAGAAGGCCTGAAAAATGCAGTTTGGCATTAAAGAACGAGTTTTTTTTTTTCTAAATAAAATAGCTGTACTTGTAATAAACCTTCAGAGTTTTTGAACTTTTTTGAAGAAGTGTATTTCTGGTGATCTTCTGGGATTTATTTATACGGTAGCATGGAAATGCATAGAAAAACAACAACAACAACAGCAACAAAAGATCTCAGCACATGTCCCAAAACAGGAAACAGCAGCTGAGACAAACAAATTGGAGGCAGACTTAGACTTCCCATTAGAAAAAGAGAAGGCTTTGGATCTGCCTGAGAAGGAATTCAGAAGACTGATTTGGAGACAAATCCAAATGCTCCACAGAGGGGTGGAGGAAATAAGGAAGAAGACAGGAAAGTGCTACAGGAGCAAACAAACAAGATAGATATAGCATTGGAAACAATTCAAAACCTGCAAAAAGAGGTCCAGATGATTAAGAATAAAATATCAGAAATGGACAATAACTGAAAGGGCAAAGGAGTAGAACTGAAGAGATAGAAACTAGAACCAGTGAGCTAGAAGATAAATCTCTCAATACTGTTAAGATAGAAGAGCTAGCAGAAAAAAGGATTAAAAAAATCTGAAGAGAATCTAAGAACCATGTTGGATAAGATATAGAGGAATAACTTAAGAATTACTGGCATTCTTGAACAGGAAGAATCACAGAATTTCACAGAGGAGATAGTTGATAATCTTCTGAAAGAAAGTTTCCTGAACATCTTAAAGGATGAGAAGATAAACAATCAAGAAGCTGAACAAACCTCAGGAAGGATAGACTCCAAATAAGTTCACCAAGACACATAATAATCAAGCTCTCCAAAGTGAAAGACAAGGAGAGAATCCTAAAAGCAGCCAGGAAAAAGAGAAATGTTACTTACAAAGGCAAGGAAATCAGATAAAGTTCTAGCCTTTCAGCAGAAATCATGTGGGCAAGAAGGCACTAGGGAGACATATATAAAATGTTAAAAGAAAAACAAAACAAAACAAAACTGTCATCCAAGAATTGTCTATCCAGCAAAACTATCTATCAAGTATGATGGTGCAATCAAAACATTCCAGGAAAAATAGAAGCTAAGAGACTTTGTCAAAGCTAATCCAGTGCTTCAAAACATCTTAAAGGGAGTTCTTTGGAATGAAAACCAACAAGTAGAGATAACAAAAGAGACGGACAGCTGTGGCAACATCACCTGGATATCAGTCAACAGATAACACAGTTCAGAACCGAACAAAATTACAATGAATTCAGAGGACCTGTGAGGCCAATCAGAGATCAAAATTATAATAATGTCAAAGAAGGGAAAAATATAGAAACAGAGATCCAGGTTGTGAGGAGGCCAGGTAAATTCTAGGATGCAATAGGTTGTATTAAATGGAGGAAAAAGTTAGTAGACTATAGGGTAACCTCAAATAAAGTTAATACTTCACAACTTACCGTGAAAATGAAGATCCAAGTAGAACAAGGAAACATTAAAACTAAGAAGAAATTGACAAAAAATAGCACCAAAAATATGAACTCAGCACAAAAAGGCATGCAGAACAAAGGAACGAAGAGCACCCAAAAAAACCTCACAAAAGTAACATAATGACAGCAATTAACTCCTCAACAGAATTAAGAACATATATATGTGGCTCTGTGAGCTAATGCATCAGACTGCAAAGTCATTTGAACTGCAAGGTCAGTAGTTCAAGCTCACTAGCTGCTCCTTGGAAACCCTATACAGGGTCACTATGGGTTGAAATTGACTCAATGGCAC
>NW_006408529.1:22496473-22500806 GCF_000296735.1 Chrysochloris asiatica | reverse complement strand
AGCACTTAACAACAACAATGCAGGGTAGGGGAGTCATGGTGTGGTGCTGTGGTTTAATGCACCAGACTGCAAAGCCACTTGAACAGCAAGGTTGGTGGTTCAAGCTCATCAGCTACTTGTTGGAAACCTTATGCAAGGTCACTATGGGTCAGAACTGACTCGATTGTACATAACAACAACACAGGGCAGGGCACACACAGACTCCCAAACATTGTGAAAATGATACAATCAAAAGTAGATAAAATAGATGATTGGGACATACTAAAAATTAAAAACTTATGTACATCAAAGACTTTACCAAAAGAGCAAAAAGGGAGTCCACAGAATGAGAAAAAATATTTTGTAATGATGCATCTGACAACCGACTAATTTCTAAAATATATAGGAAACTACAACACCTCTACAAGAAAAAGACAAATAACCCAATTAAAAAATAGGTACAGGACATGAAAAGGCACTTTACCAAGGTGGAGATTTGGGTACCCAACAAATATATGAAGAAATGTTCACGATCACTAGCTATTAGAGAGATGCAAATCAAAACAACGAGACATCATCTCACACCAGCAATAACAGCATGCATCAATGGAAGAATATATAAACAAACTTTGGTACATACAAACAATGGAATATTATGCTACCTTGAAGAATAACAAAGACACCACAAGCCACTGCATAACATGATTGAACCTTGAGGACATTATGCTGAATGAAATTAGTCAGTCACAAAAGGAGAAATAATGCACAGGACCATTATTGTAAAAGCTTAAGTAAAAGCATCTGCAATAAAATGGGAAAAAAAATATCTTTGTTGGTTACCAGTGTGTAGGGGTGTGAGGGATGTGGAGGGAGGGGAATGTAGAGTACAGGGTAGGGAATAGACACAGGATAATTTGGGTCCTGGGAGTGGGGCGGGCAATAAACAAGAAGGGGGAGGGAATGGAAGAACAAGGCAGATAGGAGAACATTTAGGCAGGTTTGCATGGACTAAGTGGGACAGAGGTGAATAATGATGTATGCTTAACCTTGGAACAACAGGGCTCTGGGATATAGGGATTGAGGCATAGTTTGAATGGGTAAAAGACAGGAAATAATTTTAAGATGCTTGGCTGTTTTTTGAATCTTGGTTTCCCTTGCCTACCATTGTAAATTAGACACTTGAGGGGGAGAGAAACCTCACCATAGAAACCTTGTAAGTCCATATTCAGCCTTTAACTGATTGGAACACCTAAAATGGGACTAGAACTTGCCCAGGGAAGGAGGCTTATTGCAGAACCTTTGCATTTCATAAGACTATAGGTAGAATCCTGATCTCCATCCAGAATCTTCTGAGGTGTGAAATTTCCACTTGATAAGACAAGTAGACCACCCTGGAGCAGCTAGAAGACCGAAAGATAGTTTTTGAAAGGAAGTCCAGCAGGAAAAATAAAAAACAATAATGACAGTCCGATTGACTATTATGAGTACAAGCAAACCCTGGGGACTCCTGGACCCAGGGACAGGGTCATGGCCACAGAGGACTAGAGTAGAGAGTGAAGTATTCAGCTGATTTAAAGTGAGAGGAGATGCACAAGAATGCCCAAACTTGCAGATAGCACTCATTTGACCTGGCTTCAATGACTGGATGATTAGAACTCGAACAGCCAAAGAAAGAAGAGGAAAAAATGAGTAATTCACTACAATTTGATGAACTTGACCTATACTTATGGATATAGTAGCTCAAAAGAGGCAACAAACCGTTAAAGCATTCTCACCTCCTCAGTACACAGGGTTGAAGGAGATGGGCAACTTACACATTGTTGAAGGAGATGGGCAAATTACCAAAATGAGGGGGAGGGGGTGCTACAAAGCATGAATTGACTGGTTTACAAGCTTTCAAGTTTCAGAGGGTGCAGGGGAAGGTAGACTCTCCACTGAGTGGTTTTTAACCTGTCTGGATGGGGCTAGTGAAAGGAGACAGGGATAAGACTCTTGTGGTTCAATAGAGAATAATTGCTATCAGGACTGATTGTGAGTGTTGCAAATGTAAAGGTAGACATTTTGTAACAAAAGGAGGGGAGAGGTTGATCTTGCATTCCAGGAGTGGAGGATCCTGGGACCATCAAGGGAGAAGAGTGGAGTTCGAGACTGTCCAGAGAAGTAGTGACACCAAAGATGGAGGCAGAGACGATGATGTGGAGAGATGGAGCAGCTGGGGACTCTGGATTCAGGGAGGGAGAGGGGCTGTGTGCTGAAAGCCAGGGGCGGGTTTGTGAGGTGTGCCCTTTGGTTGTTTGAATGGTTGTGTATTTCTGAGTGCTTCGGTGTATGTTTAAAAAATAAAAAAACAGAGGGAATGGAATCAAATGCTGTTGAATGATGATGCATGGAGGGGATTGGAGTCATTGCAATGAAATGAAATACGATAGGATGAATGTAAAGCTGATGTTCTCCCATGTAAACTCTCTCCCAGTTCACAATAAAAACTTAAAAAAAAAAAAAAAGATAGTTTCAATTAATAAATCATTGGTCTTGTAAAAGTCTGTTGTGATCACCAGTATCATTTCTATCACCAAGACCACATTTTCCAACTTCTGATTTACTTCCTCTTTTTTCCAACTTTCACATTTCAAACCGGCAATAATTAGTATTTCACTATTGCATGCTTAATGCAATAATAATATCTACTTTCAGACCAAAGATGTCCATAGAATTGCTCAATATTATCATCAATGGCTTTATTGTTTTATAAATTTGAATAATATTGATATTAATTGGTCTTCCTTGGAGGCATATGGATATTATACTGTCACAAACAGGTTTGAACTTCAACATAGTACTTAAATGCACTTTTTAATGATGAATGTGATGTCATTCCTTTTAATTTTGTCATTCCTGGCATTGCAAGCCATATATGATTGTCAGATTCAGAATGGATAATACCAGTTCATTTTGCATTACAAATGTCTAAGATATCCATATTTATTTGTTACATTTTTTTTGACAAGTTCCAGTATTCCTAAATTCATAGTTTGTAATTTCTACATTCTGATTATTAATCGATGTTTGTAGCTGTTTCTCCTCATTTTGGTGGTATCTCATCAACAAATGAAGATCCTGAAAGCATCACTCCATTCATGTTGTTAGGGTCAACTCTATTTTAAGGAGGCAGCACTTCCGCAGTCATATTTTAGGTGTCTTCCAACCTGAAGTGCTCATCTTTTGGCTCTATATCTGACAGTGTTCCACTGCTGTTCCATTTGTCTGTTAGTTTGTCACACTGTCATGGTTTGTGTATTGCTGTCATTTTGGAAACTATACCTCTAGTACCTTAAATATCAGAGGGTCACTCATGGTAGACAGGTTTCAGCTGAGCTTCCACATTAAGACAGACTAACAAGGAAAGGTAAACTATTTCGGAATGTTTAGTCACCAGAAACCTAAGAACAGCAGCACAATGCAATCATTAGAGAATGTATTTATGTTGCGTTTATGGAATAATATACTGCACCACTTTATTCAAACAGATAAAGCTCTCCAAAATACAAAAATAAATGTACAGACATGCACATATCTCTACAAGTCATTAATAAGGTTTTTATACAACTTAAGCTTGTTGTTGTTGTTAGATGCCTTTGAGTTGGTACCAAGTCATAGAGACCTTATTTACAACAGAATGAAACATTGCCTGGTCCTGCACCCACCTCACAATCATTGCTACACTTGAGCCGATCATTACTTCAGCATATTCAAATTTTTAAAAACACAACAAAGTAAATAGAGTCAAATATTGTCAAGCAGTTTACTACTAAAAAGAAACAAATAAATTACAGAATTATCCAGAGTTTTCTTCAAATGCCTAAGATCAATATTTCATAAACATGTTCTGTATCATAATTGGCACAATTTAAATCTTGCATGAAAAGAAGGATTAAAGTGTATGAAGTTCTTTCAAATACATTTCTTTCTTAAACACAAGTTTTCCCCAATAACTTAAGTACAAACATTTGCAGCGCAAAAATTTTGTTTACTTGAAAACTAAGTTTGCAGATTCAGGAAAGACAAATTTTAGTCATGTATGCATGTATGATTCCAGAGTAGAAAATGTAATACATTGCATATTTCCCAATGGTGAAATTGGTTTTCACTTACTACTTTCATGATCATAAATTGCAACAGAAAGTTCATTTTTATCTCTACAGAGACTCAGAAACCTGCAGAGTACAACAATGATTCAAGAAAAACTTGATTAATTATCCTTCTGATATATAGAAGTAGATGTTGTTTAGAACACTAGTTGTGATGAAATCATTCAAGATTTTGTTATAGCTGTTGTTGTTAAGTGCCATTGTTT
>NW_006408529.1:22493744-22495638 GCF_000296735.1 Chrysochloris asiatica | reverse complement strand
CAATCTTTTCTCCATTTATCTTGATGTTATGTATTGGTCCAGTTGTGAGGAATTGTGTGTTTTCTGTTTTTTTTTTTTTTAATTGATGTACAATCCGTAAGATCCACAAAGAAGGCTGTAGTGTTTGGTTTATATCAGTGAATGTTTCTAGTCCTGTTCACTTTCATCAAAAAAGATTGTATCATCTGCATATTACAAGTTGTTAATGAGTCTTGTTCCAATCCTGATGCCACATTCTTCTTCATAAATTCAACTTCTCGGATTTACAGATTGAATAAATATGGTGAAAGGATATAACCCTGACACAATTCCTTTTCTGATTTTTAAACAATTGTATTCTCTTATTTTGTTAGAACAAATACCTTTTGGTCTATGTAATTATTATTCATAAGAACAATAAAGTGTGCTGAAATACCCATTCTTTACAATATTATTGTAAATAATATTGTCATGATCCACACATTCAAAAGCCTTTGTATAGTTAAAAAGCACAAATAAACATATTTACCTATTTTCTGCTTTTAGCCACATTTGTCTGCCATCAGCAATGATATCCTTTGTTCTACCCTCATAATTGATATATGAGCTGTTTAAATCAAAATTGATGGTATCAATTTTTTGTCATAAGAGATCAACAAATTTTGTGTTGATTGTTGAAACACATATGTTCATAGATTCATTTATGTATTTCTGAATAGTTTATTTGTAGAAAATATGATATATAATAAATATCTTAGTACCCGGAATCCATTTAAACTTTATAATCCAATTTATTTCATTCCACAAAAATTATATACTCCACTTTTTTGTTCAATTGAACATTCTGGTTCAAACTGACCTTGAGGTCCAGTGCTTATACCTTGTATGTTGTTAAGTGCCATGGAGTTGTTTCAACTCATAGCAACCAGTATAAGGTTTCCAAACAGTGGTTGGAGAATTTGAAGCACTGACCTTGTCGTTGAAAACAACTATGCGGTCCTGAGCTTATCCTACAGCGCTACACCAGGACTCTAAGACCCTGTATGCTATTGTTACGTTGTTAGGTGTCATCAAGTTGGTGCAGACTCATATTGACCCTATGCACAACAGAATGAAACACTGCCTGATGCTGGGCCAACCTCACAATTGTTGCCACACTTGAGCCCATTGATGCTGCCACTTTGCCAATCCATCTCGCTGGAGGTCTTCCTCTTTTCCTCTGACCCTCCACCTTACCAAACATGATATCCTTCTCAGTGACTGGTCCCTCCTGACAATATGTCTGAAGTATGAGAGACAAAGTTTGGCCACCCTGGCCTCTAAGAAGCACTCTGGCTGCATTTTTTCCAACACAAATCTGTTTGTTCTTTGGCAGCCCATGCCACTTTCAATATTCTCCTCCAGCACCAAAACTCAAAAGCACCATTTCTTCTATGGCCTTCCTTATTCACTGTCCAGCTTTCACATGCATATGAGGTTATTGAAAATATCGTGGCTTGGGTCAGGCGCACCTAAGTCCTGAAGCTGACATCTTTGCTCTTCAACACTTTAAAAAGCTCTTGTCAGAAGATTTGCCTAATGCAATACATCCTTTGATTTCTTGACTGCTACTTCCATGAGTGTTGATAATTGATTCAAGAAGAATAAAGTCCTTGACAACTTCAATCTTTTCTCGGTTGATAAGAATGCTGTTTATTGGTCCAGTGGTGAGGATATTTTTTTTCTTTACATTCAGATTCAATCCATATTGAAGGGTGTAGTCTTTAATCTTCATCCATATTTTTAGTCCCCTTCACTTTCAGCAAGCAAGGTTGTATCATCTGCTTATCACAGGTTGTTAATGAGTCTTCCTCCAATCTTGATGCCACGTTTTTCTTCATAGAACCCAGGTTCTCAGGTTATTTGCTCAGCATAC
>NW_006408529.1:22491202-22492949 GCF_000296735.1 Chrysochloris asiatica | reverse complement strand
TATGGTATTGGAGGAGAATATTAAAAGTACCATGGACTGCCAAAAGAACAAACCAATCTTTGTTGGAAGAAGCACAACCAGAATGTTCCCTGGAAGCCAGGATGGCCAGACTTTTTCTCTCATACTTCAGACATATTGCCAGGAGAGACCAGTAGCTGGAGAAGGATATCATGTTCAGTAACATGAAGGGTCAGAGAAAAAGAGTAAGACCCCCAATGAGGTGATTGATATAGTGGCAGCAGTGATGGGCATAAATGTACCAAATGATTGTGAGGTTGGAACAGGACCAGGCAGTGTTTGTTCTGTTGAGCTTAGGGCCTGTATCCGTCAGTACCGACTTGATGGTACCTAACAACAACAACTATGGTAACATGATTGTTGATGTGAGGCTGGAAGTTATGGCACTGATAGTTTGAAAACCAGCAGAGTCACCCATTATGCACAGATTTCAGTGGAGGTTCTAGACTAAGACAAATTAAAAAAAAAAAAAAAAAAATTCCTGGTGATCTGCTTCTGAAAATTAGGCAATGAAAATCTTATTGATCATCACAGAACATTGCTCAACTCACTTGATTTCAACATACCATCAAGAAAAAATAATCATATGGGTGGGATTTTATTTTTGGTGAAGAAGAAGGTCAATGAGGGTAAGAGATGCCCTAATGAGATGGATTGGTATAATAGTCATAATGATGAACTAAAACATGATCACAAAATTTTGAGTTCAAGACAGTGTCTTGATCTGTTGTACATAAAGTAACCATGAGTTAGGGTAGACTTGGTGTCAGTTATCTATCACTATCTCTATCTATCTATCTATCGATCGATCGATCGATCAATCGATCGATCGATAAGCATCTTCACTATGCTGAATCCAGACTAACAAAACCAGGAAGACCAAAGCATAGGGAATTGTTGTGAAAATAAGGAAAAAGAGCATCTCTGAGTGGACAGAGTCCTGTGTACTTGGTGCTGAGTGGACAGAGTCCTGTGTACTTGGTGAGTGACTTGGTATGTAGATCATGCATTATGCAAGTTATGAAGAGGTTTCTCAGACTCTGCAGATGTAAGCCCATTCTAGGCTACAAAGATTGTCAAACAGAGAAGTTGCTGAATTTTAGTTCTGCATACTCCTTCAGCTCCATACTGTTAGATTCACAACATGAGTTCTAACCACCAACCAGTTGGTTAGCACCTGAATACTTAACTGGTGCACAACTAGGGCTCCTTTCTGATACCCATAGACATTGAGCAAGCAAGACTACTGGGCTCAGAAATAACCACAATTGTGAAGATGGTGCAGAAATGGAGTAGTGTATCATTCATTGTTTGGTATGTGTCAGAACTGACTGCATGGTACCTAATGAGACAAACAGCATATAACAAATAATAGCTTAGGGGCATTTTGTAATTTTTTTTTTTTCCCTGGTAGCCTATCTGCTGCTAGGGCCTTGCCTTACTCTCACCTGGAACTTGGCTCAGCAAAGTTGTGACCAGGACATATAAGCAGACTTTTTGGATGTCAGTCACTATTAAAATATGAAATTCCAACATCATCTATATTTGGGAAGGGGCTCTCTGCTCCTATAAATATTTACAGACTTGGAAAACTTATTCAGGGTTGCTATGAGTCAGAACTAACTCCATAACACATAGCTACCATGATGTTTCTATCAATATTTCTGTGCATTCTTTCATATTTGTTATTATTGTTAGGTGCCAAAGAGTTGGTTCTGACTCACAGTGA
>NW_006408529.1:22490479-22491102 GCF_000296735.1 Chrysochloris asiatica | reverse complement strand
CTGGAGTGGCTAGAAGAACAGAAGTTACTTCTTGAAAGAAAGACCTACAGGAAAAATATAAAACAACATAGGCAGACCGACTGTTGCTACAAGAACAAGCAACATGTTTGCCCTGGAAACATCAAGTCAAGTGGTCGGGTCCCCTCAGTGCAAACCCCCTTCCACGACTAAGACTCAACGGGAATACATGCTGTGATTGGTTACCACACTCGACACTGATAAGGGGAAGTGAGGGAAAAACAGCAATGAAGTGGCAAGCTAAGCCCTACAACGTTCAATAGACTTCTGTGAACCCGGGCGAAGACCTGGTTGGCCAGCAGTGTGGCAAGACCTGGGGACTGTTGGGTCAGTGACATAGCCACAGAGGACTAGAGTGGAGAGTGAAGCATCCAGCTGATAAGAAGACAGGGCATATGCATAAGAACACCCACACTTGCATATAATACCCACTTATCCTGGCTTCAGAGTTCAACCAGAAGTAAAAAGAAGAGTATGAAAAACAAAAACAAAAAAAGTATTTTCATACAATTGATGAACTTGACCTACACCTATGGAAGCAGTAGCTCAAAAGAGGGAACAAGTCCTTACAGCAAGAATCATTCCCACCCCCTCCACACACAAGA
>NW_006408529.1:22488128-22490009 GCF_000296735.1 Chrysochloris asiatica | reverse complement strand
TGTAACCATGGCAATGAGACGATATATGATAGAATGAATGTAAAACTAATGTTCTCCCATGTAAACTATCACATAATTCACAATAAAATATTTATGAAAAAAAAAAGTGTGGATAGACTGGGACCCTCCTACATAGCTAGAGGGACTGTAAAATGGTTCAACTACTCTGGAGAACAGTATCATGATTACTTACAAAGTTGGAAATACTGTACAGCAATTTCTCTATATAGTATATATCCACAAGACATATGACTCAGGATACAAATAGATATATGCTCACCAATGTTCATCACAGTGCTATCCACAACAGCAAAAAAAAAAAAGCCTAAGTACCCAAAAATGGAAGAATGGGTAAACAGACAATTCTCTAAAGAAGACATTCAGGGGGCCAACAAACAGTTGATGAAATGTTCCTTGATTATTAACCATTGTTGTTGCTGTTGTCAAGTACCGTCGAATCAGCTTCTACCCATAGCAACCCTGTATAGGGTTTCTGAGGAGTGCCTGGTGAGCTTGAACTGCTGACCTTGCATTTAAACCTACTTTGCATTCCAGTGCAATAACCAACAGTGCCACACCAGGACATTAGCCATTCTTGTTGCTATTAAGTGCTGTTAAGTTGGTTCCGACCCATAGCGACCCTGTAAATGGTTTCTGAGGAGCAGCTGGTGGGTTTGAACTGCCAACCTTGCAGTTAAAACTGACCTTACAGTCTAGTGTATTATCTTGCAGCGCCACACCAGGACTCCACATTAGCCATTGGTGGTGGTGGTTAGGTGCCATGGAGTCAGTTTTGACTCATAGTAACCCTGTATAGAGTTTCCAAGGCTGTAAATATTTATGGGAACAGAAAACCTCATCTTTCTCCTGTGGAATAGCTGGTAGTTTCGAACTGCTGACTTTGAAGATAGCAGCCCAATTTGTAATCACTAGGCTATTAGAGCATCTACATTAACCATTGTTGTTTTTGTTAGGTGCCATTGAGTCCATACCGACTCATAGCGACCTTCTGCACAGCAGAATGAAACACTGCCTGATCATGGGCTAACCTCACAACTGTTGCCACGCTTGAGTCCATCGATGCTGCCACTTGTCCAATCCGCCTTGTTGGGGGTCTTCCTCTTTTTCTCTGACACTCCACCTTACCAAACATTATAACCTTCTCCAGTGACTGGTCACTCTTGACAATATGTCTGTAGAATGAGAGACGAAGTTTGGCCACCTTGGCCTCCAAGGAGCACTCTGGCTGCACTTCTTCCAAAATGGATCTATTGGTTCTTTTGGCAGCCCATGGCATTTTCAATATTTTCCTCCAACATCATAACTCAAATGCATCAATTCTTCTACAGTCTTCCTTATTCACTGTCCAGCTTTTGCATGCATATGAAGTTATTGAAAATACCAAGGCTTGTGTCAGGCGCGCCTTAGTCCTCAAGCTGACATCGTAGCTCTTCAACACTTCAAAAAGTTCTTGTGAAGCAGACTTGTCTAATGCAATATGTCATTTGATTTCTTGACTTCTCCTTCCATGAGTGTTGATAGTTGATCCAAGAAGAATGAAGTCCCTGACCACTACTATTAATGTGTGTAGCCACCGCAGATTAGGTAACTAGTATAATTAGCTCGATATCGTCTCCAAAAGAGACCTCCCTTTGCTGAATGTTAGAAATTATTCCTCTAACATATTCCAGTTTTTGTTCAATTAATTTAGAATTGTCTGAGAGATTAAATAAACACAGCCCTTTAAATTCCTCACATCCATGGTTATGCCATAAGAGCAAATAATCTATGTTGTTGTTGTTAGGTGCCATCAAGTCAGTACCAACTCATAGAGACCTTATGCACAGCAGAATGAAATACTGACTGATCCTGGGCCAACCT
>NW_006408529.1:22481619-22488028 GCF_000296735.1 Chrysochloris asiatica | reverse complement strand
TGACATCTTTGCTCTTCAACATTTCAAAAATGTCTTGTGCAGCAGATTTGCCTATTGCAATACATTGTTTGATTTCTTGACTACTGCTTCCATGAGTGTTGATAGTTGATCCAAGAAGAATAAAGTCTTTGACAACTTCAATCTTTTCTCCATTGATAAGAATATTGTTTATTGGTCCAATGGTGAGTATTTTTGTTTTCTTTACATTGAGATGCAATCCATACTGAAGGCTGTATCCCTTAGTGGTTGCAGAAGTGCCAGTAACTTTCTTTCATATACGCACCCCCATTATAATCAAACCCAATTCCTAGAATGTTGTCTGGCATATATATACATATACAAAAATCTATGGATTAAATTATGCATTAACCCACCATCAGTTATTTCTGCTAGCCAAGATTAATACTCCTCTCCACATTGTTCATATCTTTCTGCCATTTAAATCACTTTGCTTGACCTCAAAATACCAAGATATAACAGTATAGATTAAAAAATACATTAGAAAATGTTGACAAGACTTCATCTTACTTTGGACAAGTTATCAGGAGGGACCAGTGCCTGAAAAAGGACATCATTTGTGATAAAACAGAGGGTCAGGGAAAAGAGGTAGACACTTCCTTGCCCTAAGAAGTGGATTGTCACAATGGCTGCAACAAATGGGCTCAAACATACTATCAGTTGTGAGGATGCATGAATTTTGGTGAAGCTTTGTTCTGTTGTACATAGGGTTGCCATGAGTTAAAGCAAACTCCATGGCACCTAACTATAACAATAAATGAAAATATTAATTGAAGGCCTAAGTACATGAGAAGATATGAGACAGCATGTATTGAGAGCAATATCCTGTTTAAGGGTTTTCATTGCAGATGAAAAATCATTTTATCACAAAGTGTGAAGATGCAATAGATACTTGTACACACATTGTCCATTATATTTATTTATTGAATGATTAATAGTAATAAAGGTGGCTCTGGGAGAATTTGCACTGCCTGTGTGTAGCTGAGTAACTTCCTACCCAGGACTTGTTTAGCCTTTTCAAATTGTAATTAAGTTATTATATCACTTTTACCCATGTTGCTTTTGTGGCCATTTTTTTTTTTTTTTCTTTTTCATTTTTTTGCAAATAGTTTTGAGAGAGCTGTTTTCTTTTTTAGACTTAGGGATTGTGCTGCAAGGAAAACCATTGAAAAATTGAAAAGCATTAGTGGCCATTTTTATGTAATAGAACATTTTAACTGCTCAGACAACTTGGAAATGTTCCAGGAAGGAAATGAATGTGTTCTCAAATGTGTCATTTTGTATTAGCAAAATCTGTACAGTTTGAAAATTATTCCTTATATACCTGGAATTAAATTTCTAGACTTTGAATGTCCATCCTTTGCAATGGAGTCTTGTTCTCTGAAGTCTATCCAGTAATAGCATTTTTTGCTATTTCTGTTCATCACAGCTACTTTCCTTCTTTATTGAACAAAATGAATGATCATTCAAGGCACAGATCACAAAACAATGAAGAGAAAAACTTTTTTAAAAAAAGCTCAAATAGAAAGTAATAAGCATGCTTGCTAACAACTGTGTGGCCAAAGAAAATACTTTAAAAAAATGTGCAATTCTATTCTTGTACTGAGAGCAGTATATTTTAATGCTATAATTCCTTTCTGAGATGAACAATATAAAAGTTTACGTGACTACATAAGAGGACTGGGAAATTTTGACCCATAACAACATATGTGTTTATTTTCTCTGATCACTAGCCTTCAATCATTCTATTGTTGTTCTTATTGCTGTTAAGTGCTGTAGAATTTGTTCCAACTCATAGTGACTCTGTATATAGTTTCTGAGAAGAAGATGTTGGGTTTGAACTTCCAACCTTGAGATTAGCAGTCTAGTGCTTATTCTATAGCACCACAACAGGACTCCTCATTGTTGTTAAATAACATATTGGCTATATTATATACACAGAGGAGGGATTTGTAAATAACAACCAGAAGATCAACGAGTACACAAAAAAACTGAAACCTGGGCTGAATCTCAAAACAATGTTGACTATAGAAAATGAACCTGTAAATCTATAATAACAGTGAGATGATGAACATAGGAAGGAAGGAAGGAAGGAAGAAAGGATTTTCAGGCAGCAAGGCCAGTCATTCAGACAGGCTGAGTTAATTCCACTGCATAGAGGGAGCAGGTTGGTCATATCACTAAACAAGAAGGGCACTTCACTCTGAACCAGATGAGGAACACACACACCATCTAAAGGACAGCACACACAAAAAAACTCCTGTTGATGTCTGCCATTTCAGATGACAGGTCAGATGTTTTTCAAAACAAACATCAAATTAACAGTTTTACATGATATTTCTTGTTTGACTTTTTGTTGTTGCTAGAGGACAACAGTGTGCTAAATTGTCACAATTGGCAAAGCATACAACTCCATGTTGTCCAAAATATAGTGCATACACCAATATGCCTGTTTCTCACAGCCCTGCTCTTGACCGTACCCATGGAACACAGGGATCTGACGTTGCCTCTTCCTTCTACCTTTTCCATGTAGTCTAGACAGTGACTATTACTAAGTGTTAACACTTACTAAGAATCATATATCAAGAAATGCTGACATTATTTGGGCATACAATTCTCCTTTCTTAATTTTAGTAAGCTTTTATTGATGTATAATTTATGTACCATAATACTACAACTTGTAAATATATAATGTGATTGACATTTATATATGAATATAGACATGTAATTGCGACCATGCCATAGTTACTTGCTAATGCTTGAAAATAATTCATTTTTTAGAATAAATATTGTTGTGGCCAAGGTGTGTAGGGAGAAGACCTAAAAAAAAAAAAAAAAAAAAAAGCCTCTAAAAATCGTATATTGTGACTCAATAAACCAGAACTATATGCCAAGACTGATTAATAAGTTTATTTCTAAATGAATAGCAATTATGTATACCACATATACTATTAATATTATAGAGGAATTGCATGAAGTTTATTTTAATTTGACATTTAAAACATTATTCAATCAGAAGAAATAAGTTAGTTGCTCATATTATGTGACCTTAAGTAAGTGTACTACATTCACTATTGGCACAAAATAAGATTTAAATTTTTTATCTAAATCATAGTAAGCTCTTTTCATATAGATGAGCAACAATGAAGGCTCTTTTAGGTAGCATTTGCAACTCTGAGTGCCTACAAAGATGGTGTTCATTCTTTTATTTTAAAATATTCATTTATTATCTGTAATGTACATTATCTTTACTAGCAGTGGATATAAAAAGCTTTCCTTTTTGTTTCCATTCAGCTTAAAACTTAATGGGGAAAATTAATGAATTAGTGCTACAAATACATAATTTAATTGATAAGTATAAACAATGAAATGTTCAAGATGCTAGAAAGACTACATTAGGAAATCCTAATACACTTAGAAATAAATGAAAAATGTCCTTGAATTTCATGT
Source organism: Chrysochloris asiatica (assembly GCF_000296735.1). Taxonomy (NCBI): domain Eukaryota; kingdom Metazoa; phylum Chordata; class Mammalia; order Afrosoricida; family Chrysochloridae; genus Chrysochloris; species Chrysochloris asiatica. The sequence continues at coordinate 22,484,560 of NW_006408529.1, read as the reverse complement.
GAATCAATTGAAAACTCAAGTACAGTGCCTCAGAAAGTGAATGAGAGGCCACAGGAATAGTCTTTTCAATGACTAAGTTTGGGAATTATTTGAGGTGTTTGAGGAAAATGAGAACAGAAAGTGTTGAGTATCCAATAATCAAGGTAAACATAGGCTTACTTGTGCTTATTTAATAATCTTTAGTGAATAATTTCACCTTTTTTTCACTACATCAAAAATTCTGCTTCAAGGCATGACTCTCTCTTAACCTCTTACACTTAACCTCTTACACTTATCAGTTAAATTATGTATTTGTCTCTATCCTAACCTTACAACACTATTAACGAAAATATTTTCAAGAGGCAGCAAGATGGTGGACTAGGCAGAAATGCTACACAGACCCTCTGCAATAAAGTTATGGAAAACCAAATTAAACACACAGATGATAGTCCAGCATACCTGAGCTTCAGATAAAAGGATAGAGAAGTGAGTTTAATTCATCCCAGAACTCAATCCAGATTTGTTGTTTTTATTGTCATCAAGTCAGTTCTCACTTGACTCTGTAAAAGATTTCTGAGTGGCTGGTGTGTTTTCACCACCAATCTTCTGGTTAGTAGTTTAGTGCTTATTGTACAACTCCACACCGGTACTCCAGATACAGAAGTATCCAAAGTAAAACAAACCTACAAAACAGAAAATAGGTAGTGATACATATCAATTTATAATGAAGATGACTGCAAAGCAAAAAAGAGAAAAAGTGTAGTTACTGAACTTAAGTTAATAATGGTTAGAAGTTAAATAGATTTCAAGATAAAACAGATTGTTTTAAATAGGGGAATATATTAATAAAGTATAATCTCAAAGAAAAGTAATAAACCTTCACATTAAATAAAGAAAAATAAAAACATGAAAACAACAACAATGAAGTAAAGGAACTCATCATAGAAAAGTATGTGAAACAAAGAAAACAGTAGAACCACAAGAAAACACAAAGCAAAATGACAGCAATCAATTCGCACCTATTGTTAATTACATTGAATGTCAGTGAATTAAATGCCCAGTCAAGAGACAGAGAGTAACAGAATGGATCTGAAAACAGGGTCTTTCAAAATGCTGTATACAAGAGACACATATTATACACAGATACAAAAATATACTAAAAATAAAAGGGTGGGAAAATGCATCAAGCAAATGGCAATAAAAAATAAGCAGGAGATGCAATTCTGATAAAATAGACTTTAAGGCAAAAAACAGAAGAAGAGATAAAGGAAGATAGTATCTCATGATTAAAGGGTCCATTGAACAAAAGGACAGACGCTTAAAAAATGTCTATGCTCACAATGAAAAAACCTGAAAATACATAAATCAAGCTCTAATAGAATTCAGAGTCCTGGTGTAGCACTCTGGCTTAATGCACTGGACTACAATGTTGGTTTGAACTGCTTAGTGTGTTGTTGTGATGTGCTGTTGACTCAGTTACTATTCATAGTGACCTTGTATAGGGTTTCCAAGGTGCAACTGATGAGCTTGAACAGCTGACCTAGCGGTTCAAACCAACTTTGAAATCCAGTGCATTAACCCATAATGACACACCAGGACTCTAACATTAGGAGATTTTAACATATCATTTCCCTGAAGGACAGAATAACTAGAACAAATCTCAACAAAGATACAGAGGAATTAATCAGCACAATCAACCAACTTGACCTCATAGACATATATTGCTCTCAAGTAAAAAAAAAAACACACAATATATATTCTTTTTCAATTCATATGAAATAATCTCCAGAATAGACCTTAGGTTAGTCACAAAGCAAGACTAAATACAATTTAAAACATCAAAATACTACTAAGCATCTTTTCAGATCACAATACTATAACATTAGAAATCAACAACAGAAAGATTAAAAAAAAAAAATCAAGTACAGCAAAATTGAATAACACCCTCTTTAAAGTGTACTGGGTAATAAAGCAAATAAAAAATGAAATAATTATGTATATCAAAGTTTTTACCAAAAGAGGATAAAGGGAGTTCACAGCCTGAGAAAAATGTTTTGCAATATCATACTATACAAGAGAATAATGACCTAAATTTATAGAAAACTACAGTATCTCTACAAGGAAAAGACAAACAACCCAATTAAAAAATGGGCACAGGGCATTTCATCATAGAAGACATACAGGCAGACAACAAATATATGAAGAAATATTCATGATTATTAGCCATTTATTGTTACTGTTGTTGTTAAGTGCCATAGAGTTGGATACAATGCATAGTAACCTTGCATAGGGTTTCCAAGGAGCAACTGGTAAGCTTGAACTACCAACCTTGCAGTTCAGATGGCTTTGTAGTCTGGCGCATTAACCCACAGTGCCACACCAAGACTCCATTTGAGAGGCGCAAATTAAAACAACAGTGAGATATCATCTCACCCCAACATTAACAGTGAAGTTAAAAAAAAATCAGGAAACAATAAATGCTAGCAGGAGTGTGGATAGATCCGGAAAAGGATGGTGGATTGGGTGGAAGTGTAGTGACGAGCTCTGCTGAGAACAACACAGAATACAGGACCAAGAAGGCTCAGGGAATGGTCCCAGTACTCTGAACCACATATAAAGGAATATTTAGAAGGTTGGAAGACTTACAACTGGGTAGTTTGTGGCAGAAGCAAGAAATAAATTGATTCCTGGTTCAGGACACTCAGCTGCTCCAGGAGCCACCATTTTGTGTGGGGCCATACAGGGAAAGGATCAGAGCAGCCACGGAAGCCTGACAGAGCCGCAGAGATAGAGGTGTGGACATTCTTTTTTTTCTTTTTTTTTTTTTGGTATCATTTCGTTGGTCCCTTGCTGTCTGCGTACCTCCATTCTGATGACTATAGGGTTGCCGGAGCTAGTGGATATTCCAGGCCCACCCTTGGAGGGTTCTTGGAAGAGCAGTGGTACTTTGGCAATTAGTCTG
>NW_006408529.1:22447416-22471583 GCF_000296735.1 Chrysochloris asiatica | reverse complement strand
CTGGGCCAACCTCACTATTGTTGTCACCCTTGAGTCCATTGATGTTGTTGTTGTTGTTGTTAAGTGCCATCAAGTCGGGTCCGACCCATAGCGACCCTGTACAGGATACTTCTACTAATAACAGCCCTGTTTTCCAAAAGCGCTTCCCTGACCTGTCCTAGTTTTATGCTTAGATACATTTAGGGCAACAACAATGGCAGGCATGACAAACAGAGACAACCTATGCATTCCATAGGGCTAAATAAATGCAGATCACTGCAAGAGTCAGCAGATAGTTTTAACTTCCTGGGGTACTCTGTTTTAAATCCTGGATACTAGGTAAAAAAGTGGTGAGTCATCCAAGGGAGTAGGAACAGGGTCTCTCTAAGGCATTGGCAGGGACATTAGAAAAAACCTGATGCACTGAAGATACTTTAGCATGTCTGTTAGCATAGGACACTGTCTCTACTTCTATACAGTTTAGAATGGTGTTTAAGGATTTGCAATCAGTTGTACATCCAGAGAACTGCACACAAGGGACACTAGGGATAACTGTTCTGAGCTGAATAGAGAACATGTCTCTTTTCTCATTACCACCAGACCCCAATTATAGATGTCATCATAAGTGATACTCTTTTAAATATATTGAAATAAGGTAACATTTAGAATTAACGCTAAAGGAGTACATATCCCTAATAAACATGAGGTAAAGATCTCTTCTATGTAAGCACCTCCTGAAAGACAAAAATCAGATACATTCATTACACTCTGAGCTAAATAGACCCAAATGTTTTTATTCTGTTGAAGGGGAATAATGTCTTGTGAGAGTCCCATTGTAAAGAACAAGAGATACATTATTTTAAGGGGCATCATCTTATCTTTAGTTGGGTTTCTCCAGTTTCTTCTGACTTCCAGGTGGTCCTGTCGACTGATGGGTAAGACTTGATTCTGGTATGGTGTGTCCAGGCTTTGAGTCTGGCTAGATTGACAGCTGACAAGGAAACTAGTAAGATTTCCCAGGGTCCAGTCCACTTTTCTAACTGGTTTTCAGGTCCCTCTCTCTCCACATTCTGAGCCCAACAGGATCTCCAGGCTGGAAGGGGTCAAGTTACCTGTAGGGGAGGAAGCTGCCCTGGGAAAAGAAATTTTAACAATAATAGTAAGTGCATGGTGGAGGTGTTGTGCATACTGCTGCACCTTCAAATCTTGGGTGAGGTCAGGTAGAGGGTTGAGGGCAGCTGCCTGGGAAGGTTTACTATATACAATTTTATAAGGTCTCAATTTCAACCCACTTCTGGGAACTGCCTGAATTTGAAAGAGGGCTAAGGCAACACCTAGTCAGAATGTAAATAAATTTCCTGAGAGTTTTTCCATTTGTTTCTTTAGAGTATGGATCATTTACTTGAACCTCGATTCTGAATGCAATCTCCATTTCATCTGTGTTTGCTGCTCCGTTTTCACTTTGGACACTTTTTGGAAGTCTGAACTTGTAGATGATCTCCTTCAAGAGGATTTTCACTACTTCTGAAATTCTTAGTTTGGGTGGGGAAAACCTCTATGCAACCAGAAAAAGTGTTTACAAAAACAAAACCAGCAAATATTTAATTCCCCAGCTTGGGAGCATCTGCATGAAATCTCGACTTGCCAATTTTCAAGGGATTTGTTTACCTTGATATTGGTACAGGACAGTCTGTCTTCAGATTGTTCTTGAGGCAGGTAAAACAGTTAGAGCGAAAATCCTGAATGATTTTTTTTTTTAAAGTCTTGCCCTAAAGCCAGGGCCTAATGAACCAAGCAAGGACCTCTTTCCCGAAGTGGGCCATTTCATGGACTCATTTAAAAACAGCAGGGGCTAGTTTGTACTGCATCAGAACCATTCTATTGCCATTTACTTTCTAGCTTTTAACCTTAGAGAACCAGAACAATTCCATTATCATTCACTTTTCATCCTTTAACTTGTCTCTCAAATCCTTCTGCTTCAGTCCAACTCAAGCCTTCTGGGTCCACAGTCACAGTCTTTCTTGCCAACAGTTCTATTGCCCTCATCAGTGCAATCAGCTTGGCTTTTTGAGCCAAGGTCCCCAGCACTGCTTGCACCGGGTCTTGTGAAAATACTATCACACACCCTGCTATCCGAGTCCCTTTCTCCATGCAACTACTTTTGTCCAAGAACAACATCTAGTCCACCAGATATTGTCAAACAGGTCAGGTTGGCTGGAAAATATGTGGTCAATGATTTCTATACAATCATGGTTCAGCCATCCAGACAAGGTAATATTCAGATTTTCCAGTAAAATTACCTGGTATCGCCTATCCATCCTGTCATCATGAGCCTTACTTCTGTTGCAGAAGGCAGACCACCTGATGTGGATGGTGATGAATTTCTTAGCCTCTTTCCTGAGAGGATATTAGTTTCTGTGAGATGGTCAGCTTCCAGGCTTCAATTAGTTCTCAACAGGGGGTGCTTTTAGGGTAGCCCACACTAGGGGTATACCTGATAGTCAATCTCTTCAGGCCAATGTGACTGGTTTCTGGAGTTTGAATCAGTAATTGCCAGGTTTCATGAGGAACCTCCATCTGCAGACTTTGGGTTTCAGGAATAAAAGTTGTTTGAACATACAACTTTGGAAGCAGGTCCTAGCCCAGTAAGGCAACAAGGCAGTCATTTTCTTTTCCCCAATGAAGAAATCTAAGGGTTTCAACAAGAACGGGCCCCTAGACTTCTCTGAGATTTCAATAACCAACACTGAACAGAATGATGGGAAATTCAGAGGCATACTGACTACGGAATAAGTGGCCCTAGTGTTCACCAAAAATCCACAGTCTATCCCCTATTGTTATTTTCAGGTTAGGTTCCTGGGAGGGAGGGTGGCATAAAGGTGGCAGAGATGGATGCCAAATCATGCTGGACCCCTACCTCCCTGGTCACTGTCTTCTGCAGACAATGAAGTTTGTTCATCCATCTATATTGAGTTGGAGGGTGGCTTTTTCTGTCAGATCCTCCCCTGAAATTTGGACATTAATTTTTCCAGTGTCCAAGTTTTTTTTTTGCAATAAGCACATGGGTCCTTGCTTAAGGCCCTCTTTCCTTTCAGGGGTCCTCTCTGGGGCCCCACAAGATTACTTCTAGTGGTCTTTAGAAAGACAGTATTGGCCTCAAACTTCTCATGCTTTCAGCTGTTAAATACCTCGAAATTGAGGTCCACCAACTGGGATAGAATCATGCTAATTGCCCTGTCAAATTTCTGCCATTTCTTTTAAATATCTAGGGCACTTTGGAGGATAAGTCATGTTAACCTTCAGATATTTGCTGAGTTCTCAGGATCAAGGTCTGTGAACTTATAGTAAGCCTGGTAGATTCATTCAAAGTACTCAGAGGGATCCTCAGTTGACTTCTGCTGAACATGCCTGTACCATGTTCAAGCTCTTTTGTTTAAGAACTCCCTTCTTCAGATCTCTGAGAATGTTCCAGTTGTGACAGGCTTGTTTAGATTCTAATTTGTGTCAGCTAGAGGAATCGCCTTGACTGGAGCCAGGGTCCCATTCAGATTTTTCTCCATGGATGTGTGCTGCTTCATTTTGTGCCTTATCTCAGCCCAGTCTTCTTTTGTTGCTGGTCAGGAGCATGGTCAACAAAACCTCAATATTTGCCCAATTAGGATAATGAGTAGCAAAATTGTGGTTATTAAATTTTTCATTTTGGTTGGGTCATCCTGGTATGGCACTGTTGGTCAATGTGCTTGACCACAAAGTCCATCTAAACCACAAGGTCAGCATTTGAAGCTCACCAGTTGCTCCTTGGAAACCCCACGCAGTGTCTTCATGAGTCAGAACTGACCCTATAGCACTTAACAGCAGCTCTGTAGGAAGGATTTGAAGTTTTCTTATTTAACAAGTCCAAGGTAGAGAAAGGAGTATGTGCCTAGTAATATCCTGCAACTTTCCCTTTTGTCCTATGGGCATCTGTGGAGGGGATATTTTTCTGCCTCTGTTTCAGGTAGCTCTTGACCAAAATGGGTCCTATGAAGGGTATGGTATAGAGAAATCACTTCCAAACTGCTTTTCTCAGTGGCTGAATATGGAAGGGCAGGTACACTAGGTCAGGTCAGGCTATACTTTTCCCTATTAGCAGCCTCTAGTGTATCAGGAGTTGTCATAAGACAATTCTATAATCAAAAGCTACATTTCACAAAAAAACAATCATTCATCTCTTTGTATAGGCCTGGTTAGAACTCTGTTTTCACATATCGTTGTTGTTGTTAAGTGCCATCGAGTCAGTTCCAACCCATAGAGACCCTGTATAAGGTTTCCAAGGAGTAGCTGGTGAGCTTGAACCGCCTACCTTTGCAGTTCAAATGGCTTTGCAGTCTGGTGCATTAACCCACAGCACCACACTAGGACTCCCATATAGGAGTTTTCACATATAGGCCTGGTTAAAACTCTATTTTTACCTAACACTCATCTATATTCATTTTTACTCTGCCTGGCTTTCACATTGGCAGTATATGGTACAGTACATATATGTGTACTATAGTACATATGCGGGAGAAAGATGAGGCTTTCTACTCCTGTAAAGATTTACACCCTCGGAAACCCTGTACAGGGTCGCTATGGGTCGGAACCGACTCGACGGCGCTTAACAACAACAACAATAGTACATATACGTGATATAACTTACATACTCTTAGAATTCCAGGTTGTTTAGTTTCTTAAACATAAATACAGGAAAAAACAAAGTAATTTCACAAACAAATAGACAATCTGACATAACAGTTGAAGAATTCAAGCTGTAAAATGGTATAATAATTTAAGGATCCATTCAGAGATTATTTTTTCCTTAATCTAGATCATACATTGGTCAAGCTGTGTTACAGTAAAATAACATTTCCTTTGATGTCATAGGAGGACATCCACACAGAAACCAGTCAGACAGAATTAAACCAGTCTTTTCTTTGGGATTGTGGCCTATACTTCCATTTTTCAGATACAGAGGCTAACCTTCACAGAAACAGAAGGGACACTTCCTGCCTAACATGTCTCAATGTGTGCACCCAGAATAAAGCAAGGGAATTTCAAAAGTGAAAGTGATGGTGAGTGCAGGAGACACAGGGCCAAAGATTCCCAAGAAAAAGAGTCTTTGCAGTGTTGCTAGGAATGCTCAGTTACTGTGATCCTGGGCTCACCTGTACAAGTAGGTGGTCATCAGACCTCCCAATCAAGCAATATCACCCACAAAAGAAAATACGTCCCTTTGCTAGTAATACTACTTATTGGGGAAGTCTGCGAGGTCCCCCAACATAGTCACTCTTGTCAAACTGAAACAAGAGTCTGCAGCCTGTCACTGTAGTCAATCACAGAGATGGGGTGAGAGCCAATCCAAGTTTTATTAGCAGAAAGCCAGCAGTCTGGAAGACAGAGAGAATAGTCTCTCAAGACCATTTAGAAAATAGCTTTTTTTAAGCAACATAAAGGAAATTGTACACATGGACCTCACTAGGAATCAAATTGACTACATCTGTAAAAATGTTCAATTTCATTAGTCAAAAAAAAAAAAAAAAAAAAGCCAGAGGCCAACGGTACAACAATACATCAGTTGCTTATATGCAAGTTCAGGCTGAAGCTTAATAAAATTAAAACAAGTACACAAGATCCAAAATATGACCTTGAACATATCCAACTTGAATTAGAGACCATCTCAAGAACAGATTTATTCATTAAACACTCATACCCAAAGACCAGAACAACTGTGGAATAACATTAAGAACATCATGCTGTAAGAAAATCAAAAAAGAAAAGACCAAAATGTATGTTTAAAAAAGGCTCTGAATTTGGTTCTCCAGAATAGACATTCTAAAGCAAATGGAAGAATTTAGGAAGCAAAATAGTTGAACACAAAATACAAAAGGGCAGCTTGAAAAGATAGTCAAGTATTACACTATTTTATTTTTCTAAGTCCAGGTGAAAACGGAAGAACATGCTTAGCATTTCTCAACCTGAAAGAAGGAAGGAAAACATTCAAAATTCAGGTTGCAATATTAAAGGATTCTGTGGGCTAATTCTACCATTTGTCCATCAATTTGTCATATTGTGGTGGCTTGCATGTTCCTGTGGTTCTGGAAGCTATGCCACTGGTATTTTAAACACCAGCAGGGTGCACCATGGTGGACAGGTTTCAGATGAGCTTCCAGACAAAGACAGACTAAGAAGAATTTAGTCCAAATATTTAGTCACTGAAAACCTTAGACTGTCAGATATCACCAGAATATTGATTATTGAAACAGGATGAAGAGCACCAGAAAATTGTCAGCTATACTTCTGGAAGATGAGTCTGTCAAGTTGGAAGACAGTCAAAATGTGATTTTTTTCTATTTTGAGGAAGAGCTGCATTCTCAATGCAGAGTTGACCATGATGATGCAATTGGAATAAAGCCCTCAGGACCTTCATTTGTTGATGGGGCACAACTTAAAATGAAGAGAAAAAACTGTAAACATCCATTAGGAATCAGAACATAGAATGTAAGAAGAATGAATCTAGGAAAACTGGAAATTGCCAAAAATGAAATGGGACACATAAACATTGATATCCTAGGCATTAGTGAGCTGAAATTGACTAGTATTGACCAATTTGAATCTAATAATTACATGACTTACTATGCCAGGAATAACAAATTGAAGAAGAATGATGTAACATTCACCATAAAAAAGGACATATCAAGATCTGTCTTGACTTACAATGCTATCTATGATAGGATAATATTCCTACACCTACGAGGAGGGCTACTTAATGCCACTATAATTCAAATTTACACACCAACCACTAAAGCCAGTAATAATGAAATTAAAGAATTCTACCAACTTCTTCAGTCTGAAATTGATCAAACATGCAATCAAGTTATATTGATAACTACTGGTGATTGGAATGAAAAGTTGGAAACAAAGAGGAAGGATCAGTAGGAAATTATGGACTTGGTGATAGAAATAATGCTGGAGATCACATTTAGAATTTTGCAAAACCAATGATTTATTGATTGCAAATACATTTCTTAAACAACCTAAAAGGTGACTATACACATGGACCTTACAAGATGGAATGCATAGCAATCAAAAAAGAGACAGTGAAATAGCTCAATTTCATCAGTCAAAACTGTTTTGACTATGGAAGAGACCATCAATAGCTCATATGCAAGTTCAGGCAGAAGCTGAAGAAAATTACAAGATCAAGAAAGTCAAAATATGGTCTTGAATCTGTCCCACCTATATTTATAGATAATTTCAAAAACATATTTGATGCATTAGATACTAGTCAGTGAAAATAGGAATCAATGTGGGAGGACATCAAGAACATCATAGAGGTAGAAAACAAAGGTCATTGAGAAGACAAGAAAGAAGGAAAAGGTCAAAATGGATGTTAGAAGAGACACTGAAACTTGCTCTCCAGTGTAGAGATGCTAAAGCAAATGGAAGAAAAGAGGAGTCAAAAGAGCTAAATAGAAAATTTCAAAGAGCAGCTTGAGAAGAGATATTAAAATATTATCAAAATGTACAAAGACCTGTAGTTAGAAAACCAAAAGGGAAGAACACTCTCAGCCTATCTCAAGCTGATGGAACTGAAGAAAAATTCAAGGCTTGACTTGAAATATTGAAGGAGTCTATGGACAAAATGCTGAATGATGCAGAAAGTATCAAAGAAGATGAAAGGAAAATACAGTGTCACTGTATCAAAAAAAATATTGTCGATGTTCAATCATTTCAAGCAGTAACATGTGATCAAGTATGGTGAAAGAATACAACCTTGTTGTTGTTGTTAAGTGCAGTTGAGTCAATTCTGACCCATAGTAACCCTGTATAGGGTTTCCAAGGAGCAGCTGGTGAGCTTAAACTGCCGACCTTGCAGTTCAAACGACTTTGTAGTCTGATGCATTAGCCCACAGCGTCACACCTTAGCACATAATTTTTCAGAGTTTTAAACAATTCAGTATCCCCTTTTTCTGTTAAACAACTTCCTCTTAGTCTACGTACAGGTTTTACAGGTGACCAATTAAGTGTTCTGGAACTCCCACCCTTCTCAATCTTTTCCATACCATGTCAGTATCCACACAGTTGATAAAGGACAAGTAAATATATTTTTTGCATTCTCTGCGTGATAGGGTTTTGTGTCAACTTAATGTTTGGCTGTTGAGATGTGGCACTCCCCTAAGATAGGTGATCTTTTTGATGATTGACTGTAAGCAGACACAGTTAACTCTATGATGAATGGCTATAAGCAGCCAATAAATGGAAAGAATGTTTCCTCGGGGGCATGGCTTGCTCACAATATAATGGACATACAAGGAAAGCTTGCTCTCTTTCCCACTGGATGTGGACTTGGGACTCTTCAACTCTGCAACTGTAAACAACTTCCATGATACAAACTTCCCTATATATATATATATATATATATTGTACCCTGGTTTTGAAAATCCAGTGTAAGACACTCTGAACCAAGATCCATTTGATGGAAGCAATGATATCCATCATCCCACTTTATTTTTTGGATCTGGCTTGAACCATATCGATGTGATGTTGCAGTCATTTTTTAAATTATTTTCAGCAAAAATTCACGTCCATGTGATATTGTTTGAGGATTTCCACATTCTGTTGTGTCGCCTCATTTTAGAATGGACACAAATATGGATATCTCCCAATCAGGTGGCCAGGTTGCTGTCTTCCAAATTTCTCCAGAGTTAGATGTGTTAGTACCTCCAATATTACACCAGTTTCTTGAATTATTTCAATTCCTGGAGTCTTGTTTTTCTCCAATGCATTTAATGATGCTTGAACTTTTAACTTCAGTACCATTGGTTCTTGATCACATGCTACATCTTGAAATTGTTGAACATCAACCATTTCTCTTTTCAACAGTGACTCTGTGTATTCCGTCTATCTTCTTTTGATGCTTTCTGCAGTTTTCAAATTTTGCCAATAAAATCTACAGTGTTTTCTATACTTCTTTCAACTTGACAAAATTTGAATATGTTCTCTTTTGGTTTCCTAGCTGTAGATCTTGGAATATTTTATTATAGTAGTTTACTTTGCCTTCTCAAGCATCCCTTTGAAATGTTCTGTTCAGTTCATTTATTTCCTCATTTTTTTTTTCATTCATTTTAGCTTCTCTACACTAGAGAGCAAATTTCAGAGTCTCTTCTGACACCCATTTTGTGCTTTTCTTTCTTTACTATCTTTGCAATGGCTTTTTGCTTTCTTCATTTTTGATGTTCTTGAAGTTATCCTATAACTCTTCTGATGTTTGGTCATTAGTCTTTAATTTATCAAATCTTTTCCTAAGAAGGTCTCTAAATTCAAGTGGGATAATTTCAATGTCTTATTTTGGCTCAACTTTAGACTGAAGTTACATATGAGCAATTGAATATCTTTCCATGGCTTTGTTTTGACTCAGAAGTTTGAGCTTTGTGGAATCCTAGTGTGGTGCTATTAGTTAAGCTCTGGACCACAAGGTTGATTTAAATCTCAGGGCCAGTGGTTCTAACTCACTAGCCTCTCTATGGAAACGCTATACAAGGTCACTATAAGTTGGAAACAACTAGACAGTACTTAACAGCAATATCATTAAGCTTTTCAAACACGGTCTCCTCCCACAGTTGTAGTCAACATGATTACTGTGTGACCTGTCTGAAGAGTTCAATGTATATAGTCACCTTTATACTGTTTTTTAACAAAGTAATAGAAATAGAAATCTTTAAAGAAGGAAAACAAATATCCTCACAACTGGACCCAGAAATAACATCATAATAAATGGAGAAAAGAATGAAGTTGTCAAGGACTTCACTTTTCTTGGATTTGTATTGCATTAGGCATATCTACTGTATAAAACCTCTTTAAGGTGTTCAAGAGCAAAGATATCAACGTGAGGACTAAGGTGTGCCTGATCCAAGCCACGGTATTTTCAATTCTGTCATATGCATGTGAACATTAGAAAATGATTAAGGCAGACTGTAGTCCATTTGAATTATGACATTGGAAGAAAATATTAATAGTACAATGTACTGGCAGAAGATGAAATAAATGTGTGTTGGAAGAAGTGCAACTGGAATGTTCCTTTGAAGGCAGGATAGCAAGACTTTCCTTCTCATACTTCAGACACATTATTAGAAGGGACCATTCGTTGGAGATGGGCATCATGCTTGGTCAACTGGGATGGGCAGTGAAAACTGGAAAACCCCAATAAGATTTACTGGCACAGTGGCAACAGCAATGGCAGCTCAAGATTAACAACAATTGTGAAGATGGCACAGAAACAGGTGGTGTTTCTTTCTATTGTTCATGGGGTCACTGTGAGTCAGAACTACTAGACAGCACCTAACAACAACATCAGCTTAAGAACATGAGTATATACCCAGAGAAGCAGCACCAGGGATGGAAGCAGAGATGATGACATAGAGAAATAGAGCAACTGAGGACTCGAGACTGATGGAAAGAGAAAGGCTGTGTGCTGTCAGCCAGAAGGCAGGTTTGTGGAATGCCCCTTAGGTTGTTTAAATGATTATATATTGCTTAATGTTTTTGTATACAACAACAACAACAACAAACAAACAAAAAACAAAACCAAAACCAAAACAAAAGAGGGAATAGAAGCAAATACTGTTGAATGATGATAAACAAGGGGATTTAATCATTGGAATGAGATGAAATACCATAGTATGAGTATAGTCAATGCTCTCCCATGTAAACTATCACTCAATTCATAATAAAAGAAATTATTTAAAATAAAAGAACATGAGGATAAATTAATTAGAATTCTCTTTTTTTTTTAGAAGATGGGGGTTGTTTGCCTTTTGTAATCTATCGCTCTGTAAACATGCTTACACTACTCACTAACTTAATGTTTTATAGTTCTCAAGTAAAGTCCAACAAATATGGTGCATATAGAAAGCTGCCATAATCACTAAAACATTTATTAATTAAAACTGATGCCTGTGAGGAAAATTTTAAATAAGTATTGCTTGTAGGGTTCCATTTCAGTAGGGTTCCATGCTTGGGTTTGTTCCAAACAAAACATTTGTAAACATATATCAGTGATAGTAGATGGCTACAGACAATTTCTCAGTAATAACTCTTTGCTTAGTGTTTTTAGAATGACTTATAAAAAGGCATACTCATTTTACTGTGGAAAGAAAAATGATTTTGACTCTGGAATAGTATCAAATTTTTAACAAAACTCAGATAGATATATTTCAAAATCACTGAAATTTGGCACCAAGTTTATGGGATGCTGTCCACATAAAACAACAACTTTTAGACGGATGTTTAAAGAAAGTTCAGCTAGACCTAAAGGATGGATTAGAAGCAAAGAGATCAGCTCAGAATGTTATAGCAATTATTCTCTAGTTTTCAAAATATGTAATTTGATAAATTTTCTTCTAGGACACAAGATGACCATCAGGTCTTATTATGAAGAAGTTTTCAGAAAATTGAAAGCTGCATTGATGAGAAACAGGTTTAATAATATGTTTTCCATCATGACAATGCACCTGCTCATTTTTCAAGGGCAGCAATAGATACCCTGCAAGAATTTTATTGGGAAACCTTACTCCATCCACCATATAGCCATGACCTTGACCCTTTAGACTTATATTTGTTCCCTAAACTCAAAACATTTAAAGGGAATATTATTTCAGTCCCTCACAGATGCCAAAATTGTGGTTTGAATGTGGTGTTAAATCCAACATTAGCTGGAAAAAGATTTGAGAGATGGAAACACTGCCTTTAGAAGTGTGTAGACCTACATGGGAGATATGTTGAGAAAAATAGCCTCATAATTGATATTTCTTGCCTAATAAATATTTCTGTGATTTTGCAATAATTATTTTTGACATACCTTCAACTCAAATTGTAGATTAAACTTGAATGTGGGATATACAATTCTGGTTCTATCAACTATTAGAGATAATGAAACATAGTTGTGTCTATCCAAACTTACATTTGAAATGTTGAAAGTGGAAAATATAGATACCTACAGCGAGAGAAAGGTTAATCTATTTTTTATGCTTACACATAGGAACAATTGTAGTTCAGTGATAGAATTCTCCCATTCATTATGCAAGACCTATGCTTAATTCTCAGTAAATGCATATTACGTGCAGCCACAGCTTCTCTGTCAACTTAGGCTGGTGTGTTGCTATGATGCTAAACAAGTTTCAGTAGAACTTCCAGACTAAGAAATATTTGACTATCTATTTCAGAAAATCAGCTTAGGGATCACAATCATCCCATCAGCGACCAGTTCTGAGGATGGAATGACACAGGACAGGCCAGAGTTTCCTTCTGTTGTGCATAGGGTCATCATGAGTCAGGGATAGACTTGATGGCAGCCGACATCAACAACACAGAAATATAAATGATTGATAAAATTTTGGAAAACATTTTATAGCCAATGCAATACTTACAATATTTCACAACCTAGAGCTTTCAAAGTTGAACAGTCTAAATTACTTAGTGAAGATTTAGGATTAATACTACTCCTGAAACTATTACTTTCTTCAAATCTAAAGTTTTTTCCTTGATATCTGCATTTCTTTAGTTTTCATTAGAGTTTTTTTTTTTTTGTATATAGAGTTTCTTGCTGCTTGTTACAGATGATGTCCCTTTAATTAGAAGGGTAAGACATTTCAGTTATCAGTTTACAAATGTGATAATTGATGCAATGAGAGAATGTGGCATTCTTGAAGCCAAGTTGTTAAGTGCCGTGGAGTCGGTTCTGACCCATAGCGACCCTGAACAGGGTTTACAAGGCTGTAAATCTTTACAAAGAAGACCGCCTCATCATTCTCCCGCGGAGCAGCTGGCAGTTTCAAACTGCTGGCCTTGTGGTTCGCAGCCGGAGTCGTAACCACTTTAAAAGGAATAAAATGAAAGAGTCATTCATCAAATAATAACCAAGGAGTAGTATTTAATACTGAAGCATGTTTTTGGCTTCCAATTTATCCGTGCGTTGACGTTTTTAATTGCTGTTCATTCAGTGCCAACTCATAACTACTCTGCATAGGCTTTCCAAGGAGTGGCTGGTGAGTTTGAACCATTCACCTTTTGGTTCAAACCAACCTTGAGGTCCACTGCTTCTTATCCCACAGCGCCACACTAAGATTTGATTTCTTATATGATTAAATCATCTAAAGAACCAACAAATGCTGAGATTTGCAACTATGAGCTCATAATGTAGTTTTAACAATAAAACTGGTAATTTTGTCCAGCTTCACTACACATTTAATTTAGTTATATCTCAAGAAGACTGATCAGGCAAAGTCCATAATTAACTTGTTTATCTCATCATATATTTATTTCATATACATACAATTTTGCTAGAATGGTTTGAACCTTAATTTGGAAAAAAAAAAAAAAATTTGCTAAGTATGCCCATGCTGAAAACAAAACAAAGCAAAAACACTGCAGGAAATGTACAATAAGAATACTCCTCTGCTGAATAAGTTACACAGAAACAACAGTAGCAAGTCAACAATAGCTTAGCACTTTATGTTCATGTTTATTACATTTTTTTTTTAAAGATTCTTGATAAAATAATAGGATTTTGTTGTTTAAAATTGCCAAAGAGTCCATTTGAACTAATAGTGACTTCATGTGACAGAGTAAATATACCCATATGGTTTTCTAGGCTGTAATGTTTACAGGAATAGATTGCCAAGTTTTCCTCCCTTAAAGTCACTGAATGGATTTGAACTCCCAACCTTTGATCACAGAATCAGATGAGAGTGATGAATCAGAAGAATAAACAGTGAATAAGATCTGTAGATTGTGAAGAATAGCAACAAAGAGAGAAGAGCTTTGAGGATAAAATGGAGTAAAAGAGTTATGTGAGTTTCAAAAATTGGTGCATTATCTAAATGAAAGCATAATTGTGCATTTAAAACATGCAGTGTAAAATTAAGTACTGGAAGTGGAGTATTGTATGCCTGAGTTCACATCCTGACACTGCTGCTTATTAGTTATGTAACATTGTATAAATAATTAACCTTGCTAAATCTTGCTAAATTGTTTATAATTATGACCTCTAATGAAAATTCTTCCACCTATCTTTTTGAGACTTACACAAACACCATCTTTAAAACCGTAATTCCATTTTTCTGCATTTTCTCCTGATATTGAACACAGAAAATGTAAAGATGTAAACATCTTGAGTATATATAAAAAAAGACAATAAACACATTTTATGAAATAGAATATACATTTATGCAAAATTCTTGTTTTTTAATAAACATCCTTTCACAATCAATTTACATATTTTTCCAATTCATCGGATCTGTCACTGCAAATAGAAGAGAGAAATTTTCTCTTTGACTCAGTTCAGTTAATAAGAGACACCATTTCAAGAAAATAATACTTAAAACTTACTTCAGTTTTAATAGGAATCCATAAATTACATATTGTCTTTTGTTTTTTGTGAAATGTGATTTATTTTTTTAATCAGCATGATTATTCACATTTGCATTTTTCTGGTGAATTAAAAGCTCATTCAGATATTTAAGTAGTTATCTACATTTTATAAAAATTTGAAAATAATATGAAGTATATGTTTGACAGGAGTTAATAGCACTTCATTTCATGTTTCTCTGACACAAACATACATGAGATATTTTAGGACTTTCTGAACTGAAGCTTAAACAATAGAAACGTCAATTGTGTTAGAAGCAAGTTTAAAACAATAGTGTACTTATCCAGAGATGGTGACAGAGATTCAGAGTTTTTGCTTTTTGATTAACGGTGGCAAAATTGACTGATTTCACACTAAAACTCTTAGTTGTCTATTGCCATTGTAACAGAAATACCACAAGTGGATGTCTTTAACAAACAATTTTATTTTGTCACATTTCAGAAAAGAAGTTCAATTTCAGAGCAACTGTTCTAGGGAAAGGTTTTCTCTCTGTGTGCCACTCTGGGGGAAGGTTCTTGGCTCTTTTTCAGCTTCTATTCCTTGGTTCCTTGTTTGTTTCATCTGCACATTTATATCTCAAAAGAAATTAACTCAAGTCACACCCTTCACTAATTCTCTGTTTGATTAGCATAATAGAGAAAACCCAGTCCCAAATGGGATTATAACCACTACCTGGGCTAGGATTAACAACAATTGAGGAGAGGTTGCAATTCAATCTGTAAGAAACTCAATCAAGCTGATTTTGCAGATGAATTATTTAAGATGAAAGAAAATGAGGACAGATTTGTAGTGATCCATTCCTTCACAACTATGCTTTCTTCAGCAGAGATTCTGAGCTCCAACTATTTCCCTGAGGCATAGTTTCACTATCAAATTGAGTTAAAAAGTAGTAGAAAAAAAAAAAGTGAAAATAGCCACTATATCTTCAACATATCTTTAGATAGAACCACATTAACATTAGCATTTTTTGAAAACACATGCTCTGTATAGATTCATGGATATGATTGTTGTTGTTGCATTTTATTTCTTGTTTTTATTTACATGTATATATGCAAACGGTTGTTGTTGTTGTTAGGTGGCATCTAGTCAGTACCAATTTATAGCAAACCTGTGCACAACAGAACAGAACACTGACAGGTCCTGTGCCAACCTCACAATTGTTGCTATACTTGAGCCCATTACTACTGCCCCTGTGCCAGTTCATCTCATTGAGGGTCTCACTCTATTCCGCTGACCCTCCACTCTAACAAATACGATGTCCTTCTTCAGGAACTGGTCCCTCCTGGTAATATGTCTAAATTATAAGAGATGAAGTCTGGACATCCTGGCTTCCAAGCAGCGCTCTGGTTGTGTGTCTTCCAGCTCAGATTTATTTGTTCTTTTGGCATCCTACTTTCAATAGTCTTCTCCAACACCCTAACTCAAATGAATCAATTCCTCTAAGGTCTTCTTAATTCATTGTCAAACTTCCACATGCTTATGACGTTATTGAAAATACCATGGCTTCGGTCAAGCACACCTTAGTCCTCAAACTAACATCTTTGCTCTACAACATTTTAAAGAAATCTTGTGTAGCATATTTATGCAATGCAATACATCCTTTGATTTCTTGACTGCTGATTCAATGAATGGTTGCCTTAGCAAACTGAATTCTTTGACAACTTCAGTGTTTTCTCAACTTATGATGATGCTATTTATTGGTTCATGGAGAGGATTTTTGTTTTCTTTACACTGAGGTGCAATCTATACTGAAGGCTGTGGTCTTTGAGCTTCACCAGTAATATGTTAAGTCCTCTTCCCTTATAGCAAGCAAGGTTGTATCATTTGCTTACTGCAGGTTGTAATGAATCTTCCTCCAACCCTAAGACACACAGTTGTTGTTGTTCAATGCTGTTGAATCGGTACTGACTCATCAAAATCCTACATAAGTTTTTGTGACTTCAATATACAAATTGAGCAAAGTTGTAATTGTATTATAATATACTAAAAAGGATAATCTGATGATTTTTAAAATGTGCATAACTTATGACTTCTAACAACAGTGGATTCAGAAATACAGTGAGTTCATCTCAATAGCTCAAGCTGTCAGAAGATGTTTTCTTTTTTTCCAACCTTGTGATAATGCTTCTTGGGGTAAACAAAGTTATCAGATCACTGATGGGTGAAGTATATCTTTTCCACAAATACTTCAGTAACATAATTATGTAGTATATCTGAGAGAAGGAATCTTAGAAAACAAATAACAACAACAAAAATAGCTCCTTTGAAATGTGCACTTTATTAGAAGACATATTTTTTGGGGAAATGCATGGTTTATAAAATGTAGATATTTCACAGAAATTGACCTTCTCCATGTAGTAACACATATTCGAGCACAGTAAAACATTAAATGTGGCTGAGTTATCTATATTTATTCATTTAAAGTGAATTGAACATTTCCTAAGGAAGAAATGATACGAAATTCTTCACAAACACTAACTTATTTAATCAGCTTAACAATTCTGTCAGAATAGAAGGTACTCTTGCATCATCATTTAATACATATATATATATAAACTTGATACTCTTGAGGAGTGATAGTAATGCACGGATTATTACTGAGGTGTGTTTCATTATACAAGTGTTCTTATAGTACAGTGGCCTCTGATTGAATAAGAGATTTATTTTTTAAAATCATTTGTTAATGAGAAAATTAGAAAAAATCAGATTCATTCTACTTTTTTTGAATACTTTAGGCAAAGATACAAATACATATTTTTAGTACAAGAAGTTAAAGTCAGTGGTCAGTGTGATGAAATTGATTTAAAACATTTTGTTGGATGATTACCCTTAAAAATATCAGATTGATGAATCATGGAGAGTCAATCTCTCTAAAATACTCAAAGGCGATTGCTTGGGATAGCAGAAACTGGTCATATTTAACATTGTTTATACAAAAAGCAAACAAAACAAAAAATACAACATGATCAGAGAATGATTCCAGAACATAGGAAATGTATTTTATGTTGATGGTCAGATAATATTGTTCAATATTATGAACTATGGACTTAAATGGATATTTTTGAAATCACATATTTCAAAAACATATCAAATAAATATAAAGTATAGTTTTAAAAGAGTATTGGTATTTTACTTTATATTTTGACAAGTTAGCCTTAATGAATAAGATAATGTTGTAATTAAGTGCTGTTGAGTTAATTCCAACTCATAGCCACCCTGTAAAGGAAACTTGATAGTGTAGTGGATTGTGAGCTAGGCTGCTAACCTCAAGGTTAGTAGTTCAAATCTACCAGTTGTTCCACAGGAAAAGATGAAGCTTTCTGTTCCAATAAATAGTTACAGTCTTGGAAACCCTATACTGGGTTTTTACGAGTTGAAACAGATGCCACAGCACTTAACAACATAGGGTTTACAAGGAGTCGCTGGTGGATTTGAACTGCCAACCTTGTAGTTAGCAGTTCAGTGCTTATCCTATAGCACCACACCAGGAGTCAGATGAATGAACAAGATAATGCTGTTGTTGTTCCCATTTATAGGGAACCTGTATAGGATTTCTGAGGAGAAGCTAGTGGGTTTGAACTGAAGACTTTGTGGCTCAATGTTCAGTGCTGATCTACAGTGTCATACCAGGAGTCCAAGCAAGATAATTGTTGTTGTTGTTGTTGTTAAGTGCATCAAGTTGGTTCTGAACCATAGCGACCTTCTATAGGGTTTTCAAGGAGCAGCTGGTGAGCTTGAACAGGTGAGCTTGAACCAGTGAGCTTATACTGTTGACCTTGTAATTCAACCAGGCAGTACAGCTCATTAACCTGCAGCATCATCCCAGGACCCCATTCTTATGGTTGTTGTTGTTGTGAAGTGTTTTTGAGTAGTTCTGACTCATAGTGACCATGTATAGGGTTTACAAAAAGCATGAGGTCATTTTGAATTGCTGATCTTGTGTTTCCCTGTCTAGTGCTGATCCTACAGCACCACACCAAGAGTCCAAAAGAAATCTTTATTGAACAAAAATAACAAAATGTGAAGATACTATTTCTCTGCATATCTTCTAGGGTTCCTGATGTGTCACTGTAGGATAAGCATTCAACCTCAAGGTTGGTTTGAACCTCAAGATTGGCAGCTCAACCTTACCAGCCGCTCCTTGGAAACTCTATTCAAGAATGGCTTTGGATCTGAACAGACTTAACAACAACAACAACAGATCTATACACTTCTGAAGGTGGTGTTTCCACCTTTTGAGTTCTCCCTCAAATAATTTTGAGCCCTTTGATTTATATCAGGTCAAAACATTGGTTTGGGCATCCTTGAGGGACTCAAATTGTGTTTCTTTTCAATATTATTTGATTGTGGGAACAAAAAGAAGTTTGAAGGGGTGTAGGGTGGATGGAGTAAGATTTCCAAATGAAATCCTCAAAGGACAGATCTTACTACCCTCTAAGAATGAGCAGGTGCATTGTAGTGATGAAAAAAAAATTCCTTGACACAGCTTTCCTGGTCTTTTTTTCATTGATGCAGCTTTCAAGTTATTTAAAATGTCTGCATCATAAGCCCCCATGATCGTCCTGTGTCTTTTGAAAACATCTATCAAGATTTCACCTTGAGATTCCTTAAAAAATTCACCATTACCTTCTGAACTGACCTCCCTGCCTTGAATTTAACTTGCCCAGCAGATATTCTTGGAATAAATTGCTTTGGTAAGACATTTTATTGGAAATAACCCTAGGAGATTAAGATAAGTGTATTACTGAGAGAACTTGTTTTCAACCATCCACTGATTGCAAAGATGCATTTAAATATGCTTTGCTTAAAATAAATACAAGAACATATGAACTGGAACCCTAGAAGCTATATATATACATATAATTTATTTTATATATATATAATTTATCCTCATATAAAGGAGCCATGGGAGTTGCATGGTTAAGCACTTGAGTGCTAACTGAAAGGTCCAGAGTTTGAATCAGCCAGATGCTTTATAGTAGAAAAATGTGACAGTCAGTTTTGTAAAGACTTACAGCAATGGAAACCATATGGGGCAGTTCTACTTCATCCTACGGTGTCACTGTGAGTCAAAATTCAACTTGACAGTAGTAGCTTTGATAAAAATATCAGTGATTTTAACATATATATGTTCTTTAATGTATATTCTAATAAATCAACTTTTATCATACCTCGCTAGTGAAGAGTAAGTTTTAGTAAAAGCAAACAATAATTGAAATAGCTGAAAATGCACTAAATATTTCCAACTAATGGAGAAATACATTTCTACTAAAAAAGTATTCACTTTCTACTCTAAATGCTTACCACTGAAATTAGACTTCTAGAATGAAAATATGATATAACAAAAATGCTAAGCAGGAAGCATATGAACCAACAGCACTGATGTTGATGAAGGAAATTTGCAAGATGTTTCATAGTACTAGGTTAGCAACACAGATGTGAAACTAATAAAATACTTACATGCACAATGCAAATAGTAAGATAATTAAATGGCTGCTGTATGCTTATCAATGGCAATTCATTTTCCTAAATAGAGCATTATATACTCAAACAATCAATCCTAGCTTATAAATTGATATATGCAGACATTTTACTAGCTAAAGTGGACAATAGAAAAGGAATTGTCACTGCCTGCATGAAGTTTAAAATTGACTGGAAGACATGGATGAAAATAGATAAAGTCATATTAAAAGAAACACGTACAAATAAATCTTCCTCCCATAAGTAAACTCTTTTTGTATACTTGAATAATCCAACTGATAAATTATTTATAGTGTGGTCTACACTATTTATCACACTTATAGCCATTTCCCATTGATGTGAGTTGATATTGATTCAACGAGTGCAAACTTTTGGGTAGTTTAATCAAATAGAGAAATAAGTTGAAATGTTAAAAAATAAAATTAATTCCAAAGTAAAATGCAATTAATTTTGATATTGTTAACTGCTGTCAACTTAATAAACAACTCATACCAGCCTTGTAAAGGGTTTCTGAGGAGTTGGCTGGTGGATTTGAACAGCTGACCTTGTTAAAACAGACGTTGAGATCCAATGCTTACCCTACAGCACATAACTTAAATATTACTTTAAATGGAAGTTATTTCCTATTAAAATAAGAATCAAGCTAACTATTAGCTATGGGTGAAGGATATTAAATATGGTGATGTGTTGCCTAGTTATAACTATTTGGGAAACATATATGAACTGGGATTTCCAAATTCTCTTTTCCCACCATCTATTCTAGCATCATAGATCCTTGGTGTGGTTTTGGAGGATAAGATCTGGACAGAAAAGTCAGCAGTTCAAACTCACCGACCACTCCTCAGAAATCCTATATAGCGTTTCTATGAGTCAGAACTGACTTGATGGCACTTAACAACAACAACAACATACCAACATTGTTGTTGTTGCTTTTAGATGCCATTGAGTCAGTACCGACTCATAGCAACCCTATGTACAACAGAACAAAACACTGCCCGGTCCTGGGCCAACCTCACAATTGTTGCCACGCTTGAGCCTATTAATGCTGCTGCTTTGCCAATCCATCTTTTTTGGGGTCTTCCTCTTTTTCTCTGACCCTCCACTTTACCAAACATGATATCCCTCTCCAGTGGCTGGTACTTCCTGACAACATGTCTGAAGTATGGAAGACAAAGTTTGACCATCCTGGCCTCCAAGGAGCACTCTGGCTGTACTTCTTCCAACACAGATCTGTTTGTTCTCAATCCTCTTCTATTCATGGCGTTGATTATCTAATTAATATTAATATAAAAGAGTAGCTTTAGTTTTAAAAGGACACATGGGAGAAAGCTTAAAATGGAAAAAAATGGTACTTATTTAATTATCCTTTCATCATCGTCGGAAGTGGAAAAAGTAGTCCTTTTGATGACCGCTTGAGGAGCTATTTGGAATTATTTAAGAAATTGTATTCTCCATTTGCTTTCATATAATTTCCCAGCATGATTCAGTAAGAGGATGCCAAAGAAACCAAAAGAAGTGACCTATTTTCTCTATCGCTGACTTCAGTGCTAATTTGTACTAGTGCACTTGAGATGGCTCCCTTATTTCTCTTCACTTCGCTTTTGTTAGATATAAATTATTTACTAATGGGCATATATAACTGTGGCATTTTCCATTACTAACTTCATGAAATATGGTTCATGAAGACAAGAAACCATGCTTGCTTCTTTCTTGAAATTCCCCAGTGACACCCATTAGAATGAGCTGCACAGAAATACACTTCAAAACCTAGCAAAATATGTGCCTTATAATGATAGATAGATAGATGGATGGATGGATGGATAGACAGACAGACAGACAGACAGACAGACAGACAGATAGATATGTTGTTATTTAGTGCCATTGAGTCAGTTGCAACTCATAGTGACTTTATATGGGATTCTAACAAGCAGCAGGGATTTTGAAGCTGGTGTTACAGTCACTAGAATTTTATTCATGTATATACATATGGAAGCAGAAAGTCTCCTTTTCTCCCTGCATATTAATAATAGTAGTGTCTCTATAATTAGATAGATTAAAATATTTTAAGATGAATAATAAATTATTGTTGTTAAGTGCTGTCAAGTTGGTTCAGGCCCATGTTGTTGTTGTTGTTAGGTGCCATCAAGTTGGTACCAACTTATAGGGACCCTATGCACCACAGAACAAAACACTGCCCAGTCATGAGCCAACCTCACAGTTATTGTCACACTTGAACCTATTGATGCTACCACTTTGTCAGTCTATCTAGCTGGGGGTCTTCCTCTTTTCTCTGACCTTCCACCTTACCAAACATGATATACCTCTCCAGTTACTGGTCCCTCCTGACAATATGTCTGAAGTATGAAAGACAAAGTTTGACCATTCTAGCCTCCAAGGAGCACTCTGGCTGCACTTCTTCCAACACAGATCTGTTTGTTCTTTTGACAGCCCATGGCACTTTCAAAATTCTCCTCAAACACCATAACTCATATGCATCAATTCTTCTACAGTCTTCCTTTTTCAGTGTCCAGCTTTCACATGCATATGAGGTTATTGAAAGTACCATGGCTTGGGTCAGGCACACCTTAGTCCTCAAGATGACATCTTTACACGTCAACACTTTTAAAAGGTCTTGTGCAGCAGATTTGCCTAATGCAATACGTTGTTTGATTTCTTGACTGCTGCTTCCATAAATGTTGATGGTTGATCCAAGAAGAATGAAGTTCTTGACAACTTCAATCTTTTCTCTGTTATAAGAATGTTGTTTATT
This sequence comes from Chrysochloris asiatica, assembly GCF_000296735.1. Lineage (NCBI taxonomy): Eukaryota > Metazoa > Chordata > Mammalia > Afrosoricida > Chrysochloridae > Chrysochloris > Chrysochloris asiatica. Next base: position 22,448,910 of record NW_006408529.1, on the reverse strand, counting down.
GTTCCAGTGGTGAAGATTTTTGTTTTCTTTATATTGAGATGCAATCCATACTGAAGGCTGTGCTCTTTGTTCTTCATCAGTAAATGTTTTAATTCTTCTTCACTTTCAGCAAGCAAGGCTGTATCATCTACATATCGCAGGTCTTTCTCCAATCCTGATGCCACATTTTTTTTTCATATAAACCAGCTTCTTGGATTATTTTCTCAGCATACATGTTGAATAAGTATGGTGAAAGAATATAACCCTTTTACACACCTTTCCTAAGGAGCTCTGGTAGCATAGTAGTTACGAATCGGACTGCAAGCCACAAGATCAGCAGTTTGAAACTACTAGTTGCTCCATGGGAGAAAGATGAGGCTTACTGCTCCTGTAAAGATTTACAGCCTCAGAAACCCTGTACAGGGTTGCTATGAGTCGGAACCGACTCCACGGCACATAACAACAACAACAACACACCTTTCCTAATTTTAAACCGTTCAGTGTTCCCATGTTCTGTTCAAACAATTGCCTCTTGGTCCATGTACAGATTCCCCATGAGCATAATTAAGTGTTCCAGAATATACATACTTCACAATATTGTACATAGCTTGTTATGATCCACACAATTGAAAGCTTTTGCATAGTCAATAAAGCACAGGTAGACATCTTTCTAGTATTCTCTGCTTTCAGCCAAAATCCATCAGACTTCAGCAACGATATCCCTCATTCCATGGCCTCTTCTGAATCTGGCTGAACCACTGGGCATTCTCTGTCAATGTATACTTGCAGCCATTTCTGCATTACCTTTAGTAAAACTTTACTTGTAAGGGACATCATAGATATTGTCCGATGACTTCCACATTCCATTGAGTCACTTCTCTTTGGAATGGGCACAAATACAGATCTCTTCCAATCAGTTGGCCTTCTTTCAAATTTCTTGTGCCAGTGCCACCTCACTTTGATCAAAGATTCAATTTTTATTCCATCAATTCCTGGTTCCTTATCCTTTGTCCATTCCTTCAATGCCCCCTTGGATTTCTCCCTTCAGTATCTGACTCATAGCAACCCTATATATAGATTTTCAATGGGCAAATAGTGAGATTGAACCGCTGACCTTTCAGTTCAAGCCAACTCTGCATTAACCAGCAGTACCACACCAGGACTCCTAAAGAGTGGCAATAAAATTTGATGTTCTGGTTAATTGCTATTGAGTTGATTCTGACACATAGTGACCCTGAATAGAGTTTCTGAGGAGCAGCTGGTGATCTTGAACTGCCATCCTTGAGGTTTAAACCAACTTTTCAGTCTACCACATTGACGTACAATGTCACAAGGAAGGCAGAATGAAACATAGAGTCTGAATAATAAAACATATTCACCTTATGATTATATATATATGTTGTTGTTGTTGTCAGGTGCCATCGAGTCAGAACCAACTCATAGCAATCCCATGCACAGCAGAATGAAACAATGTCCGATAGTGGGCCAACCTCACTACCGCTGCCACACTTGAGT
>NW_006408529.1:22443154-22447070 GCF_000296735.1 Chrysochloris asiatica | reverse complement strand
TTCCTGTGCAGCAGATTTGCCCAGTGCAATACGTCGTCTGATCTCTTGACTGCTACTTCCATGAGTGTTGAGAGTTGATCCAAGAAGAATGAAGTCCTTGACAACTTCAATCTTTTCTCCATTGATAAGAATCTTGATATCTTGTATAAGGTGATTATGTTTTATCATTCCATGTTTTATTATTATATGTTTTACTATTAATCTTAAAATATTTTAATTTATCTAGTCATAAAGACATAACTACTCTTCATATGCAGAGGAAAGATTAGGTTTTTGTTCTCATTAAGATTTTAAGCCTCAGAAATCCTATGCAGTGTCATTGTCAGTTGGAACCAACTCAACAGTATGTATTAGCATAGCATAGAAGACTGTAGTAGAATCCATACATCTGAATTATGTTGTTGGCAAAGAATATTGAAACTACTACATACTGCCAAAAGAACTAACAACTCTGTCTTGGAAGAAATACAGCCAGAACATTCCTTTGAAGTAAACAAGGCAAGACTTCGACTCCATAATTTGGATATGTTTATTGGGAGGGACCAGTCCCTAGAGAAAGACATCAGAGTTAAAAAGGAATATGCCCAATGACATATTGGCACATGACACATGACAACAACCATGGGCTCAAACATAACAATTGTGAACAGGCACAACAGAGAAATCACTGCTCAGACGACATAAGAATGAGCAATGATTTCTTCTGGTGTGCCTATTGTCAGTCGTTTTCCAGTAGGTTCCAGCTCACGGCATCCTTACGCACACAGAACGAAACACTGCCTTGTATTGCACTAACATCATAATTGTTATAATTGAGCCAATTGCTACTATCAATGTGTCAATCCATCTTATTGGTGGCCTACTTCTTTTTTACTGACCCTCTACTTTACCAAGCATAATATGCATAAGGTTACTATTAGTCAAAATGGATGTGATAGCACCTAACAAAAACAACAATACTACTTGTATAAATGCCCAATTTTTAATGTATTCTATACTCTGTATTGCCTTTCATTCAGCATGTATTTATTGTAGAATGGGAGTGCATAAAACTGTTCTTTTAGTTCCCTTTTTTAGGTATTGTGATTCATTCAGTTATCAATCAAACTGAAATGCTGACCTTAGGGAGCTTATAGTATAGTATAGAGAATAGTTTATGGATACAAATAACAATAGCACAAAATAAGACTGCTAGGGATTTATTCTGAACAATGGTAAAATACATTTTCTCTGGATCCTATCTATCTGCAGAAATTTGGAGAAAAAAGATCCTTGATTAAAAATGTGATTATCCTAAATAGGTGAGTACAATTTTTCCACTTTCTGTCAGTGTGTTGAATTGCCCCAGTAGAAGACTAGGGTGGAGAGTCATTTATGGAATAGAGTCTGTTAATGAATTTTATTTGATGCAAATGATGTGCCTGGAACCTGTTATAAGTTAATTGCAGAAAGCAAATGGCTCAACATAAGAAAAAACAAAAATGTGGAGTTGAAGAATAATACCTATAAAAAATAGGTGCAAAAAGAATTTCTACCCCAAAATGGTGATAACCTAAGGCTTTGGTGAAATGAATAAAATAAACACTTTGTCATCAAATCAGTTTCAACTCAACACCACGCCATAGGGTTCATAGTGGAACCATAGGATGTTCAATGACTGTGACCTTACCAAGTCGATTCCCAGACCTTTCTTCTGTGGAGCCAATTACTGGACTTAGGCCAACAACATTCTAGTTATCATTAAGCACAAACCTTTTGTGCTTTTCAAGGACAGAGGTGGGGGATGTCTGGCTTGTGGGCCATATAAGGCCTGGGAAATAATTTGATTTGGCCCTGAGAAGGCAACTGTATTTCCATCTATCATACTGTTGTTGTTAAGTGTCATTAAATCATTAGGAGTGAGTTAAATAAATGTTTAATCAAATATAGCAGGCTAACTTTGTATGGCCTGGGAGTGATGCTATAAATTTTGGCAGAAAAAAAGGTTCCCCAGCCCTGCTGTAGCAGATAAGAAGGCCATGCATTTTGAAGACAGTGAGATTCTAATAATTTTAGTTGATGTTAGTGGAGTGACATTCTGAAGTCTGCTTGTTAAATAGCAAATTTAGAAACATCTCATCTGAGTATTCATTTCATCCTTGTGTTGTTGTTGTTGTTGTTGTTAAGTGCCATCGAGTCGGTTCCGACCCATAGAGACCCGGTACAGGGTTTCCGAGGGTGTAAATCCTTACGGGAGTAGAAAGCCTCATCTTTCTCCTGCGGAGCGGCTGGTAGTTTCGAACCGCTGACCTTAAGGTTCGCAGCCCGATTCATAACCACTACGCTACCAGAGATCCTTGTGTTAGTCTTCTGAAAATTAAAAGAATTTGAGAGCCAGTATAGAACACAGCACAGAAAGAGAGAATGGTTGCCATTAGAGATGGGACAGAGCAGGGTGCAAAACTTCAGTACAGAAAACTGTAATAACCCACTGACATTGAGTTGACTCCCACTGACAACAAGTCTATAAGGCAGAGTGGAACTGCTCCTAGGGTTACTAAGGCTGCAAATCTTCACACAACCATTTGTCTATCAGTATGTCATACTGTGGTGGCTTGCATGTTGCTGGGATGCTAGAAGCTATGCCACCTACATTTTAAATATCAGCAGGTCACTCATGGTTGACAGATTTCAGCTGAGCTTTCAGACTTAGATAGAATAGTAAGGGAGAGGCAAAGTACTGTTGAATGTTTGGCCACTGAAAATCTTATGAATAGCAGCAGAATGTTGTCAAATATAGTCCCGGAAGATATGCCTCTCAGGTTGGAAGACACTCAAATACAACTAGGAAAGGGCTGCCTCCTCAAAGTAGAGTTAATCTGAATGCCATGAATGGAGTAAAGCTTCTGTGACCTTTATTTGCTTTTGGGATAAAACTTAAAATGAGAAGAAGCAGCTGCAAATATCCATTAATAATAAGGACATGAATCTAGGAAAATTCGTAGCTATCAAAAATGATATGGAATACAAAAAGCTTGATATTCCAGGCATTAATGAGCTAAAATGTACTGGTCTTGATCATTTTGAAACCTATAATAATATGGTTTACTATGTTGGGCATGACAAATTTCAGAGGAATGGCAATGCATTCATAAAACAGAATATTTCAAGAACAACTTTGAGTACAATGCTGTCTGTGATGTTATAATGCCCATAAATCTATCGTGGCACTGTGGCATCTATTGTGCAACTGCAAGGTTGGTGGTTCAAACTAACCATCAGCTTCTTAGAAACCCTATACTAGGTCACTATAAGTAGGAATTAGCTCGATTGCAATTAACAACAACAACAACAACAACACATGAAAGACCAATTAATACCACTATTATTCAAATGTGTTCACCAACCACTAAAGCCAGAGACAATTGGAAAATTCTTCTAACATTTTCAGTCTGAAATTCATCAAACATACAATCAAAATGTATTGATAATTACTGGTGATTGGAATGTGAAAGTTGAAACAAAGAAAAAGAATAAGTAGTTGGAAAATAAAGACTTGGTGATAGAAATTATTTTGGAGATCATATGCTAGAATTTTGCAAGACCAAATAATTATTAATTGCAAATACCATTTTTAAATATCAAAAAAGTTAACAATACATATGGACCTAACCAGATGGAATACAAAGAATCAAATTGACTCCATCTGTGGGAAGAGACTGCAGAATAGTTCGATATCAACAGCCAAAACAAGCCCCAGGGCACACCATCAATTGCTCATACTCAGCAAAAGGCTGAAGTGAAGAGAATAAGAACTAGTTCATGAAAGCCTAAATATGATGGTGAACATATCCCACCTGAATTTAGAGACCATTTTAAGATCAGATTCGATGCATTAGACAAGATAAAGGTCATAAAAAAAAAGACAAAGAAGAAA
>NW_006408529.1:22436315-22443023 GCF_000296735.1 Chrysochloris asiatica | reverse complement strand
GAAGAAAAATTGAACTCTTTATATACACTATTGAAAGATTCAATCAGCAAAATACTGAATGATGCAGAAAGCATCAAAAGAAGATGTAAGTAATACACAGTCATGGTACAAAAAATAAATTATTCATCCATTTCAAGAGGTAGAATATGAAGAAAAACCTATGGTACTGGCAGAAGTTCAGTTAACATGGAAGGCACTGTTGAAAAATAAGATACAAGGAATTGAAGGAATGTAAATTGGAACATTTCAAAAAACTGATGCAACATGGGAAGTGCTCACTCATCTATGCCATACAGTTCGTAACACAGCTACCAGGCCAATATATTGGAAGATGTTTGTATTTGTGCCTATTCAAAAGAGACATGACCCAAGGAAATGCGGAAATCATTGAACAATAAAATTAATAGCGCATGCAAGTAAAATTTTTCTTAGGTTAAATAAAAAGTGGTCGTAACAGTACATTGATAGGGCAATGCCAGAATTAAAGCCAGAATCAAAAGAGGATATTGAACTATGCTGATGTCAAATGAATCTTGACTGAAAGTAAAGAATATCAGAGATGCATTTATTTGTGCTTTATTGACTATGGAAAATCTTTTGACTGTGTGGACCATGACAATCTATGAATACCATTATGAAGGATGAGTATTCCATTAACACTTGGTTTTTCTCATGAGGAAACAGTACATAGACCAAAAAGCAGTTTTTCAAATAGAACAAAGGGAAAGTGAATTGTTTAAAAACAGGAAATGTTTGCATCAGAGTTAAGTCCTTTCACCATAACTAGTGAATCTGTATGTTGAGCAAATGATTCAAGAGATTGGATTATATGAAGAAGAACATGGTATCAGGATTAGAGGAAGACTTAATAACAACCTGCAATATGTAAATGATACAATCTTGCTTGCTGTATATGAAGAGGACTTGAAATACTGTTGAATATCAATGAATATATATAGTATAGATTGCACTTCAATGTAAAGAAAAGAAACATCCTCACAACTGAACTAATAGCATCGTGATGAATGAAGAAAAGATTGAAGTGGTCAAAAGCTTCATTTTGCTTAGATTCACAAGCAAGACTCATGGAAGCAGCAGTTAAGAAATGAAAGGATGTATTGAAATAAGCAAATATGCTGCAAAACAATTCTTTAACATGTTGAAGAGCAAAGATGTCAGTTTGAGGAGTAAGGCATGCATGGCCCAATTCATGGCATTTTTAGTGGCTTCATATTCAGAAAGTTGGACAATGAATAAGGAAGACAATAGTAGAATTGATACATTTGAATTATGGTATTGCAGAAGAATATAAAAATCACCATGGCCTTCTAAAAGAACAAAACATCTGTGTTAGAAGAAGTACAGCCAGAATGCTCCTTAGAAGCCAAGATGGCAATATTGTCTCTCATACTTCAGATATGTTACCAGGAAGGACCAGGCCCTGGAGAAGGACATCATGCTTGGTAAAGGTGAGGATCAGTGAAAAAAAGGAAGCCATTCAAGCAGAAGTATTGACACAATGGTAGCAATGATGGGATCAAGCATAATAATTGTGAGGATTACACAAAACAGGATAGTGTTTCATTCTGTTGTTTCATCCTATTGTGCCTCACCTACTAGACAGCACCTAACAACCACAAAAAGAGCAACAAATCTTTATGTGAACAGGCAGCATTATATTTTTTCAGGGAACAAGTGAAGAATCTAAACTAAAAACATTGACATTTGCAATCCAATGCTTAACTCACTTAACAACAACATTATCATTTCCTAGGTCTCCTAGGAAATGATAATGTTGTTGTTGTTAGGTGTCATGGATTTGGTTCTGACACATGATGCTAAGCACAACAGAATAAAGCACTGCCAGGTCCTGTACCAACTTCATCATCACCGTAACACTTAAACCAATTGTCACTGATACTGTGCCAATCCATCTTTTTGGTGTCGCCCTCTTTTTCTCTGACTCTCCATTTCACCAAGCATGATGTCCTTGTCCAGGGATTTGTCTCTCCTGATAATATATGCAAAGTATGAAAGACAAAGTCTGGAAATCCTGACTTGTAAGAAGCATTCTGTCTTTACTTCTTCAAACACAGATTTATTTGTTCTTCTGGCAACCCTATATAGTATTATAATATAATTTTCCATGATTCAAATACATCAATTCTTCTATGGTCTTCCTAATTCACAATGTTTCAATATCCATTATTTTGGTGTTATTTGACAGTGATTGTTGTTCTTGTTAGGTGACATTGAGTCGGCACTGACTCATAGCAACCCTATGAACAGCAGAAGGAAATACTGCCAGGTCCTGGGCTAACCTAACAATTGTCGCCACACTTGAGGCTACTGATACTGCCATTTTGCCTCCATCTAGTTGGGGTCTTCCTCTTTTTCTCTGACCCTCCATCTTACCAAATATGATATCCCTCTCCAGTCACTGTTCCCTCATCATAATATGTCTGAAGTATGGAGAGACAAAATCTGGCTACCCTGGCCTCCAATGAGCACTCTGACTGTACTTCGTCCAACACAGTTCTGTTTGTTCTTTTGGCAGCCAACAGTACTTTCAATACACTGCTACAACACCACAACTTGAATGCATCAATTCTTCTACAATCTTCCTTATTCATTATACAACTTTCGCATGCATATGAGGTTATTGAAAATGCCATGTCTTGGGTCAGGCTTACTTTAGTCCTCAAGCTGACATCTTTGCTCTTCAACACTTTAAAAAGGTCTCATGCAGTAGATTTGCTTAATGCAATACGTTGTTTGATTTTTTGGCTGCTGCTTCCATGAATGTTGATGGTTAATCCAAAAAAATGAAGTCTAACAAGTTCAGTCTTTCTTCATGGATAAGAATGTTGTTTATTGGTCCAGGGGTGAGAATTTTTGTTTTCTTTACATTGAGATGCAATCCATACTGAAGGCTGTGTGGTTTTTTATTTTCATCAGTAAGTATTTTAAGTCCTCTTCACTTTCAGCAAGCAAGGTTATCTTCCTCCAATCCTGTTGCCACATTTTTCTTCATATAACCCAGCCTTTCATATTATTTGCTCAGTATTCAAGTTGAATAATATGGTGAAAATAATACAACCCTTTTGCACACCTTTCCTAATTTTAAACCGTTCAGTGTTCCTATGTTCTGTTCAAACAACTGCCTCATGGTCTATGTACAGGTTCCTCATGAGCACAATTAAATGTTCAGGAATACTCATGCTTCACAATGTTGTCCATAGCTTATCATGATCCACACAATTGAAGAACTTTGTGCAGTCAATAAAGCACAGGTAAACATTTTTCTAGTATTCTCTGCTTTCAGCCAAGATTCACCTGACGTCACCAGTTATATCCCTCATTCAACATCCTCTTCTGAATCCAGCTTCAACCTCTGGAAGTTCTCTGCCAATGTATGCTTGCAGCCATTTCTGTATTACCTTTAGTAAAACTTTATTTACATAGGATATCAAAGATATTGTCAGATGATTTCTGCATTCTCTTGGGTCATCTCTCTTTGGAATGGGCACAAATATGGATCTCTTTCAATCAGTTGCTCAGATAGTTGTCTTCCTAGTATCTTGGGATAGATGAGGGATTAACTCCAGTGTAACCTCATCTTGTTGAAAGATTTCAATTTGTATTCCATCAGTTCCTGGTGCCTGTGGTTTACCTATTCCTTCAATGCACCTTGAACTTCTTCCTTCAGTATCATTGGCTCTTGATCATATGCTGCTTTTTGAAATGGTTGAATATCAACCATTTCCTTTTGCTGCAGAAACTCTGTATTCTTTTTATCTTCTTTTGATGCTTTCTTCATCATTCAATAATTTGCCCACAGAATCATTCGATAATGCAAGTCGATTCTGAAATTTTTTATCAATTTCCCCAGCTTGAGAAATGCTGAGCATGTTTTTCCCTTTTGGTTTTCTGACTCCAGATATTTGCACATTTCATTGTACTATTTGACTTTGTCTTCTGGAGCTGACCTTCAGAATTTTCTGTTCAGCTCTTGTACCTCCTTAGTTCTTCCATTTGCTTTAGCATCTCTATGTCTCTTCTGACATCCATTTTGACCTTTTCCTTCTTTTTGTCTTCTTAATGACATTTTGCTTTCTTTCTGTATGATGTTTTTGATGTCATCCCACAACTCTTCTGGTCTTCGGTCTTTAGTGTTTAATGTATCCAATCTGTTCTTCAAATGATCTCTAAATCTAGGTGGAATATATTCAAGGTCATATTTTGGCTCGCATGGACTTGTTTTCATTTTCTTCAGCTTCAGTCTGAATTTGCATATGAGTAATTCATGGTCTGTTCTACAATTTGTCCCCGGCCTTGTTTTGGCTGATATGGAGTTTTTCCACCTTCTCCTTCCACAGATGTAATCAATTTTATATCTGTGTAATCCATCTGGTAAGGGTCACGTGAGGAGTCATCTCTTATGCTGTTTTAAAAAGGTATTTGAAATTAACAAATCATTGGTTTTGTAGAACCCTATCATGCAATCCCCAGCATCATTTCTATCACCAAGAGCATATTTTCCAACTACTGATCCTTCCTCTTTACTTCCAACCTTTTCATTCCAATCAACGGTGATTATCAATATACCTTGATTGCATGTTTGATTCATTTCAGATTGAAGACGTTTTTAAAATTTTTCTATTTCATCCTCACTGGCTTTAGTGGTTCATGCAAAAATTTGAATAATAGTGGTATTACCTAGTCTTCCCTGTAGGTACATGTATATTATCCTATTACATAAAGTTTTGTACCTCATGACATATTTTGAGAAGTTCTTTTTGATAATCAATGCAACACCATTCCTCTTCAATTTACCATTCCAGGCATAGTAAACCACTTAGTTGTCAGATTCAAAATGGCCAATACCTGTCCATTTAAGCTTATTAATGCCAAAGATATCAATAGTTATGTGTTCAATTTCATTTTTGACAGTTTCCAATTTTCCTAGATTCATACTTCGTACATTCCATGTTCCAATTATTAATGGATGTTTACAGCTGTTTCTCTTCATTTTGGCTTGTGCCTCATCAGCCAGTGAAGATCTGGAGGGCTTTACTCCATCTGAGTCATTGCTGTCATCTCTACTTTGAGGAGGCAGCTCTTCCCCAGTCACATTTTGAATGTCTTCCAACCTCAGGGGGTCCTTTTCCGCACTATATCTGACAGTGTTTCTCTGCTATTCATAAGGTTTTCAGTGTGTACATATTTGGAAGTAATTCTCTCTCCTTCTTCCTAGTCTGTCTTTGTCTGGAAGTGCATCTGAAACCTGTCCACTGTGGGTGACCTTGCTGATTTTCAAAATACCTGTGGCATAGCATCCAGAACCACAGCAATTCACAACCACCACAATACAACAGAGTACAAAAGACTAGCAGATGAATGGTCTGTATCTGACAGTGTTTCACTGCTATTCATAAGCTTACAGTGACTAAATATTCAGAAAAAGACTAGCAGATGAATGGTCTGTATCTGACAGTGTTTCACTGCTATTCATAAGCTTACAGTGACTAAATATTCAGAAGGAGTATACCTCTGCTTCTTCCTATTCTTAATCTGGGATCTTAGCTGAAGCCTGTTCACCATGGGTGACCATGCCAGCATTCAAAACATTGGTGACAAAGCTTCCAGTATCACAACAATACACAAGACATGACAATACAACATACTAATAGAGTGGTGGGAAAATCATAATAGAAGGAAATAATTTACCAAAAAGTAATGTAATTCACATTGTGGCCACCACTCGAAGTCTTGCAAAAAATTTTAGAGTTAGTGGTAGAAAATGTAGATTTTCACTGATTATGATTTTGGATTCTTTCTAAATAACTGGTTATGAAAGTAAAGGATAACCCAGAAGCCTTAGGGAATCAAACATACAATATGAAAAATATCTGGGCTAGGCTATGAAGGGACTTCTAAAAGGTTTAAAAAGAGCTTGGCATCAATCCAGGGGAGCCAAGGAATAGTCTGAAATAAACCCTTACCACAGTGTGTGCTCAGTGATCTTTAGCTTTAGATGTTGCTGCATAGGGCATTCCCTGAGGTCTTCTTCAACATTTCAGCCTTATGATCTTTTTTCCAGGACTGATTTTTCCAGTTAAGAAATTATTGTTAAATATGTTCTTCGTATAGAACATTCTAATGGGTGTCATCTGAGGATTTTAATGAAAGAGGCAGACATGGCTGCTTTTCCTTGATAATCATATGCATGGAAATTATAGTGCTTTTGTTGCTAACCACAATACATTACAATTTAATTTACTCTTTAACCCATGCAGAATGTTTTATTCTTCATAGATATATCTGCAGCAAATGATATTTTTCTTACCTGATCAGAAAATTCAGATTTTTAAATTCTAAAGTTCATTGTAATTTAAATATTTTAGGCAAGAATTAAGAGTGTTGGTTGTGCATTGGTTAAGTGTTGGACTGCTAATTGAACAGTTGGTTGTTTGAACCCACTAAAAATTCCATGAGTAAAAGATTATACATTCTACTTCTATAAAGTTATACAGTCTCAGAAACCCTATGGAGAGATCTACTGCATCCTATCAGGTCACTGTGAGTCAGCGTTGACTATGTGGCAGTGGGCAGACAACAAATAGTGTGCATATTTTGTTCACTTTACAAGAACAATTTCTCTGTTTTTGCTTCTTCAACCAGCCTACATAGTTATGTAAGTTAAAA
>NW_006408529.1:22432765-22435088 GCF_000296735.1 Chrysochloris asiatica | reverse complement strand
CAGTTTTGCTCAGCAATCATTCAATGAGTACCTAGTAAGTGCGTGCATTGTTTTCAGGACTGATGATTAAATGAGGAGTAAGACATATAGTTAGGTACTCTTCTTTAGCTTTTGTTTTAAAGAACTTTTTTAGTTAGAACAATCCATTATATTCCTATTACATGGAAGATTCAGAAATCTCTGTGGCTGCTCTGTAAGAGAGCATGTGACTGAACTGAAGACATAATGATTCAAGAGTGTGTCTGCTTCCTTGCATGTGCAGGTGACATGAATTGCACCTCTTACAGTGAAAGGTTTTGCCCTGTTTCTGATATACAAGAGGGGGAATATTCCCTATACACATACAAACAAAACATATACTCTTCACCCACTTCCAATCCTTCATTAAATCTGCTTTGAGTGATGTAACAAGAAATTTTGAGAAAACTGCATGTTCTATTTAGGCCTTTCCTCAGCTGTTGCTGAGGGCTCGGCTTCTCTTTTCATCAGCTTCTGCTCCTGATGATGTGGTAGACTGCTAAGACTGGGTGGGAAACCATTCTAGTTCTGGTATTCATATTAGTCAACAAAGTTAGTCAATAGGCCTACAGCCACCTCCTTCAAGACTGGTTTTCTCCATTCATGAGTTGAAAAAGGTTTGGTTTTATTTTTTGGAGGAGGAGGCATATATCACCCCACAGCTATTCACGAAATATAATTATACTGACCAATAGGAACAAAAACTGGTCAGTGAGTATCCGGGCCATTTTTAAATAATTTGTCTATCTTGTAAATATCTGACGTTTTAAAATAATTATTGTCCTTAAGTGTATATATGGAGTCCTGGTGTGGCACTGCAGGATAATGCACTGGACTGCAAGTCGATTTGAATATCACGTCAACAGTTCAAACTCACCAGCCGCTTCTCAGAATCACTATATAGGGTCGCTATGAGTTGAAACCAACACAATTCACTTAACAACAGCAATATATATATATAATTTTAAATAATTTAAAATACAGTAAAATAGTATTGTGTATACACACACACACACACATATATACACTATTTTACTATATTTTAAATTAAGTCCTGCCATGGTGCTGTAGGATAAGCACTGAACTGCTAACCACAAAGCCAGTGGTTCAAACCCACCAGCACTCCTCGGGTCCCTATGAGTTGTTGCTTACTTGATAGCACTTAACAACAGCAACAATTGTAGTTGTTAAGTGCCGCCAAGTCTACTTCAACTCATACAGACCCTGTTATAGTGTTTCTGAGAAGCAGCTGGTGGGTTTGAAGTGCCGACCTTGTGGTTTGACGTCTAGTTCTGATCCTACCAGCTGTCTATATATAAATAATACAGTACTAAAAGATAATAGCCAAACTGTTATTTCCTTATTTTTTTCTACAAAAATCTCTATGTCTTTAATTTTTATACCCAGAATCACCTGCTATACTCCAACTTCATGATATATAAGATCACATAAAAATAAGGATTTGAAATTACTTTGGGTATCAGGTATAGGAAATGTATTTCTTAGTTAAATGTAATAATTCTCTTTTTGTTGCATATATCTGACATGTTGACTCTTATGGTCTAGCTTTCCCCAGCTGATAGGCTAACCTCTATAGTCACTCTACTTCCAGCATGAGTACAGCCATTTAAATTTAGTATCAACATTGCACCTATGTTTAAAAGTTATAACTCATAGCTTTTTACAATATAGAACCAAGAACAGAATCATAATTGCACAAAAGGGCCATTAATAGGTTGACTAGAGTGAAAACCCTTATGAATGTTCTTAGATTAAATTCTGTGAGGCAATTAAAGAATCCTTGGCTGCATGAACAGGGGTATGGCACTTCATCATGCTTGCCTTAAATTTATGCGGCTCAAGTGAAGTGACTGCTTTCAGCAAGCAGGTATGAATTTCATATTTCTGTGCATGGAAACCATGAGACTACAATGAAAATATACCGAATTCAAGTGCTTTTCAATGCTGAAAGGGAAAATTAGCAGCATTCAGCTTTTATTAATTTATATGGGAATGCCTACACCATCTGTACACCCAACACAGGGTTATTTAATTTGCTTAGATTTCCTGGCAATCACATATACAAACTTATAAAGGACATACTTTTTCTTTCTTAATCTTATGAATAGAAAACATCCCATTTGAATTTCATCCCTACTGTAGTCTTTGAGGGAAACTTTCTAAAGAGTTGTGCAGATTAAAGTAACTTTAATTGGTGACGTTTTATGTAAATACAAAATTCTAACTTTTTTTTTCTTTAGAATGTGTTCACTAGTCAATGAAATAAGAAAGCTGTATGAAAATA
>NW_006408529.1:22430358-22431514 GCF_000296735.1 Chrysochloris asiatica | reverse complement strand
AAAGTTGATGGAAAAATGGAATGAAAGGATAATAAAACTTTCCCACAAACTTTTTAAAGTCTCTTTATATATACTGCAAATACACACATATATATACAGAGAGAGATAGAGAGACACATGTTGGGTTAACCTTTAACCACAAAGTCGATGAAGTTTCAATCCCATCAGCCACTCCACAGGAGAAAGCTGGTATCGAATGTATTCTAACCCACAGGAACTCTGTAGAACACAGTAGAACTCACCTACAAGGTTTCTAGGCTACAATCTTTACAGGAGCAAACTGCCATATCTTTCTTCTTCCGGGTGGTTGGTAGGTTCAAATTATCACTTGAGAGCTTAACCACTGTGTCACCTGGACCTTGTATATATATACATAAAATACATAATCTATTTCTATCTATTCTTAATTATCTTGTATAAATTTGATTTTGTGTAATTCAAACTGTTAAACCCTTTGTCCTAAATATTTCTTGGTAAAGCAGTTGGTACTGCATGGTGAGCTTACATCCATTACCCAGTTTCCATCAATCCTTAAGAAGGTTAAGATCTGGAGGCAGGAGCCTGAAACAGAGTGGAGAGTCTCTACAGACAATTAATTGAAATCAGAATTTAAGAATGTATCTGTCATGAATATGATTTTTTAATTTAATTTTTTTTAAAGAATTTATTGTGAATTATGTGATAGTTTACATGGGAGAACATTAGTTTACACTCATCCTGTTTTATTTCATTGCATTGCAATAATTAATATCCCCTCCATGCATCATCAAACAACCAAAGAATACACCCCACAAGTCTGCCCACTGGCTGTTAGCATACAGCCCCTTTCTCTCCCTGAGTCCAGAATCCCCAACTGCTCCATCTGTCCACATCATCGTCTCTGCCTCCATCTCTGGTGTCACTACTTCTCTGGATAGGAACTCCGCTCTTCTCCCTTGATGGTCCCAAGGACCTCCGCTCCTGGACTACAAAATCAACCACTCCCTTCCTTTTGTTACAGATCATCTACCTTTATATTTCCGTCCCTCACAGCCAGCCCTGATAGCAATTTTTCAATGTTGTACCTCAAGAATCTTATCCCCATCTCGTTTCATCAGCCCTGTCCTGACAGAAAGGAACCACTCAGTGGAGACTCTACCTTCTGCCACAGCCTCTG
>NW_006408529.1:22428704-22429661 GCF_000296735.1 Chrysochloris asiatica | reverse complement strand
CCTCTTAAAACCTTGTAAGCCAGTCACTTTGTGCCTTTATTGCCCCCTCATTTTAGGTAGCCAGTATCTAAGCTGCCTATCCCTATCTACCCTGTGTACAGAGGGGATAACATTGATACTTGATGTGAAGACTCCCTCTCTTTTGGTACCGTGGTGGTTACGAATTGGGCTGCGAACTGCAAGGTTAGCAGTTCGAAACTACCAGCTGCTTCGCGGGAGAAAGATGAGGCTTTCTGCTCCTATAAAGATTTACAGCCTCAGAAACCCTGTTCAGGGTTGCTATGGGGCGGAACCAACTTGATAGCACCTAACAACAACAACTGCTCTGAGTATAGGTCAGGTTCATCAAACTGAAGCAATTTACCCTTTTTTCCTTTATCCAAAAAAAAAAATAATAATAATTTTTTGTTTTGTTTTCAATCTTCCTTTAGTTGAGTTCTGATTATCAAATCATCAAGACTAGGTCAAAAGGGTACTGTATGCAAGTTTGGATGTTCTTGTGTATCTACCCTCACTTCATATCATCTGGATGCTTCACTCTCAGCATTAACCCTCTGTGGCTAAGTCCCTGTCCATGGGCTCAAGTGTCCTCAGGTCTCATTGCACTTTGGACCAACCAGCCCTTCCTCTTCTCTTTCTCATCTCCAGGTCAATAGGGTTCAATGAACTGGGGTTGAACTCAGCCCATTTCTTCATTGATGCCTTTCTGCCTCTTCCACTCACCAAGCTTACATGCTTGTTTGTGTGTTCCCTTTGAATTTCAGTCTTAGAGGGGAGTTTGTCCTGAAGGCACTTGATTGCTAGCCTTGATACCTTCTTGGAGAACAGTTGCTTATTTTTGTAGTAGCCAGTCATGCTGACATTTTTGTTGTGGGTTTTTCCTGATGATCTTTCTTTGAAGATGTGTCTTCTGTCACTGTAGCTGTTCCAAACTGCTTGTTCTTTCTAGTGGGAGTG
>NW_006408529.1:22421105-22427124 GCF_000296735.1 Chrysochloris asiatica | reverse complement strand
TTCTGTAGGTTTTGAATTGTTTCCAATGCTGTATCTATCTTATTTGATTGTTCCTGTAGCGCTTTTCTCAACTCCATTATATAGTGTTTTGATACATTTTATAATCATTTTTCTGAATTCCTTCTCAGGCATTTCCAAAGCCTGCCCATCTTCCAGTATGGAGTGTAGGTCTACTTCCAGCTCATTCGCCTCAGTCACTTTTTCTTGTTTCTGGACATGTGCAGATATGGTCATCTGCTTCTGTTTTGTGGACATATTCAGGGGTTATCTGTGGCCTTAATACTTAGATGGGTGTATATTTTGATATTGTTTATGCTTTCTGATTGTCTCCAGGTATATGTGATCAGGAAATGGGCTTCCGTTTTCACTCTTCTTCTTGTGAAATTTTAAGATGCCATTGTTAGTCATTTTGATGTAACTTAGGATTTAATTTTTGGCCTATTTCCATTTTTGTCTGTCTGTCCCACTCCACAATCCCCATTCAGGCCTTTTTTCTAGTTATATACAGTTCAGGACCGGCTGTGGCCATTTGGTTTGAAGTGGAAACTGTGTCTTTAAATTTTGAGGAGATCTGTGTGCATGCGTAGTAGAACCCTCCAAGGGTGGGGCTAGGGTGTGCACTAGTTCAGGCACCCCTATGGTCACCAGAATGGAGGTGCACAGACAGCAAGGGACCAATGAACGGTTACCAAAAGAAAAGAATGCCCACACCTTTACCTCTGTGGTTCTGTCATGCATCCCTTGCTGATCCTTCCCCTGCTTGGTTTCACCCAAGATGGCAGCTCTGGAGCAGCTGAGCATCTTGAATTAGAAAGCAATGGATTTCTTGCTTCTGCTACAAATTCCCCTAGATGTAAGCCTTCCAACCTTCTAAATGTTCCTTTGTATGTGGTTCAGAGTGCTGGGACCATCCCCTGAGCCTACTTGGTCCTGTATTCTGTGTTGTTGCTGACGGAGCTCCTTACTGCACTTCCACCTGACCCATTATCTTGTTTGTTCTCTTAATTTAATTTTTAAAAAGTAGATTTCTGTGGCCTACATTGAGGATACATTATACATACATCCATGAATGAAGCACATAAAATGATAGAATAATTTTGTATAAATTAGTCTAATGTAATACTTAAAACATGGGTTTCAGAGACAAATGTAACATCCCAAGAGGATCAAGAAATTATATGATGGAGATGTAAATTCATATCTGTAACAGTTATGAATAATTATTGTTGGTGGTGTTAAGTACCATAGAGTCGGTTGTGACTCATAGCAAACCTGTAGAGGGTTTCCAAGGAGCGCCTAGTGAGTTTGGACCACTGACCTTATGATTAGAAAACCAGTGCTTATTCTACAACACCACACCAGAACTCCAAGAATAATAAATGAGGTAAACAAAGCAATATTAGCATAGCTAATATCCATGAATTGAGTCCTAGTGTGGCATTGTTTAATAAAACACTGGATTGCAAGGTCTGTTTGAACTACAAGATTGATAGTGCAAGCTCACCAAACCCTTCTTAAAAACCCTATACAGGATCACTATGAGTTGGAAACAACTTAACAGCACTTAACAACAACAACAAAATAACCATGAGTGGCAGGAAACCTGTAACCCATACATAGTAGCATGCTAGATTAAAAATACATAGTTCCAGTTGTCAAATACTGGCCAGCCCATGTTTTAAAAGCACCAGAAACTAGAGACAACCCTGATAATGTAGGAGGAGTGAGATTCTATATTATATGTTGATAGAAGAAATATTGATTAAATGACTTTGGTTGCCTTGAATTAACTACGGTTGATTCTTGCCATATTAATAACGTAGCCACTAAGTGCAGTTGTAGAAAAATAATAATAGTACTTTTTCTGTGGTCTATATCTATGCTCTGGTTTTATACTTTCTGCACATGAAATCTCTATAGTTCTTGGATATATCAAGACACTCTATGGCATATAACTGAAAAATATTCAGAATAAGTGAGGGGGGGAAAAATACTGAGAAGTTTCAGAGAACTGTGAATTAATAGAACACCACCCAGTGCAGATATAAGAATTTTCTGTAGGAATCTAGGATCTCAGAAAGAGAAGTAATAATCAAAAAAGTAAAATGGTAGTCTTAATTGAAGGGGCCTTGTCAGAATCCTGGGAACACTACTCCAGCAGAATGACTTATGGCCATTCTTCTAGGCCTTGTACCAGTTGGTCAAGAAATAATGGCATGTGCCTACTTCCTGGGGATACTGGAATAGAAGAGAAAGTTCTACACCTTGGCTTTTGAATTAAAAGCCAGCTTCCTAGAATTTCTCTCCATTGAAGACAATGTACAGTGGAGTTCAGGTCATTAATGATAGGATACTGGTATTGTTTGAGCGGAAGAGTGGGAGCTGGAAGCTAAAATACGTAAATTGCAGTGACACATGCAAAAACCCAATCTAGCAGCTGTTGCTATATTTCTTATAATTATCATTTTATGCGTTCGGTACTTAATGTAAAGTACAGACTAACAATCCCTTAGGAAATTAGAGAAAGAAAAGGTAAATATAGACTATAATAATTCATTTTTGTTGTTGTTATTATGTGCCATGGAGTCGGTTCTGACCATAGCAACCCTGTAAAGTGTTTCCAAGGCTGTAAATCTTTATGAGAGCAGAAAACCTCATCTTTCTCCTGTGGAACAACTGGTAATTTGGAACTGCTGACCCTGAGGTTAGCAGCCCAATTCTTAACAACTATGCTACCAGAGCTCTTTATCTGAATATTTGTAGGATGAAGTAAACAAATCAAGATGAGCATAATAAAATGTGCTAGTAGTGAGCAGATCTTGAAGGATACACAGGATTTGAATGCTAAGGAAATGAGATGCACTATACTCCAGGAGAATTCCTGGTGTGGCACTGTGGGTTAATGTACTGGACTGCAAGGTTGATCTGAACTGCAAGGTTGGTGGTTCAAGCTCACCATCTGCCTCTCAGAAACCCTATACAGGGTCACTATGAGTCTGAACCAACTCAACAGCACTTAACAACAGTAATATACTCCAGGAAGTGGTAGCATGAACATAGATGTGGCTGTTATTGTTAAGTGGCGTCGAGTTGGTTACGATGCATAGTGACCCGTAGGATTTCTGAAGAGTGGCTGGTGAGTTTGTCTCACCAACCATGAGGTTCAAGCTGACCTTGTGGTTGAGTGCTTATTCTACAGTGCCACAGTAGGACTTCATGAACATAGGAAGGTAGGCAAAAGTGACCATGATTGATGCTGAGTGTGAAGATGGAAACAAAACTGACTAGAAGATTCCTTTTGACAAGTTCTGACAGATCAGCTTGGGTCTTCTATTGGAAGTTATATGGAGATACTTAGGATTCCACAAGGAGGAGCTTGATTTATTGGTTAAAAGGAAGCCATTTTAGGGTTCATGAGCAGTAATCTCCCAGTGGTCCAACATTTCCATTGTTTAAAGTTAAAGGACAAAACTGCAGACATTGTTAGGAGACTTGGAAACCTGAGCTATCATCAATTTTCCTTTTAGCTATTGGGAAAATTTCCCTTATACCTAATCTTTTTTTTTCCCTCAGAAATCTTATGAGTGCTTTTCTTCCTTCATATTTTTCATCCTATTATTATAAATCAGAAACACATCTGGTATATTTCTTTTTACTTATAAAATAATGAAAAAAATGTTTGCTCTAATACTTTCAAAGTTTTGTCCTGATACAAAATAACTCATTCAGACTGAGAGTCATTTTTTTTTTTTTTCTCATACTAATAAAAACAATAAAAGCATGACCAAGTTTGCTGCAACTCTGGTAGTGTAGTGGTTACAAATCAGGCTGTGACTCGCAAGGTCAGCAGTTCAAAACTACTAGCTGCTCCATGGGAGAAAATGAGGCTTTCTGCTCCTGTAAAGATTTACAGTTTCGGAAACCCTGTTCACAGTTGCTATGGGTTGGAACTGACTCTGTGGTACTTAACAACAACAACAAGGTTTGTAAAAATGCATCAATTTGTGAAATTCATGTTTAATGTGAGTGCAGTTAAGTGCAAGTTTCTCATTTTAGTTTTTAAAAAGTTGTTTTATTTTTTATGGAAGATTTTGTAAGATTTGTCTTTTTTTTTTTAAAAAAGTCTTAGATACCTTTGTCCTATATTGCTCAATAAAAACTCAAAGCAGATTAATTTTTTTTTAAGGAATATGCTTGAATTAACCAAATAAAAATGAATACCTCAATTACTGCCATAACTCCTCCCCTCTCAACCCATTTTCTCTGATTTTGATCTTATATGCATTTTTAGGAAAGTATTAAACTGAGACACTGACCAGGCATTGGGAAATTCAATGATAATTACTGCAGCACAAAACCATCAGGAAAGATGGGGATGAATTTTATCTACAACGAAGAATGTACAAACACCACTTTGCAATGAGATGTTGGTACTCTTGCAATCTAGAGGCAGGATATATTTCTTCACTTCCTTAAACTAGGCTATGTCATGAAACTCCTAGAAGAAAAACATTGGATTAATTCTTGAGGAGCTAGAGTTTAATAATAAATTCTTAGATATAGCAACAAAAAACACAAACAATAAAAGACAAAATTCCCAAGTGGCCTATAACTAATATTAACAACTTAAATATATCAATGGACTTTATTAACAAAATGAAGAGATAAACTACAGACTAGGAGAAAATTTGAGAGAACCATATATTGGATGGTGACCTGGTGTGGCATTGAAGGATAATATATTTGACCCAAGGTCTGTTTGAACTGCAAGGTCAATAGTTCAAACTCACAAACTTTTCCTTGTAAAAACAGTAAAAGCATGACCAAGTTTGCTGCAACTATGGTAGTGTAGTGGTTATGAATCAGTTTGAACTGAACCCTACACAGGGTTGTTATGAGTCAGAACTGACTCTACAGCACTTAACAACAACAACAGCAACAACAACAAACATCTTTCTATTATCTTCTGCTTTCAGCTAAGTTCCATGTGATGTAAACAATTATATCTGTTATTCCATGTCCTTTTCTGAACCCAGCTTGAATTTCTGACAGTTCCCTGAAGATGTACTATTGTAACTGTTTTGGGATTATTTTTAGTAAAATTTGATTATGAGAGATATTAATGATATGTTTGATGATTTCCACATTCTGTTAGATCACCACATTTTGGAATTGACATCAGGAACAACGTATATTGGATAGGACATGATTGCTAAATGCAAAGTCCATGGTTCAAATCCACCAGACACCTGCTGGAAATCCTGTACAGGTTCACTATGAGTTGGAACTAACTCAATGATACTTAGCAGCAACAACATGTAGTACATAAGGATATGATATCCAGAATATGTAAAGAACACCTACAATTTAATGACAAACAGTAAAATAATCCAAAAGGTAAATATTGGAATAAATATTTTACTAAAGAAAATACACAGTCCTGGTGTAGTGCTGTAAGATAAACACTGGACTGCTAATCACAAGAACAAGGGTTCAAACCCACCGGCTGCTACTTGGACACCCTATACAAGAAAACTATGAGTAGGACTCTACTCAACAGCCCTTAACAACAACAAAGAGGATATACAAATGACCAACAAGCATATGAAAAGATGCTTATCATCCTAAGACATTAGAAAAACACAGATGAAAACCAATGCCATGATATTTTACTTCACTTCTATTAATAAGGGTAGTAGTGATGGTGGCTGTATGCCATTGAGTCAATTCTGACTCATAGAGACATTGAAGAGGTTTTTTGAGTCTGTAAATCTTCATAGGGACAGAAAATGTCATCATGCTCCTGTGGAGTGGTTGGTGGATTTGAACTGTTGATCTTGTGGTTAGCAACCCAATGCATAACCCATTACACAACAAGCACACCTTACTAGGAAGAGTAAGATTTAAATAAAAGAAAAAAACACCAGAAACCAGATAATAGCAAACAACGAGAAGGGGGAGAAATCTGTATCCTCATTCACTGTTAATAGGAATGCTAAACAATATATATATATATATA
>NW_006408529.1:22410524-22420576 GCF_000296735.1 Chrysochloris asiatica | reverse complement strand
CAATTCTTCTACGATCCTCCTTATTCACTGTCCAGCTTTCGCATCCATATGAGGCTATTGAAAACACAATGGCCTGGGTCAGGCGCACCCTAGTCGTCAGCTGACCAGAGCTTATATATATGTATATATATATACATATTAGTATGATCTAGTAATTACACTCCTAGGTAAAAGTAGCAATGTAATCAGACTCATACATATAAATGTTCTTTGTAGCACTATTCACAACACCCAAAGAACAGAAATAATTCAAATATCAATCAACAAATGGATGAGTAAATAAAATTGGCATATACACACAATAGACTATTAGCCTGATAGAAAATAAAATGATGTCCTTACATATGAACAACATGGGTGAACCTTTAAAACATTATGCTGAATGTAATAAATCATTCAAAAAGGGCAAATAATATATGCTCTCCAGACTGATACAGCATGAAAGCCACCCAGTGGCTTCTGGAAAAACAGGTGTGACTTTTTTTTTGGCTTTATTTTTCTACCTTCTCTCTTGTACTCTCCCTGTCACACCCTCTCTGCCCACATCAGGTGTCTTCACACTGGTGGGAAAGCACCCAAAAGAGTCCAGTGTTGTGCCCACAAGGTACAATTTTCCCACAGATAAAGAGGGAAATCAGTGAAAGCCCATCAGCTCCAGAGGCTAATCCTCTGATGGCTTCTTATGACATCTGACTCTGGGATTTAGCACTAAAGTTGATTCTCCTACTTGTGTGGAAGCCTTTATTCCTGCCTTAACTAACAAGAGACAGAAACTATGGCCATACAGCCAAGACATATTTGCTCCCTGTAAAACTCCAACATAAAAAGCAAGAGCTAACACCAACTACTACATACAAGGATGCAGTCATTTTGAGAGTTACGCAGTGCATATACAGATACCTAAATGACCGTCAAAGATGAAAGTGTGAAAAATCTTCCTTCCATTCATTTCTCAATCTCTGTCTGTGCATCTCCATGGCAGTGCCTAGAGGGGGCACCTGAGTGAGTGGACACCCTCATCCACCGCTGGAGGTTTCTAATGAGCACACATACTGAGCTGCACAGCAGAGAATACTGGACAGTCTGCTACAGTTTTGTTTTTGCTTTTACTTTTGTTTTTGTTTTATGTCTTTTTGGTCTTACATTTTTCCTGGAGGTGTGAGTTTTCTCTCCCTGTTACCCAAGAAGAGACAGCAATCATAGGCATATAGTCAAGCTACAAGCATACCCTACAATATCCCACCATTCAGAAAGGAGCCAATACCAGCTGCTACACATTACATAGATAGCCAACACTTGCTAAGATTGGTAACAGTTGAGTAATAAGAGACATGAAAAGGGAAGCCTATTTCTGGGTCACATCTACCAGGAGGCAATCAGAAAGCTTAGTACAGCAACATATATTCATTTAATCATTTCAAATACATGTAAATATTGAAAATGTCCAAGAAAAAAACACAAAAGATCTCAACAAATGTTCAGAAATAGAAAAGATTAACTGAGACAAATGAACTGGAGGTAGACATAGACTTCCCATTAGAAGAAGAACAGGATTTGGATCTCACTGAGAAGAAATTCATGAGAATGCTATTGAGACACATCCAAATGTTCCACAGAGAGGTGGGAGAAAATAAGGAAGAAGTCAAGAAACTGCTACAGGAGCAATCAAACAAGACAGATACAGCATTGGAAACAATTCAAAACCTGCAAAAAGAGATCCAAACAATTAATAATAACATATAAGAAATGGACAATACACTAAAATGTAAAAGGAGTAGAATTGAAGAGATGGAAGCCAGTATCCTCGGGCTGGAAGACAAATCTCTCAATACTGTTAAGATAGAAGAGCAAGCAGTAAAAAGGATAAAAATATCTGAAGCGAGTCTAACATTCATGATGGATAACATAAAGAGGAGTAACAAAATAATTATTGCCAGAACAAATTTTTGCAGAATAGGAAGAATCACAGAAGTCCACAGAGGAAATAGTTGAAGTTGAAGAGTTTCTGTAATAAAATTTTCCTAACGTCTTGATGAATGAGAAGATAACCATTCAAGAAGTTGAATGAACCCCAGGAAGGATAGACCCCAAAAGAAAATCACCAAGACATATCATAATCAAATTCTCCAAAATCAAAGACAAGAAGAGAATCTTAAAAGCAGCTAGAGAAAAGAGAAATGTTACTTACAAATGTAAGCAAATCAGATTATGATCTGACCTCTCAGCCCAAACCATGCAGGCAAGAAGGCAATAGGGACACATATATAAAACTCTTAAAAAAAAAAAAAAAAAAGCCAACCATGAATCTTGTACACTGTAAAGCTGTTAATCAAATTGTTGTTATTGCTAGGTGCCATCTAATCAGTATGGACTCATAGTGACAGTATGCACAATAGAACAAAACACTCTGGGCCAACCTCACAATTATTGCCAGGCTTGAAATCATTATTGATGCTGCCACTTTGCGTGTCCATCTCACTGGGGATCTTCCCTTTTTCTCTGACCCTCCATTTGCCAAGCATGATATCCTTCTCCAATGACTGGTCCCTCCTGACAATATGTCCGAAGTATGAGAGACGAAGTTTGGTCATCTTGGACTCCAAGGAGCACTCTGGCTGCACTTAATCCAACAAATATCTGTCAGATCTTTTGACATGACAGCCCATGGCACTTTCAATATTCTCCTCCAACACCATAACTCAAAAGCATCAATTCTTCTAAGGTCTTCCTTTCACATGCATATGAGGTTATTCAAATGCCAAGGCTTGGGTCAGGTGCACCTTAGTCCTCAAGCTGAAATCTTTGCTTTTCAGCACTTTAAAAAGGCCTTGCGCAGCAGATTTGCCTAATGTAATACATCATTTGATTTCTTGACTGCTGCTTCCATGAGTGTTGATAGTTGATCCAAGAAGAATGAAGTCCTTAACAACTTCAATCTTTTCTCCATTGATAAAAATGTTTATTGGTCCAGTGGTAAGGATTTTTGTTTTCATTACATTGAGATGCAATCCATATCAAAGGCTGTGCTCTTTGATCTTCATCAGGAAATGTTTTAAGTCCTCTTCACTTTCAGCAAGCAAGGTTGTATCATATACATATTGCAGGTTGTTAATGAGCCTCCAAACCTGATGCCACAGTTTTCTTCATATAACACAGATTCTCAGATTATTTGCTCAACATTCAGGTTGAATAAGTAATGTGAAAAACATAATCCTGTCACACACCATTCTTAATTTTAAACCATTCAGTGTTCCCGAGTCAGGCTGCCAACCTGAAGGTCAGCAGTTTGAAACTACCAGGGGTTCCACAGGAGAAAGATGAGGCATTCTACTCCCATAAAGATTTACAGCCTCAGAAACCCTGAACAGGATAACTATGAGTTGGAACCAACTTCACAGTACTTAAAAACAGCAACAATGTTCCCATGTTCTGTTTGTACAACTGCCTCTTTGTCCAGGCACAGATTCTCATAAACAAAATTAAGTGTTCAGGAATACTCATACTTCGAAATGTTGTCCATAGCTTGTCATGATTCACACAATCAAAAGCCTTTGTGTAGTCAATAAAGCACAGGTAAACATCCTTCTGATACTCTGTTTCCATCCAAGATCCATCGGACATCAGCAATGATATCCTTTCTTCCATGGCCTCTTCTGAATTCAACTTGAAACTTTGGAAGTTCTCTGTCAATGTATGCTTGCAGCCATTTCTGTATTAACTTTAGTAATATTTTACTTGAATGGGATATTAAAGATATTGTTCAATGATTTACACATTCCATTAGGTCACCTCTCTTTGGAATGTGCACAAATATGGATCTCTTCCAATCAGTTGGCCAGATAGTTATCTTCCAAATTTCTTGGCAGAGATGAGTGAGTGACTCCTGTGCCATCTCACTTTCTTGAAAGATTTCAAATTTTGTTCCATCAATTCCTGGAACCTTATTCTTTGCAAATTCCTTCAATGCACCTTGAATTGATTGAATATAAAACATTTCCTTTTGGTACAGTGACTCTGTGTATTCCTTCCATCTTCTTTTGATGTTTTCTGAGAGAGCAAGTTTCAGTGTCTCTTCTGACATCCATTTTGA
Organism: Chrysochloris asiatica; assembly: GCF_000296735.1. Taxonomy (NCBI): domain Eukaryota; kingdom Metazoa; phylum Chordata; class Mammalia; order Afrosoricida; family Chrysochloridae; genus Chrysochloris; species Chrysochloris asiatica. The sequence goes on along the minus strand of NW_006408529.1, from coordinate 22,416,486 downwards.
TGTTTTCTTTCTTTCTTGTCTTCTTAATGACTTTTTGCTTTCTTCCTATATGATTTTCTTGATTTCATCCACAACTCTTTTAGTGTTCAGTTTTTAGTTTTTAATGTATGAAATATGTTCTTCAGATGATTTCTAAATTCAGTTGGGATATATTCAATCAACTACAAAGGTGTATTCAGAACATTCTAGAGGAAATAGAAGCTAAGGTACTTTGTCAAAGCAAGTCCAGCGTTTCAAAATGTCTTAAAGGCAGTTCTTTAGATTGAAAATCAGTAAGAACAAACAACAACCAGAGATTGACAGACATGGCAACACCACCTGGAACACAGTTGACAGATAGAAGAGTCCAGAATAAAACAAAATTACAACAACGAATTCAGAGGACAAGAAATGTCAACCAAAGATCAAAATGATAACAATGTCTAAAAAGGGAAAAATATAGGAATAGAGATCAAAGTGGTGAGGAGGTCAGGTAGATTAGAGGATAAAATAGACTGCGTTGAATGGATGTAATACTTCACAACATACCATGGAAATGAAAATCCAAGAATAAGATGGAAATATTAAAATAAGAAGAAACTGAAAAGAAAGATCACAAAAAATGAACTCAGCACAAGAAAGCATGCAGAACAAAGGAACCAACAGCACTACCAATATATATAATGAGAGCAATTAATTAATACCTATCAGTAATTACATTGAATATCAATGGATTAAATGGACCAGTGAAGAGACACAGAATAGCAGAATTGATACAAAAGCAGACTAAAAGTCAAAGGAAGGAAAAAATATGCAAAGCTAATTACAATAACAACGAGCAGAAGTAGCAACACTGATCTCTGATAAAATAAACTTTAATGTAAAAAACAGAAGAAGAGATTTTAAAAAAGGGCCCTATCTCATGGGCAAATTATTGCATGATCAGCAATTAATGGAATAAAAATTGAACTCTTCCATCTATGCCAAGACATTTGGAGGACAACTATCTGGTCAAAAGATTGGAACAGATCCATATTTGTGCCCATTCCAAAGAGAGGTACCCCAAAGGAATACAAAAATCATCAGACAATCTCGTTGATATCCCATGTGAGTAAATTTTCACTAAAGGTAATACAGAAATGGCAGCAAACAAACATAGACAGAGAACTTCCAGAGTTTCAAGCCGGATTGAGAAGAGGCTGTGGAATTATGGATATATTGTTGATGATCGATCAATCTTGGCTGAAAGCAGAGACTATCAGAAAGATGTGTAACTGTGCTGTATTGACTACATAAAGGAAGATGGAAAGAATACACAGAGTCACCGTACCAAAAGGAAATGTTTGATGCTCAACCGTTTCAAAGGTAGCATATGATCAAGAACCAATGATACTGAAGGAGGAAGTCCAAGGTGCATTCAAAGAATTGGCAAAGAATAAGGCACCAGGAATTGATGGTATACAAATTGAAATCTTTCAAGAAAGTGAGATGGCACTGGAGGCACTCACTCATCTCTGCCAAGAAATTTGGAAGACAACTATTTGGCCAATTGATTGGAAGAGATTCGTATTTGTGCCTATTCCAAAGAGAGGTGACTCAATGGAATGTGTAAATCATTGGACAATAGCTTTAATATCTCATTCAAGTGAAGTTTTACTAAAGGTAATACAAAAATGGCTGCAAGCATACATTGACAGAGAACTTCCAGAGTTTCAAGCTAGATTCAGAAGAGGCCATGAAAAAAGGGATACCTTTGTTTGTTTTCCAAGGGATCTTGACTGAAAGAAGAGAATATCAGAAAGATGTTTACCTGTGCTTTATTGACTATGCAAAGGCTTTCAATTGTGTGGATGATGGAAAGCTATGGACAACATTGCAAAGTATGAGTATTCCTGAACGCTTAATTGTGCTCATGAGAAATCTGTACTTGGACCAAGAGGTAGTTGTTTGAAAAGAACATGGGAATACTGAATTGTTTAAAATTAAGAAATGTGTGCAATAGTATTGTATTCTTTCACCATACTTTTTCAACCTGTATGCTAAGCAAATAATTTGAAAAGATGCATTACATGAAGACAAATGTGGCATCAGGATTGGAGGAAGGCTCATTAACAACCTTCGATATGTAGATGATACAACATGGCTTGGATAAAATGAAGAAGACTTAAATATTTACTGATGAAAATCAAAGAGCACAGTCTTCAGTATGGGTTGCATCTCAATGTAAAGAAAACAAAAATCTTCACCAGTAGAGCAATAAACAACATTCTTATCAATGGTGAAATGATTGAAGTTGTCAAGTACTTCATTCTTCTTGGAACAACAATCAACACTCATGGAAGCAGTAGTCAAGAGATTAAATGACATATTGCATTAAGCAAATCTGCTGCACAAGACCTTTTTAAAGTGTTGAAGAGCAAAGGACTAAGGACAGCTTGAGGACTAAGATGCGCCTGACCCAAGTCAGGTGTTTTCAATAAACTCATATGCATGTGAAAGCTGGACAGTGAATAAGGAAGACTGTAGAAGAATTGATGCTTTTGAGTTATGGTGTTGGAGGAGAATATTGAAAGTGCCATGGGCTGCCAAAAGAACCAATAGGTAGGTCTGTTTTGGAAGAATTTCAGCCAGAGTGCTTCTTAGAGGCCAAGATGGCCAAACTTTGTCTCTCATACTTCGGATATATTGTCAGGAGGGACCAGTTGCTGGAGAAGCATATAATGTTTGGTAAGGTGAAGGGTCATAGAAAAGAGGAAGACCCCCAATGAGATGGATTGGCCAAATGACAGCATCGATGGACTCAAACATGGCAACAATAGTGAGGTTGGCCCAGGATCGGGCAGTGGTTCTTTCTGCTGTGCTTAAGGTCGCTATGATTCTGTACCTATTCAATAGCACCTAACAACAACAAGCATTTCCTAGGAGTGGCTGATGGACTCGTGGTATATTGCTGTACTATCAACACTGAATTGTGAACCATAAATTTAACAGTTAAAATCCACCAGCGGCTCTTCAGAAACCCTAAATATTGTTGCTATATATTGAAACTGACTCAGTAGCACTTAACAAGAACAACTACAGGAGTGGCTGGTGATTTTGAACTGCTTAACTTGTGGTTTGCAGTCTATTGCTTATCATTCTTTCTTCCACACACACAAAAAAAGCAGCAGAACTTTGTCTCACTTAGTGCTGGAAAATGAGGTCTTCAGATTGAAAGAAAATGAAAATATGACAGAAAACAAGTTAATTCTTAGGAGTAAAGTCAATCTTACTGATGGTGGGGACAGCAAAACTCGCTGGACCATCATCATTTGCTAGTGTCATGACTCAAAATTTGATGCAAAAAGTTGCAAACATCCATTAATTATTGCAATGTGGAATTTGCAAAGCATGAATCTAACAGTCATCAAAAATGAAATGGAATGCATACATTGATATCATAGGCATGTTGTTGTTAAGTGCCGTCAAGTCAGTTCCAATTTATAGCAACCCTGTATAAGGTTTCCAAGGAGTGGCTGATGAGCTTGAACCACCGACTTTGCAATTCAAATTCACCTTGTGGTCTAGTACTTTACCAAAATCACCACACCAGGACTCTTAGGGGTAAGTGAACTGAAATGGACAGGTATTGGCCATTTTGAGTCAGGCAAATATATGATTTACTATTCTGGGAGTGACAAATTAAAGTGGAATGGTGACATGTTCATCATCAATAATAGCATTTCAAGATCTGTTTTGAAATACAATGTTGTCTGTGATAAGAAAATATCAATATGCCTACAAGAAGACAAGTTAATAAAATTATAATTCAAATTTATGCACCAACCATCAAAACAAGTGATAAAGAAATTGAAGAATTCTACCAATTTATTCAGTCTGAAAGTGATCAAACATGAAATCAAGATGTATATCAAAATAATTACTGGTGACTGTTGTTGTTGTTATGTGTGTGGAGTCAGTTCCAACTCATAATGACCTTGTACAGGGTTTCCTGTAGAGGATCAGAAAGCCTCACCTCTCTCCCACGGAACAGCTGGTAGTTTCAAATTGCTGATGGTGAGATTAGAAGTCTGATTAATAAACATTACACTATCAGAGCTCCTTTTACTTGTGATTAGAATGTGAAAATTGGAAACACAGAGCAGGGACTGGTAGTTGGAAAACATGATGATAGAAATTATGTTGGAGATTACAAGATAGAATTTTACAAGACCAAGTATTGTTCATTGCAAAAAACTTTTCAACAACATAAATTCACATGAGAGCCAAAATATGACCTTGCGGGTATTCCACTTCAATTTAGAGATCATCTTAAGAACAGATATGGCACATTGAATACTAATGACTGAAAACCAGAGGACTTGTGGGATGGCATCAAGACTATCACACATGAAGAAGGCATAGACTCATCAAAAGCATAAGAAAGATGTCAGAAGAAATCTTCAAACATGTTCTTAAATCTAGAGTAACCAAAGCAATTGGAAGGAATGATAAAGTAAAAGAGCTGAACAGAAAATTCCAAAGCACAATTCGAGAAGATAAAGCAAATTGTTAGGAGGGAACAGTTGCTGGAGAAGGATGTCATACTGGATAAGGTGGAGGGTCAGATAAAAAGAGGAAGACCCCCAACGAGATGGATCTGCCAGGTGGCATCATTGATGGTGTCAAGTGTGGCAGCGGTAGTGAGGTTGGCCCAGGATCGGACATTGTTTCATTCTGCTGTACATGGGGTCACTATGAGTCAGTTCTGACTCTATGGCACCTGACAACAACAATAACTTGCAAGAGGAAAAGTTTCAATGAACAAAATATTGAATGATGTAGGAGGCATCAAAAGAAGATGGAATACACAAAATCCTTTTGTCAGAAAGAATTGATCAACATTCAACTATTTCAGGATTTAGCATACAATCAAGGGCTAATGATATAGAGGCTGCACTGAAGACATTTGCATTAATCAATGTTCCAGGCACTGGTGGAATACCAATATAAGTGTTTCAGCAAACTTATAGAGCACTGGAAGCACTCACTAGTTTATGACAAGAAACTTAGAAGAAAAGTAACCCAACAGAATGTGGGAATTATAAAACAACATCATTAATAATAATATTATATGCCTTATAAGATGACAGATCAGGTAGACATGCAGTGAGGAGCTCTGTCAACAACAACATGGAATACTGGACCAAGAAGGCTCAGGGGACGGTGCTGGAACTCTGAAACAAATATAAAAGTATGTTTGGAGGATTGGAGGGCTTACAGCTAGGGGAATTTGTAAGAGAATCCAGAAATCCATTGTTTTCTACTTCAAGATGCTCAGCTGTTCCCAGTGCCTCCATCTTGGGAGAGAACATCTTGATTGTATCAGGACTGATAGTATCAGAAGAGAACATCTTGACTGTATCAGGATTGATGTTGAAATTTAAAGTGACAGTTTTGACATAAAACCAAACTGCCACGACTTGTCTGTCTGTCATCCTGTGGTGGCTTGAGTTGCTGTGATTCTGAGGGCTGTGCCACCAGTATTTTAAATAAACAGCAGGGTGACCCATGGTGGACAGGTTTCAGATGAGCTTCTAGAAAAAGACAGACTAGGAAGAAAGAGTGATGAACTACTTCTGAATTGCTAGTCACTGAACACTTCATGAATAACAGAGAAACACTGTCAGATATAGGGCCGGAAGGTAAACCCCTCAACTTGGAAGGCACTCAAGATGCGACTGGGGAAAAGATGCCTCCTCAAAGTAGAGTTGACCATGATAACATGAATAGAATTAAGCTCGTGGGAAAAAAGCCCATAGATCCCTCATTTGCTGATGTGCCACAACTCAAAATGAAGAGAAACAGCTGTAAACACCCATTAAAAATAGAAACATGGAATGTACGAAGTATGAATCTGGGAAAATTGCAAGTTGTCAAAAATGAAATGGAACGCATCAACATCGATATCTTAGGCATTAGTGAGCTGAAATGGACTGGTATT
>NW_006408529.1:22387223-22409794 GCF_000296735.1 Chrysochloris asiatica | reverse complement strand
TCATCTGAAGAACAGATTTGATGCATTAAACACTACAGACCGAAGACCAGAAGAGTTGTGGGATGACATCAAGAACATCATATGTGAAGAGAGCAAAAAGTCATTGAGAAGACAAGAAAAAAGGAAAAGGTAAAAATGGATGTCAGAAGAAACACTGAGATTTGCTGTCCAGAATAGAGATGCTAAAGCAAATGGAAGAAATGAGGAGGTTCAAGAGCTGAACAGAAAATTTCAAAGATCAGCTTGAGAAGATAAAGCCAAATACTATAATAAAATATGCAAAGAATTGGAATCAGAAAACCAAAAAAGAAGAACGCGGTTAGCATTTTTCATGCTGTGGGAACTGAAGAAAAAATTCAAACCTCGACTTTCGTTATTGAAAGATTCTCTGGGCAAATTATTGAATGATGCAGAATGCATCAAGAGTAGATGGAAGGAATACACAGAGTCATTGTACCAAAAGGAAATGGTGACTGTTCAACCATTTCAAGAGGTACCAAATGATCATGAGTCAATGATACTCAGGGAGGAAGTCCAAAGTGCATTGACAGAATTGGCAAAGAACAAGGCACCAGGAATTGATGGAATAAAAATTGAAATCTTTCAAGAAAGTGAGGCGGCACAGAAGGCACTCACTCATCTCTGCCAAGAAATTTGGAAGACAACTATCTGGCCGACTGATTGGAAGAGTTTTGTGCCCAATCCAAAGAGAGGTGACCCAATGGAATGTGGAAATCATCAGAAAATCTCTTTGATATCTCAAGCGAGTAAAGTTTTGCTAAAGGTAATACAGAAATGGCTACAATCATACGTTGACAGAGAACTTCTAGAGGTTCAAGCTGGATTCAGAAGAGGCCGTGGAATGAGAGATATCATTGCTGATATCCAATGGATCTTGGCTGAAAGCAGAGAATATCAGAAAGATGTTTACCTATGCTTTATTGACTACACAAAGGCTTTCACTTGTGTGAATCATGACAAGCTATGTACAACATTGCAAAGCATGAGTATTCCAGAACACTTCATTGTATTTCTGAGGAATCTGTACCTGGACCAAGAAACAGTTCTTCGAACAGAACATGGGAACACTGAATGTTTTAAAATTGGGAAAGGTGTGAGACAAGGTTGTGTTCTTTCCCCATACTTATTCAACTTGTATGCTGAGCAAATAAAACAAGAAGCTGGGTTCTATGAAGCAAAATGTGGCATCAGGATTGGAGGAAGACTCATTAACAATTTGTGATATGCAGATGATACAGCCTTGCTGGCTGAAAGTGAAGAAGACTTAAAATAATTTACTGATGAAAATCAAAGAGCACAGTCTTCATTATGGGTTCTACCTCAATGTAAAGGAAACAAAAATCCTGACTACTAGACCAATAAATATCAAGATAAATGGAGGAAAGTTTGAAGTTGCCAAAGACTTCATTTCAACACTCCTGGAAGCAGCAGTCAATTAATCAAATGACGTATTGTACTAGGCAAATCTGCTACACAAAACCTCTTTAAAGTGTTCAAGAGCAAATATGTCAGTTTTTGTACTAAGTTGCGCCTGACCCAAGGCATGGTAATTTCAGAACCCTCATATACATATGAAATTTGGACAATGAATAAGAAAAACTATAGAAGAAATGATAAATTTGAGTTATGGTGTTGTAGGAGAATATTAAATGTACCATGGACCATATATCTGTGTTAGAAGAAGTATAGCCAGAATGTTTCTAGAAGCCAGGATGAACAGGAGGTACCAGTCCAAAGTGAAGAACAACATGATTGGTAAAGTGGAGGCTTAGCAAAAAAAGAAGGCCCCCAGTAAGATTAATTGGCACAATGACAACAGCAATGGGCTCAACCATAGCAACAGTTGTGATGTTGACGCAGAACCAGAGAGTTTCATCTATTGTGTATAGGGGTATCTTTGAGTCAGTCTCAACTCAACAGCACCTAACAAACACAAAATAATTAATATACACAAGTAAAACTTTTCTGAAGATAATTTAAAAAATGGTTGCAGTGATGCATTAACTGGGAGTTTCCAGAAATTCAAAAGGATATCAATAAGATGTAGAATGATGGATATCATTGCAGGCTGAAGTCAGATGGAGCTTAAATATATGCAGAGAATATCAGAAAGAAGTCAACTTTTGTTTCATTAGCAAAGGAATTTGACTGTGTGTACCATAACAATGTATGAATAACCTTGAGAAGAATGGAAATTCTAGAAATGGAGAATGATGTTCTGGTGTGGTAGTGTGGGTTAATGAGCTGAACTGCTAAATCGGTTTTAACTTCATGATTGGTGGCTCAATCTCACTGGTTGCTCCTTAGAAACCATATCCAGTGTCACTATGGGTTGGAACCGACTCAACAGCACTTCACAAAACTACAACAACATGCACCATATTTATTCAACTGTATACTGAGCAAATAATTTGAAAAGGTGCATTATATGAACAAAAACACAGCATTGGTATTAGAGGAAGGTTCATTAACAATCTTTGATATGCAGACGACATAACCTTGCTTTCTGAAAGCAAAGGGGACTTAAAGTACTTGGTGATCAAGATCAAAGAATATTGCTTGCAGAATAGATCACACCTCAATGTAAACAAAATTAATATCCTCACAACTTGGCCAAAAAACAACATAATAATAAACAGAAAAAAGATTATGAAGTTGTCAAGGATTTAATTTTCCTTGAATCCATAATTAATGCTCATGGAAGCAGCATTCAAGAAATCAAATGACAAAAGACAAATAACCCAATTAAAAAATGGGCACAGGACATGAACAGACACTTCACCAAGGAGGAGATTCAGGGGCGCCAACAAACATATGAAGAAATGTTCATGATCACTAGCCATTAGAGAGATACAAATCAAAACAATAATGAGATATAATCTCACATCAGCAATAACAGCAAAGATCAAAAAAGTAGAGGACAATAAATGCTGGTGAGGATGCGGAGAGGCAGGGACCCTCCTACATAGCTGGTGGGATTGCAAAATGGTCCAACCACTCTGCAAAACAGTATGACTGTTCCTCAGAAAGTTGGAAATAGGAGTACCTTAGGATCCAGCAATTCCTCTACTTGATATCTATCCACAAAAAAATGCAAGCCATATCACAAATAGATATATGTACACCAATGTTCATAGCAGCACTATTTACAATGGCAAAAAGATGGAGACAGCCTAATTGCCCATCAATGGAAGAATGGATAAACAAACTTTGGTACATACACTCAATGGAATATTATGCTCCCTTGAAGAATAACAAGGAAGCTGCAAGCCACTGCATAACATGGATGAACCTTGAGGACATTATGCTGAGTGAAATTAGTCAGTCACAATAGGAGAAATACCGCATAAGACCATTATTATAAAAGATTAAGAAAAAGAACCCACACTAAAAGGGAAAAATAATTCTTTGTTGTTTACTGGAATATAGCAGGTAGGGTTTGGGGAGGGAGTAGAAGGTGGAGTACGGGGTAGGGAATAGATACAAGATAGTTTGGATGCTGGGGAGTGGGAAGGGAAGAGAAGAACAAGGCAGATGGGAGAACATTTAGGCAGGTTTGCACGGGCTAAGTGGGACAGAGTTAAATAGTGATGTATGCTCAACCTTGGAAAAACAGGGCTCTGGGATACAGGGATTGAGGCATAGTCTGAATGGGTAAAAGAGGGGAAATAATGTTAAGATTTTGGCTGTATTATGAATCTTGGTTTCCCTTGCCTACTATTGTAAAATAGACATTTGATGGGGAGAGAAAGGAATAGCCAGAATCATCGCCAGAGAAAGCTTGTAAGTCCATCTTCAGCCTATAACTGACTGGATTACCTAAAATAGGGCTAGAATTTACCCAGTGGAGGCTTCCTGTAGAGCCTTTGCATTGCATAGACCATAGGTGGAAATCTGATTCCCATCCAGAATCTTCTAAGGTGGTAAATTTTCACTTGAAAGGACAAGCAGATCAGCCTGGAGTGGCTAGAAGAACAGAAGATACTTCTTGAAAGAAAGACCAGCAGGAAAAATAAAAAACAGTAAAGGCAGTCTTATTAACTACTACAAGAACAAGCAAGTTGTTTGCCAGGGAGTTATCAAGGCAAGCGGTCGGGTCCCCTCAAATCAACCCCCCTTCCAAGATGGAGACTCAAGGGGAATACACGAGAAGGCATGTGGTCTTTCTAGTGATCACATTGGTCTACCGATAAGGGGAACTGGGTGAAAAACAGCCATGAAGTTGTGAGCTAAGTCTGACCACGTTCAATAGACTACTGTCAACCTAGATTGAGACCTGGTTGGCCAGCAGTATGGTGAGACATGGGGACTCCTGGGGCCAAAGCTAGGGACATGGCCACATAGGACTAGAGCAGAGAGTGAAAAGTCCAGCTGATATGAAGTGAGGGGAGATGCACAAGAACACCCATCCTTGTAGATAGTACCCACTTGACCTGGCTTCAATGGCTGGATGATCAGGAAGAAAGAAGAGGGAAAAAAAGTAATCTGCTACAATTTGATGAACTTTACCTATACTTATAGGTGTAGTAGCTCAAAAGAGGGAACAAATCTTTACAGCGAGGATCATCCCCACCTCCTCAGGACACAGGATCAACAGGGATGGGCAAATGGGGGAGGGAGAGCCTACAAAGGCAAGAAGTCGCTGGCTTACAAGCTTTCAAGAGGGAGCCTAGTGTCCTAGGGGGCAGGAGAAGGTACAGTCTCCACTGAGTAGTTTCCAACCTGTCTGGACAGGGCTTATGAAAGGAGATGGGGATAAGACTCTTATGATTCAATTGTTGTTGTTGTTGTTATGTGCCGTGGAGTTGGTTCCAACTCATAGCGACCCTGTACAGAGTTTCTGAGGTTGTAAATCTTTACGGGAACAGAAAGCTTCATCTTTCTCCCGTGGAACAGCTGGTAGTTTCAAATTGCTGACCTTGTGGTTCACAGCCCGATTTGTGACCACTAGGCTACCAGAGCTCCTATGGTTCAATAGTGAATAATTATCAAGAATGATTGTGAGTGTTTCAAATATAAAGGTAGATGATTTGTAACAAAAGGAGGGAAGTTGTTGATCTTTCCATCCAGGTTCGAGGGCCTGAGAAAATCAAGGGAGGAGAGCAGAGTGCAGGGCCCTATCCAGAGAAGCAGTGATGCCAGAGATGGAGTCAGAGAAGATGATGTGGACAGATGGAGCATCTGGGGATGCTGATCTCAGGGAGAGAGATGGCTGTGTGCTGATGCCCAGGGGGTAGGCTTTCGGGGTGTACCCTTTAGTTGTTTGAATGGCTATATATTTCTGAGTGCTTTGGTGCACATTAAAAAAAAACAACAGAGGGAATGGAAGTAAATGTGGTTGAATGATGATGCATGGAGGGGATTGTAATCATTGCAATGAAACGAAATATGATAGGTGAATGTAAAACTGATGTTGCTCCCATGTAAACTATCACTCAATTCACAATAAAACCTTAAAAAACGATAAAAGAAATCAAAATCAAATGACCTGTTACTTTGGACAGATTACTGGTAGTGTAGTGGGTTATACTTTGAGCTGCTATATGCAAGGTCTGCAGTTCAAATCTACCAACTGCTATGTGGGAGAAAGATGAAGCTTTCTGCTCTGTAAAGACTTTTAGCCTCAGGAACCCCTTTCAGGTTCTCTATGAGTTAATGCATGACAGCAATAACAGCATTGTTTTGAATGAAACCCTTTTGAAATGTTAAAAAGCAAAGATTTCACTTTGAAGAATAAGGTGAGTCATGCTATTTTTAAGCCATGCTATTTTCACTGTGAAAGGTGGACAATGAATATGCAAGACCAGAGAATAATTGAGGCATTTGGATTGTGGTAATATTGAAGAAAATTGAAAGTACCATGGACTGCAAGAAGAATAAACAAACTTGTTTTTGTAGACGTACAGCCAGAATGTTCCTCAGAATCGAGGATGGTCTCACATACTTTAGACATTTTTTTTCTGGAGGGACCACTTACTATATAAGGAAAGCATGCTTGGTAAAATAGAGGGTAATTGAAAGAGGAAGATCACCCATGAGATGAATTGACACAGTGACTACAACAATGGGCTCAAACATGGCAACAAATGTGAGGATGGCACAGAACCAGGCAGTGATTTGATTTGTTATCCATAGGGTCACTATGAGTGTAAGCTGACTCTACAGCACCTAACAACAACAACACTAGGGGTGAGAAAGAAAAGAAAAAAGGGAAAAGCATTTCTGTTTATGGTGATGGAAAATTTGGCAGCAAATATTGGTGATGGTTGTTCAACATGATTTCTGTAATTGATCTCACTGAATAGTCCACATTAAAAATGTTGAATTGGCAAATGCTGTATCATCCATATTGTTATAGCAACAACAACAACAAAATAAATAGCATAATAAAATGAAATGTTTAGGCTACGGTCAGTAGAATTTTGTGAAAATGTGTTTTTTTTGTTGTTGTTTTATTTTATTCTGTACTTTTGCATTTCTGAGCTTAAGCCTCTGTTTGCTATGAAAAAGCTTAGTTCAGGTGACTGGAGAATAGATATGAACCATAAGTTGGAGACTGAAGAACCCCAAATACCAGATAAAACCAACATGTAAGTGAAACTGCCCTGGACCCTCCTGACCTGTCAAACTATTAGAAAGGCACTTGAATGAATTCAAGCCTGACCCTAGGAAAAAATGTCCATATCACTGACCTATAGAATTATTAAAACAATCCTTGTTGTTCTATTTTTGGGGTGTTTTGTAACAGAAGCTATCACTATACTCATTATTTGTTAAAATAATTTTATGCTGGCTTTATTTTCAGTTCAGCTTACCTTTGTAAATATAATCAATATGAGTAATTTTAATTATCTACTCTGGTAGCGTAGTGGTTATGAATCGGGCTGCGAACCTCAGGGTCAGCAGTTCGAAACTACCAGCTGTTCTGTGGGAGAAAGATGAGGCTTTCTACTCCCGTAAAGATTTACAGCCTCGGAAACCCTGTACAGGGTCACTATGAGTTGGAACCGACTCCACGGTATATAACAACAACAACAACAACTTTTTATTATAGATAAGGAGTTCTGGTGTGGCTCTGTAAGAAAAGCACTGGACTGTGAGCCACAAGGTTGGTGGTTCAAACCCACTAACTGCTCTTTGGAAATGATCTACTGAGTCTCTATGAATTGGATTGACTTTATGGCATTTAACAACATCATAAATACTCATCAAAGAAAAACCACCTGTATGTACAGCCAACAATATCTGCTCAGACCATGGTATTTATACAGAATGATCAAGATCCATTATGCTATCCTTACTTTTGTATGTCTTACAATTTATTTCTATCTGGCTGTACACAATTGATCAGTCTTAGAGGACTGATTATAACTGTGCAACTACACAAGAGATTGACAACCTTGAATGTCAGTTTATTAAACTAAAAATAATATTGCAAATTGGGCAAGATTGCAAGTGTTCACCTCTGATATACAGAAAATCCTGATCCCTGTATGGTAACCTGAACTAAAACTAAAAATATTTCTAGGTATATAAATTTTCTAGGTATATAAATGACCTTATTAGCTGTTTGAAGTCCTAATGCATCTTCTAAATAAGGAACAATGGAATATGATCATTCATCCTAGCAGATAGGCTCCCTCCCTTTCTAGACAGAAGTGGAGACACAATGACACATGCTAGTTCTTGAACTCGACATTTGAAGACTCTATATGGACTAACGTCTCTAGTAGCATCAACATTTTGCCAACATCAGCATCATAGCATCATTATCCTATACTGTGCATCCTTAATGGAGATTTAGAAAAACAATTGTATCACATTTGTCAATACTCATTTATCTTAGCATATTTTTTTGTTCTTTGCCAATGGTATCCACAAATTTTAGATCCACTACATTTCTCCTGGAGTCCTAGTGTGTTGCTGCAGGGTAATGCACTGGGCAGCAAGGTTGGTTTGAACTACAAGGTCGGCAGTTCAAACTCACCAGCCATATCCCATATATCTCAAAAACCCTTTACAGGCTCACTTTGAGTCAGAACCTACTCCACAGCACTTAACAACATGTTCTTCCTACATCCTGAATAAATAATCAATAAATCCCTTAGAATCATCTTTACCTGTGCCACTTCAATAACGTTGATATAAGTGTTTACATTGTTTGTAATATTTGCAAACCAAGGTCTTATTGATTATACTAGAAGCTAAAGTCCCATAATAGTAATCCTTTAGTATATTATTTACATATAATAATGACGCTTTGATATCATTTTTAAGATATGGCTTTATCCCAGTGGAAAGTTATATTTAAGATACAGCATTAAGCATTTTTCCATATAATAAATGACTTTGCTTGCTACATTTGTATACTACATTTCCCTCTTCTATTTCTACCAATACAACGATTCCACTAACTCTCATGTCTCTTCTATCAAGAATCAAAAATAAGGAAATTAATAAATGAAGTAATGAATAAATAAATAAATGAAATAGAAAAAACATCAAAAACTGAGGAAGGCAAAGAAATAGTTTATAAAATACTGATTAGTATATTATTAAACTTAAATTATAGCAAGCTGAATTTCTTATGACTTTCATTTTTAAAAAATTCAAATGTAGTTTATATTGTTAATATATATATAAACAATATTATTTATATATATAAGCCATATTATATATTAGCAATATTATATATATATAAGCAATATAAAGGTTTCTAACCACTTCCTCTGTCCCCACATTTGCAACTGCACCATCGTGTAGCTGTGTCATGAAAATGAGAAAGTTAAAGAATCAAGTCATCATTTTATGTCACTCTATTTACAGCATTCTGGTCATAATATTTAATTTTCTACTTCTTATAAGCACAGGAGTCCTGGTGTGGCACTGTGGGTTAATGCGCCAGACTGCACAGCTGTTTGAACTGCAAGGTCGGTGATTCAAGCTCACCAGCTGCTCCTTGGAAACCCTATACAGGGTCTCTATGGGTTGGAACTGACCCAATGGCATTTAACAACAACATAAGCACAGTGGTTACATTCTCAGCTACTAACCAAATGCCAGCAGTTTGAACCCACCAGCTCCACAGGATAAAGATGTGACAGTCTGCTTCTGTGAAGATTCCAGCTTTAGATCCCCATGAGTCCGTTCTACTCTGTCCCATCAGTTTGCTAAGAAACAGAATTCAATTTGATAACAATGTGTTTATGATGTACAAGTATGTGATAATAAGGGTAGTTCCTTATTGAAAAATATGTAGTCATTATTATCTACATTTGAGAGTAATTTTCCACCAAAGTACTTGATTAGCACTCAAGAGGACTGCTGCTATTCTTTGGAGGCACAGTCATTTCCTTGATACCTTTGTTGGAGTAAGAATGAGCTCAAATGTGTAACAGTCACAAAGTTTTTTCCCTTTCTGCTGAAAGCCCCACAGTGATCTGGCAATAAGATGTTTAATGTCATCATCTCTTCCCCAGGTGTCCTGTCTATTCATTGAATGACTGGATCATTTTCTGTTCAGCAACTCAGAATTACCACTGACTCAGTGGAGACGTATAGGATCAATTAATGTGTATTAGCTCAGAACAAGCAGGAATCTCAGAATCTGTCAGCTCATGTCAAAGCTGTACTATTGGTGACAATTGAGACTATCACCATGAACTTAGAAACAAAAGTTACAGTAATAAGAGATTTTAATTCTTTTTGTCAACAGAGTCAATCTACAAGCAGCCAGAAAAATTAATGATTGTATTTTAAAAGTTCCAAGAAAAAATATTTAAGTTTACCATATTTCTGATAAATTATGCAGTTTCTGTGATCTATTCATATATTTGATAGGACATTAATTAACTCTATTTTTAATGAGGTATATAGAAGTAAAAAATCTAATACAAAAGTATGTCATTGTTTTGTAATTATGGAAGATACAATCTGGCACTGTTAATTTTTAGATATTTCTCTGTTCTAACTCCCGATCTAAACTGTAGACTGAGTACAGAGAGTTTGTCTTATATTTTATCATTACTGTTAATTGCTCTTGAGATCATTCTGACTCATGACTATAAAGCGCAGAGTAGAACTTCCTCATCAAGCTATCATGGTTGTGATCTTTTGGAAGGTTGTCTCCTAGTCTGTCTACTTTGTCACCTCTGGGTGGGTTTCAACTGCCAACCTTCCAGTTAAGTAGTGGAGTTCATAATTATTTTTGCCACCCAGAGATACCACCAATAATAAAACTGATGAGAGTCATAATTGCAAAAAACAGGTAGCCTTATTTATTGAGTTCTTACTTTGTCTAGGCACGCGTACTTATTTAAGCCTTAAAATAATTCAACGGAGTAGATATTGTCCACATTTTACAGATAATGGAACTAAAGTTTCTATGATAAATAACTGTATAAGGTCTTATTTTGTTAAAAGAAAAGGTTATGTTCAAAAAGTAAATTTACAATCCAATGCTTTGAAATGATAGTATCAGCAGCTTTTGCAAAAGCAGCAATACTAAAAAACTGCATCCTGATAACTAATTGTTAATCTTTTTATTTCTAGCACCCTAGAATTTTTATCTCATTCACCAGTCACTGTTTTTGTTGTTAAGTGCTGTCAGGTTAGTGCTGACTCTTAGTCGTCTACACATAGTGACCCTGTAGAGGGTTTCTGAGGAGTGACTGGGAGGTTTGAACTGCCGATCTTGTGACTCAAATTGACCTTGCAGTCCAGTGCATTATCCTGCATCGCCAGGGCAGGACTCCAGTCACTAGCTGAGGAGTAAAGGGGAGGTATTGTTGTGGTTTTAAACTGGTGCCTTACTCCTTGAGGATTAGTTAATTTGTAAGGGCAATATGTAAGTCAGAGGTTTTCTACATATGGGAAACCACTAACAGCAGCAATATTATGAAGAGGTTTCACTGGATGTACTTTATAATAATATACAACATTTGCTCAAATGACTATCCTACATGGTACAGCAATTACACAAGTAATAAACTGTATATCTGAGAACACAGAAACCATAACATCCAGCCTTTTCACGCATACTTGATTTCTCTGATTTATTAATAACTTTCTTATGTTGAAGTGATTTTTCCTATTATGCATTGCTTTGTATCTCACTGTGGTGTGACCTTAACCAAACAATTGCTTTACAAAAGTCCTCTCATGACACCTCTTAATTTTACATTTTCTTAGCACATAATATGCTTCTACTTTATAGCTGGCAATACATTTAAGTAATAGGGAAGAAAGAAGAAAGCAGAAACATGTAAAAATTACTTTGAGAAGCTGATTGAAACCAGTGAAATGTAGAGGTAAACTCATGCCAATTCATTCTCTTGTGGCAAAACATTACAAGCACATCACCACATTTTCTGAAACAGAAAACAGCATTTCTACAAAGCTGTTTCCAGCTGTATCAAACACTTTACTAATCCAAACTCAGTATTTAGCACAAGTGGCACATGATAAATTATAACACAATGGAATTTTTTTTTTAAAGTTAGTTACAATACATATGACAAATGGATCAAAGCCACTGGCATTTTCTTTAGTAAGTGAATTTGATTACCTTTAAAGTTTGATTATTGTGTATACCAATGAATGTGAGTAAATTCTCATCTAGGGTTGAGATTAAATGTTTTAAATTGTCTTTGTGTCTAGAAGGTTCTTTTCAGGGAGTAAGTCAGCAATAGTAGAGGTTCTAAGTAACTGAGACAGTGCTAATTTATGGTATTAAATAAGTCATTTTAGTGCTGATTCATTTTTGTTGTCAAATAAGTTGATTAGTTAGAGTTAGTCCAATTTAATCTCTGAAATAGCTGAGTATGTTTTTAATGGTGACTGTTATGATAGAGGAAAATGAATATCTAAAAGTGTCTGAAGAACAGATACAACTTTTAAAGACTTGAACATTCCCATTTCTTGTGGATCTTTATTCTATCTTTGTAATTGGCAAAATAGTATTTAGGTCTTCAAGCATCTAATTGACTTCTGATGTGGTGCTGGAGGACTGGACTGCAAACCACAAAGTTGGCTGTTCAAATCTACGAACTGCTTCTCGAAACCCTGTAGAGAATCACTATGAGTTGGAATAGGCTGGATGGCACTTAACAACAGTAAAGCATCTGATATTTACAATATGTTGATTCTCTTTAAATTTACAAATATTACTTTTAATTCTCAAAGGAATGTTCTGAAGAGCTGCTGGTATTGTTTGCCTTTTACGTATGACGTAGCTGAGAAAAACTTGCTCAAACCTCAGTAAATAAGTGTCATATGTAGGATTTGAATGCAGGAGTAGTTAAGCATGAAATTATTCTTTACCAGTATGTCATTTTACCTCATGTTTTCAGTAAGCTGAAGAAACCAAACCTGTTTATTGGACATATTAGCTAATATATGATTATGGTCCTTAGTAAATTTGAAAATGACTAGCTGTTATTCACTAATAACATTAGTCTGAAATGATAATTACACCAACAGAAAAATCTTTAGTCTCATGGTAAGTGCTCTTATTGATATAGTAGGTCAATTGAATATGTAACTAATTTCTCAAAACTATATAGATAACATAGTATTTTATGATAATTTCAGTGTCTGACCCAAGCCATGGTATTTTCAATAACCTTATATGCATGCGAAAGCTGGACAGTGAATAAGGAAGATGTGTGTTAGAGGTGTTGAAAGTACCATGGGCTGCCAAAAGAACAAACAGATCTGTATTGGAAGTGTAGCCAGTGTGTTCCTTGGAGACCAGGATGGCCAAACTTCATCTCTTGTACTTCGGACATATTATCAGGAGGGACCAGTCGCAGGAGAAGGCTATCATGTTTGGTAAGGTGGAGGGTCAGAGAAAAAGAGGGAGACCCCTAGTGAGATGGATTGACAAAGTGGCAGCATCAATGGTCTCAAGCGTTGCAACAATTGTGAGATTGTCCCAGGACTGGGCAGTGTTTCAATCTGTTGTACATGGAGTCAGTACTGACTCGATGGCACTTAACAACAACAACAACTTCAGCACTTCTATCTCAGAGTCTTGGTGTGACGCTGTGGGTTAATGCGCTGGACTGCAAAGTCAGTTTGAAACACATGGTCAGCAGTTCAAGCTTACCAGCTGCTCTTTGGAAACCCTATACAGGGTCGCTATGGGTCAGAACCAGCTCGACAGCACTTAACAACAACATCGCAGAGCTGAAAAAATCAATACACAACTACTATTTCCAGTCAGAAGAATAATATGAAGAATAGCTAATAATCTGGAGGTTAAAAATAGACAATTCAAAAGTTCATGTACTAGTATACAAAATATGATTACAATTCACCAGAAAAACAAGTACTATTTTATTTTCAATGATATTTAAATGCACAGTTAGGTATAATAATTCTATTATAATACAAAAAAGGCATTCTATATGTTGTCAATCAATGTTACAGTAATGCAGTTTTTAAATAAAGTGCTGTTTTTAAAATATTTTCAACTCACTACGTAGTGGTTACGAATCGGGCTGCGAGCCTTAAGGTCAGCGGTTCGAAACTACCAGCCGCTCCGCGGGAGAAAGATGAGGCTTTCTACTCCCGTAAAGATTTACACCCTCGGAAACCCTGTACAGGGTCGCTATGGGTCGGACCCGACTCGATGGCACTTAACAACAACAAAACAACAAGTTTAGTATATTCAAATATATTTTAATTAAAAAGAAAAGACTAATTGTCAAGGACTAACATTTACATAGTGTTAAAATTTGTGACAATATAGCAGGGCCTGCAAAAATGAGAGTACCTTAATTATGTACAATGGAGACCACCTTACTTTTTTAAAAGGGTTAGGTCTAGCAAGCAGAGTCTGGTGTTAACATTATAATTTATTATGGAAACCTTTCAATGAAACTCAAAGTTCTTTTCAAGTCTAAAATTACTTATTTCCATTATTTTAATTGTAAAAGCAAGTTTGTCCATCAAGAGACTGTAGAGAAACATTTATTTAAGGCATATTGTTCACTCAGTGGAGATAATGGGATGGAAACATAGATTGAGCACTTGGCTAAGAGTTCAGAAACCTGCATGTAGTTCCATCTCTGCCAAGAATGTAATAGTAACCTTGTTTGAATAATTTGCACTCTCTCTTTGACAGTGTTGGAGTCATAAGTGATGTTCATTGCAAAAGCTTCAAACTTACTGAAGCATGGGATTTTGTAAGAGAAAGAATTAAGTGGCCTGGCAATAAAACTTTTGAGTCTTAGACTGTTACTTTGATAAAATTTGATACATACACACAATAGGATACTAAACAATACTAAACTTTACCTGTTATGGTTGAAAGAAATGTAAGGGAAGTATTGGAGAAAAGATGCTATTGGAGTTACTTGGAGCAAAAGCCAGGCTGGCTCAATAAGATGCTTAATAGAGTGCTAGGGCATACTATATCCATCCTGATAGCCAAAGGCCAAAGTTCATATGCACATGTGTGAATAAAATGATTCTTGGGTCTTCTTATTTGATAGCATATCATTTGGATATGCTAAAAGGGGAAATCACTGCCATCAAATAAGAAGACCCAGGAGTGGAGCACATCCTTCAGATTCACAGATTCATGTGCATTGAACCTCCTTGAATCAAGGACAAAAAATTGTCACACCAGAGGAGTGGAAGAGGACAAGCAGCAACAGAACAAAGAGTCAGAGTACAAGACAGAGCTGTGTGCTTCCCACCGCCATGGAGTAAGTGAAACTGACTGGTTTGGGGTGGAGGGCTTGCTTCCAGCATTTAATTGGGGGATTTCGGAGGTAGAGCAGAATGCCTAGTGAGAGAGGTTGTAATGTAGTAGTGAGTGCTGTTAATATTTATAAGCAGCTCTAAAAGAGCTTTGTTGAAGCATATCAGAGGCCAGGCCAAGGGACAGATAACCAAAGAAATCAGGATATGGGCACAACATCCTAATTGGACTATGTCCTGAATATTTCTGACCTTTAATTGTAAACATACCTAGTTAATCCCATAACTTTTCCTTTTAATCTTAAATATGGAGGTTGGGAAATGTAATAATAATAATAAAGTTGGTACATCAGGTTTGTAGATACCTGGATGACACCTTCATCTCCTTATAGGTCTTCTGGTCAGTTTAGAACAATGGATACATTTACACTGAAGTAGAGGCTATCTGGGTTGAGAATGTATATCTGAGAACTCATCCCTAAGCCAGGCTGTAACCTCTTGGACCTTCAGGTACTTTACATGAAATGAAAGATGTGGGGCTAGATACCTGCAAAGGTTATTTTATCATCTTTGATTCTTGATTTTGTTTTTAAACTTTTTATTGTACATTGAATTAAAGTTTACAGAGCAGATGACCCGTTTTACATTCAACAAATCATATACTTCATTCATCTCAATGACTGTAATTTCCTCAATGTAATATTGTTTATCCCTTTACTTCCTTACCATGTTACTTATTTCCATTCCAAATTCTTTACCAACATTTCTGAATTTTGTCTTTGGGTAAATGCTGTCCTTCTGATCTCTAAAAGTTGACCATTCCATGGTATGCATACCTTGCTAGTGTTGTTGCCCCTAAAACTCCCATATGCCTATCTATTGCTAGGCTTAAAATTTAGCCACAGTGTAAGTTCAGTTCCATACATGAAGGCTAACTAAGGGTCACAGTCTCATGGGTCCACCAATCTTCATCTGACCAGTAAACCTAGTCAGTTTTATGACTTTGAGCTTTGTTCCACATTCTCTCTCACCCTATCCCGAGCCCTCCAATGTGATCCCTGTCAGAACTGTCAGCAGCAGTAATTGGGCACTAATAAGTTCCTTTGGTAACAATGTTTGTGAAATCATTGGACTAATTGTTTCCAATGTCTTCCATTTTCATTACTCGTCTTTCTTCACAATAGAGAGACACAAATAATTGTACCTTAGATAGATGCTCATGAACTTTTAAAGATCCCAGTTAATATTCACCAAAATAGGATGTAAAACATTGCCTCATTGTGGATTATGATATGCCAATCAACATTGGTGACCCCTGAGTCCATGGTCCTGAGACCGCAGACCCAGTGGTTTAAGATGTTTTGTCTTATCAAAGTTTTCATAACATTGACTAGTGTATGCTAAACCATATTCATATGGATATGCTTGCAACAAAGGCAAATGTCCATGTATAAATATCTTCTGTCAAACATTTACATGTTTGTGGGTATGTTCCCATTCTGATTCCCACACCTTGTAAGCCTGTAAGTATATCCATATATTTACCCATTGATAACCATTGTTGTAGGAATGTGTGTATAACAATACTTATCGCCATTAATTTGAAATTTTGCTTTCTTTCTATCTTCTCATGCTTTCATTACCATTTTTCCATCCTCCATAGTTAACCTGTGTCTACACTTTAACCACTGAATTACATAATACCACACCTGGAAACTGTCAGAGAGTGTTTCTTTTATTGTGAAAACCTCTTTTTGATTTTTAATTATGATCTCATACATTATGTGTATTTTTGTGATTGACTAATTTCACTCAGCATAATGCCCACTAGACTCATCTATTGGTATAAGGTATTTCACAGATTCATAAGGTATTTCACAGATTCATCATTATTCTTTATTGTTGCAAGGTAGTACACTGTGTGTATGTACCAAATTTATTTGATGGAAGAGTTTGGAAACAAAAAAGAACTATTGGTAGTTGGGAAATATGGCCTCGGTAATAGAAATGATACTGGAAATCACATGATAGAATTTTTCAAGACCAGAAACTTCATTGCAAATACCTTTTAGAACAAAATAAATGGAAATTACATATGTTGACCTCACCAAACTGACTACATTTTTGCAATGAGACCATGGAAAAACTTAATATCATCAACCAGAACAAGGTCAGTGGTGGACTATGGACAGACCATAAATTGTTAATAGATGATGTGAACATATGCAAGTTCAGGCTGAAGCTGAAGAATATTAACACAAGTCTACAGGATACAAAACATGACCTTGACTATATCCCAGCTGAATTTAGAAACTGTCTTAAGAAGAGTTTTGATGCATTGGACACTGATGACCAAAACCCAGAAAGGTTGAGGGATGACATAGAGAGTATTATACATGAAGAAAGCAAAAGATCATTTAAAAGACAGGAAAAAAAGAAAAGGCTACAATTAAGAAGAGACTTGCTCTTGAACACAAAGAAGCTTAAGTAATTAGAAGAAAAGAAGAAGTATAAGAGTTGAATATAAATTTAAAAGGCAGCTTAAGAGAGGCAAGTTTGTGGGGAGACTGGACCCTTACTACAGAGCTGGTGGGACTGTAAAATGGTATAATCACTGTGGAAAACAGTAAGGTGTTTGTTTTCTCAAAAAGTTGGAAAAAGAAATACCATATGACCTTGCAATATGCACACCTATGTTCATTGCAACACTATTCACAGTAGCAAAAAAGATGGAGAGAGCCTAATTGTCCATCAACAAAAGAATGGTTAAACAAACTTTTATACAAACGCACAATGGAATATCACACAACACTGAAGAGTATCGAGAAATTTGCTAAGCACATCACAACATGGATGAATCCAGAGTAGTTTATACTGTGTTAAATTAGTTAATCACAAAAGTATAAATATTGTATGAGGCCACTGCTGTAAAAAGTTCAGGTTTTCTTGATAAAATAAACATTCTTTGATGGTTATGGAGGTGGGATGATTATTCACAGGCTAGACGGTAGACACATGTTAACCATGGGTGAAGCAGGAGGCAATATACACCAAGAAAGAGTTTGGCAGATGAAAGATGAAGGTAGTTGAAGACACAGGGAAGAATACAAGAGTTAAAGTGAATGGAAGTAAATACTGTTAACTGATAGTCCATGGAAGGAACAGCTTAAAAGAACAAAGTAAAAGATTATAATGAAATACTCAAAGATCTGATGTTAGAAACCCAAAAGGGAAGAACATGTTCAGCATTTCTCAAGCTGAGGTAACTGAAGAAAGAAATTCAAGCCTTGATTTGAAATACTGAAATATTTTTTGGGGCAAAATATTGAATGATTCAGGAAGCATCAAAAGATGATAAAAGGAATACACAGTTAATGTACCAAATATAATTGGTCAAGGTTCAAACATTTCAAGAAGTAACACATATGATATTAATGTCATTGAAAGAGGAAACCCAAATTTTATTGAAGGAATTAGAAATATTAAGAGTCCAGTAATTGATAGAATATAAATTGAAATATTTAAATAAACTGATGCAATGATGGACATGCTCAATTATCTATCCCAAGAAATTTGCAACATAGCTACCAGACCAACTACTTTGAACTCAGTTGTAGCAATACATCAACAGAATTCTGCCAAAAAATCAAGAAATCAAATGACATATTGGATTAGCGAAAGCTACCGCAAGAGAACTTGGTCAAGTGCTAAAAAACAAAGATAACAGTTTGAAGACTAAGGTATGCATGACCCAAGATATGATATTTTAAATCACTTCATATACATGTGAAAGTTGGACAATGAATACAAGAAGACATAGAAAAATAGTAGCACTTGAACTACAGTGTTGGTAAGGAATACGCTAGTACCATGGACTGCCAGAATGACAAAAAATCTGCATTGTAAGAAGTACAAACAGAAAACTTCTTAGAAGCCAGGATTGTGAGACTTTGGCTCTCATACTTTGTACTTGCTATTAGGAAGGATCAGTCTCTGAGGAAGGACATCATATGTAGAAAAGCATAGGGTTAGGAAAAAAAAAAAAAAAAGAGGAAGACTCCCATCGGATGGATTTACACGGTGGCAGTGTAATAGCTAAGGTATTGTGTCAACTAGACTTGGTCAGGATATTACAGATATTTACTACTTGGGATTTGCTGAGTCCCATGGTGATGAAACTTAATACAACATAGTTAATTCTGATGAGTGTCATGAGGAGGCAATCAATTAAAGAGATGCTTCTTAGGGGGTATGGCCTGCTCCCAGTATAATGGACACACAGGAAGGACTCTGTCTCTCTCTCTCCTGCTGAGAACCTATGATTCTTCAACTGTAAGCCATTTCCTTGATAATAAACTTCTCTCTGACTTTGTATGTATGTATGTATGTATAAATCTATATATTATATCTATAGCCATAGCTATATCTAGATCTAGACCTAGATCTAGATATAGCTTTGGCTACAGATATAGATATGTGTGTGTGTGTTCACCAGTTTTGCTTCTCTAGAAAACCCATCTTGAGACTTGAAACAACAATGGAGGCAAACATAAAAATAATTGTGAGGATGGTGCAGACCCAAGTACTGTTTCTTTTTGTTGTGCATAGGGTTGCTATGAGTTTTGATTTAATTTGAAGATGCCAAACATTAACAACAAAAACAATCAAAGTTTGTTTATTGATTCTTCCATTTGTTTGAGTCCATTGTTGCTGCACATATTATGTCTTTTTCCTATTGTCCATAGTGCTGTTTTTTGCCTTTTGTCAAAGATCATCAGATCATAGGTGGTTGAATTAGCTACTACACTAAACACTGAAGAACAGAAGAGTTATGGGATGATATCAAGAACATCATACAGAAAGAATGAAAAAGGTCATTAAGAAGACAAGAAAGAAGGAAAAGATCAAAATGGATGTCAGAAGAGACTTTGAAACTTGTTCTGCAGTGTAGATGCTAAAGCAAATAGAAGCAATGAGGATGTACAAGAGCTGAACAGAAAATTTCAAAGGTCAGCTTGAGAAGACAAAGTCAAATATTGTAACAAAATGTGCAAAGATCTAGAGCTAGAAAACCAAAAGGGAAGAACATATTCAGCATTTCTCAAGCTGAGGGAACTGAAGAAAATATTCAAGCCTTGACTTCATTATTGAAGGATTCTCTGGGCAAATTATAGAATGATGCAGAAAGCATTAGAAGAAGATGGAAGGAATACACAGAGTCACTGTACCAAAAGGAAATGGTCGGTGGTCAACCATTTCAAGAGGTAGCATAGGATTAAGAGCCAATGATACTGAAGGAAGTCCAAGGTGAATTGAAGGAATTGGCAAAGAACAAGGCACCAGGAATTGATGGAATACAAATTGAAATCTTTCAACAAAATGAGGCTACACAGGAGGCACTCACTCATATGCCAAGAAATTTGAAAGACAACTATCTGGCCAACTGATTGGAATAGATCAGTTGTGCCCATTCCAAAGAAAGGTGACCCAAAGGAATGAGGAAATCATCAGACAGTATCTTTGCTCTCACATGCAAGTAAAGTTTTACTCAAGATAATACAGAAACAGCTGCAACCATACATTAACAGAGAACTTCCAGCGGTTCAAGCTGGATTCAGAAGAGGACGTGGAACAAGGAATATGATTGGTGACATCAGATAAATATTGGTTGAAAGCAGAGAATATCAGAAAGATGTTTACCTGTACTTTATTGACTACGCAAAGTCTGTCGATTGTGTGGATCATGACAAGCTATGGACAGCCTTGCAAAGTATTCCAGAACACTTAATTGTGTTTATGAGGAACTTGTACATAGACCAAGAAGCAGTTGTTCAAGCAGAATATGGGAATACTGAATGGTTTAAAAATAAGAAAGGTGTGCGATAGGATTGTATTCTTGCACCATACCTATTTCACCTGTATTTTGAGCAAATATTCCAAGAAGCTGGTTTATACGAAGAAAAATGTGGCATAAGGATTGGAGGAAGACTCATTAACAACCTGAGATATGCAGAGGATACAAATTTGCTTGCTGAAAGTAAAGAGGATTTAAAATACTTACTGATGAAAATTAAAGACCACAGTCTTTGGTACGGCTTGCATCTCAGTGTAAAGAAAACAAAAATCCTCAGCACTGGACCAACAAACGACATTCTTTTCAATAGAGAAAAGTTTTCTAAGACTTTATTTTTCTTGGATTTGGTAGCACAGTGGTCACCAATTGGGCTGCTAACCTAGGGTCAGCAGTTTGAAACTACCATCTGTTCCAAGGGAGAAAAAAGAGGCTGTAAAGATTACAGCCTTAGAAACCCTGTACAGGGTTGCTATGAGTGGGAACTGACTCCATAGCACATAACAACAACAACCATCAACACTCATGGGAGCAGCTGCCAAGAGATCAAAGGACGTATTACATTAGGCAAATCTGATGCACAAGACATTTTAAAACTGTTGAAGAGGAGGATGTCAGCTTGAGGACTAAGGTGTGCCTCACCCAAGCCATGGTATTTTCAGTAACCTCCTATACATGCAAAAGCTGAACAGAGAATAAGGAAGAACTTAGAAGAATTGATGCTTTTGAGTTATGGAGCTGGAGGAGAATATTGACCTTACCGTGGGCTGCCAAAAGAACAAACAGATCTCTGTTGGGAAAAGTACAGCTAGAATGCTCCTTTGAGGCCAGGATGGTCAGACTTTGTTTCTCATACTTCAGAAATATTGTAAGGAAGGACCAACCACTGGAGAAAGAGAACATGTTTGGTAAGGTGGAGGTTCAGAGAAAAAGAGGAAAACCCCCAGCAAAATGAACTGGCAAAGTGGCATCATCAATGGACTCAACCATGGCCACAATCATGAGATTGGCCCAGGACCAGGCAGTGTTTTGTTCTGTTATTCATAGAGTTGCTATGAGTTGGTATTGACTCCATGGCACCTAACAACTACTATGTACTTCTTCTTTAGTAATGCTTTTCTTATCTGGAGTCTCTTAAATTTCCATATGTGATTAGTTTTTCTGCCTCTTTAATGAATTGTGCTGGAATTGCGTTATATTTGCACATTTCTTTGAGTCATTTTGCCATTTTTACAATGCTGTCTTCCTACCCATAAGCATAGGAGTCCTGGTGTGGCACT
This sequence comes from Chrysochloris asiatica, assembly GCF_000296735.1. Classification (NCBI taxonomy): domain Eukaryota; kingdom Metazoa; phylum Chordata; class Mammalia; order Afrosoricida; family Chrysochloridae; genus Chrysochloris; species Chrysochloris asiatica. The sequence continues at coordinate 22,387,933 of NW_006408529.1, read as the reverse complement.
GTGATCTAATGTGTCAGACTGCATAATCATTTGAACTGCAAGATCAGTGGTTCAAGCTCACCAGCTGCTCCTTGGAAACCCTTTACAGGGTCACTATGGGTCAGAATCGACTCGACGGCACTTAACAACAACAACAATCTTCCTACCCATAAGCATAGTTATCTTTTTGGGTTTCTTGTAGTAATGTTTCATATGTCTTTTATTTCTCTGGTTAGATTTAATCTTAAGTATTTAATCTTTTGAGTGGCTATTGTAAATGCCACTTTTTTTTTATTATTAGTGTAAATGAATCCAACTGATCTTTGTATGTTGATCTCGTATCCTGCCACTTCATTGAATTTTTCAATGAGATCCAATAATTTTCTTGCTTAATCTTCAGGATTTTGTAAATGATCCTATCACTTGCAAATAGTTTTATTTTTCTTTGCCAATTTGGATAATTTAAATTTCCCTTTCTTATCTTATAACTCTGGCTAAGATTTACAGCACACAATTGAATAAGGGTGGTGTTCAAGGCCGTCCTTGTCAGGTTCCCATTTGCAAGGAAATTCCTTTCAGCTTCTTTCTGTTGAGAGTACTGTTGCCTTTCAATTTTGTATATATGCCCTTAATTGTTGTTGATGTTGTCAGGTGCCATCGAGTCGGAACCGACTCATAGCGACCCCATGCACAGCAGAATGAAACAATGTCCGATCCTGGGCCAACCTCAC
>NW_006408529.1:22369275-22385903 GCF_000296735.1 Chrysochloris asiatica | reverse complement strand
TGTTCTTTGCCACTTCTTTCAATGCACTTTGGACTTCCTCTCTGAGTATCATTGGCTCTTGTTCATATGGTACCTCTTGAAATGGTTGAACATTATTAACCATTTCTGTTTAATTTAAGTAGATAGTGTGTTTCTGGATACTTTTCCATTTCTTTAAGGTTCACAAATCTGTTGGAATACTATTCTTCATTGTTGTTGTTGTTGTTGTTAAGTGCCATCGAGTTGGTTCCGACCCATAGTGACCCTGTACAGGGTTTCCGAGGCTGTAAATCTTTACGGGAGCAGAACGCCTCATCTTTCTCCTGTGGAGCGGCTGGTAGTTTCAAACTGCTGGCCTTAAGGTTCGCAACCCGATTTGTAACCACTACGCTACCATAGCTCCTTTCTTCATAGTATTCTGCATCCTTTTTAATTCTGTTGTTTCTGCTATGATATCATTCATTAAATTTTTTTTTATTCATGTGATTTGCATCTTCTCCTTCATTTCCTTTGTTAACTTTGCCAGTTATTTGTCAATTTTGCTAATTCTTTTAAAGAACCAACTTCTTGTCCTTAATTAAGTGACACATTTCTCTTCTATCCCTATTTGTTGAGTGCTTTTTTTAGGAATAAGTGTAGGATTTTATCAGATGCCTTTTTCTGCATCAATAAAAATAGTCATGTGGTTCTTATCCTTGGTTTTATTTATATGGTGGGTTATGTTGGTTGTTTTTCTATATTGAACTATCCTTGCATTCCTTGTCTGAATCTTTTTTGACCATGATGTTTGTTTTTTGATACGTTGTTGGATTCTATTGACTAGTATTTTGTTGAGAGCTTTACATTTATATTCATGAAATGTATGAGTCTGTATTTTTCTTTTTAGTCATGTCTTTGCCTAGTTTTGGTGTCCTGGTTATTACTAGCTCTTTTCATAATGTTTAGTAGAATTCCCCAGTGAGGCTGCATTGTCCCAGAATTTCATTTTGTTGGGAGCTGCTTAATTTCCTGATCAATCTCTTCTTTAGTTAATAAGTATGGTCAAATTTTCTATTTCAATCTGTTTAATTTAAGTAGGTAATGTGTTTCTGGATACTTTTCCATTTTTTCAAGGTTTACAAATCTGTTGGAACACTATTCTTCATAGTATTCTGCTATCCTTTTTAATTCTGTTGTTTCTGCTACGATATCATCCATTTAATTTTTTATTCATGTGATTTGTATCTTCTCCTTCATTTCCTTTGTTAACTTTGCCAGTTATTTGTCAATTTTGCGAATTCTTTTAAAGAACCAACTTCTTGTTTTGATTTTTTTCTATATATATATATATTTCCTGCTTCATATATTTCTCTTCTAGTCTTTATCATTTCTTTTTTTCTTGTAATTTGTAAGCTTCCTTTACTGCTCTGATGGGTTATTGTGTTGATTTGTGGTTCTTTCTTCATTTTTTGATGTGAGTGCTTACTGCTACAAATTGCCCTCCAAACAGATTTTTCTGTGTCCCAAAGATTTGGTATATTGTATATTTGCTCTTGTTTGTTTAATGGGGAATTTTTTCTAGGTTTCATTTTTTATAAACTCTCTTATGCTGTAGTTTTTAAGAAGGGTGTTATTAAGTTTCTATATCTTTGATTAATTTTCCTTGGTCTTCCCATTGTTGATTCCTTATTTTATTACATTTTGTTCTGAAAGATGCCTTGTAATATTTAAATATTTTTATGTGGTCTAGAAAATGATCTATTCTCAAGAATGATCAATATCCACTGGAAAGACATTTTATTTCTTTATTCTTGTAAACACTTATACTCCTTCATAAGTTAATTGGAGTTCCATTTAAATAAGTGAATAAGTAAACAAATAAAAAGGATGGAATTTGGTCTACCACAAAATACCCTGAGCTATAGATAACCAGTGTGATAGGAAGTCTCCCGAGAAAAGATGTATTTTTCTTCTCATCTTTTAGAAATATTTTCTCTTATTATAATCTAAACAGTTTTTTATGCTTCAGATAAAAGAATCCATATCCTTTGCATTTAACTTTTTTGGGGAGGTGGGAGGGGGGAGTGGCAGTTCTACCCTGTCTTATAGAGTTGCTGTGAGTCAGAATCACTGTTGGGAGTTGCGAATCCCAAGTAGCTAAGAAACTTTTCAACTGACTAAAAGGACTCTTCTTTCTGTGATTCCAGAAATTCTTGGGGAAATATTTGCAAGAATAATTGTTGGTAAAATATTTGGTAGAATCTTTCCAATTAACCCAGCTATACTGAGTAACCACCTGAGACCTTAGTTTGTTGTTGTTAAGTGCCATTCAGTTGGTTCCAACCCCATATAGGGTTTCCCAGGAGCAGGGCTAGTGAGTTCCAATAGCCTATACAGCATTTCAAATGACTTTGCAGTCCAGAGCATTTGCCCACAGTGCCACACCAGGACTTTAGTTTGTTGTTGTTGTTGTTAAGTGCCATCGAGTCGATTGCAACCCATTGCGACCCTCTATAGGGTTTCCTAGGAGCAGCTGGTGAGCTTGAACCACCAACCTTGCAGTTCAAATGGGTTGGCAGTCTGGCACATTAACCCACAGTGCTACACCTAGTACTTAAATCAGCAAGTTATCCAGACCAGTAAGCCTTGTGGGATTTCAGACTGTGTACACCTTTTCCTAGTTAGATTCATGCCCATTCTATAATCAATAAGGATTGCATTTTGAAGAAAAACCTAATAAAACAAAAAATTAAAGACTGGACCATTTTGACTGTATTGTTTAATTATTTCTATCATTAATAACATGAACAAATTATAAATTTGACTTCATTTAAACTGAATGTAAATTGCTCATCAGTGATATATTTGAAGTAACTTACTGTTTTTTATTATTATGTGCTTATAAGTTCATCTGAGCATGTTTGGTTACCAGGATTTCTTGGTAAAAATTGCTTTTATTTTCTCACATTTATGAAAGGTGTCCTTAGGTTTGCAGGTTCCTTGGTTTGAGGGTTGATTTTTTTGTTATTGTTGTTTTCTGTTTGGATTTTTGGTTGACGTAGTACCTTTTCTGGAATCCTGGTATGGCACTCTAGGACAAGCACTGGACTGCTAACCACAAGATCAGCAGTTCAAACACATCAGCCACTCCTACAAAACCCCAGACAGGGTCATTGTGAGTCAGAAACTACTCTATAGCACCCAACAACAACAGTATCTTTTCTCTCTCTTTTCTATGATTCATTTTTGTTATCTGAATTTTTCAGATTTAGCTTTGCAGTGTGCATTAATAATGACTGACAGAAACAAATCTTAGTCAAATCAATAAAAAAGATTTGCTAACAAATATATTTGGATTTTTTTTTTTTTTCCTGTTTTCCTAGCACTGGTTTAAGTGGATGACCCAGAGGACAGCATTTGAAAAATGTTGCTGACTTGTTATATTTTCATGTTGAAAATGAAATTAATGACAGTTTCCAAATGATATTTGTTTCAAAGAAGACACCCCCACTCCCTACAATGAGATGGATTGACACAGTGGCTACCACATTGGGCTCAAACGTGGCACCAATTGTGAGGATGGCATCGGACCAAGCAGTGTTTCGTTCTGTTGTGCATGGAATTGCTAAAGGCCAGAATCAACCCTAGGGCATCTAAGAACAGTAACAACAACTGCTACCTACACTCTCTCTTGCTGTGTTTTTAGCCATTCATATAACTTCTTTGGAGAATGTCTATCTTTATTTTATTTTATTTTTTTTAAGTTTTTATTGTGAATTGAGTGAAAGTTTACAGGGAAGATCATCAGTTTCACATTCAACAAATCATCTACTTTGCTTCATTACAATGGCTATAATCCCCTCCATATAACATCAGTTAACAGTATTTCTCTCTATTCACTTTACATCTTTTTTTTTTTTTTAAACACTCAAGCATATATAATAATTTAAATCACTAACGGACACATCTGCAAGTCTTCCTCTTGGCCTCTGCAGTTTTCAGTCCCTCTCTTTCCATGAATCTACAGTCCTCAGCTGCTCCCTCTCTCCATGTCCCCATCTCTGACTTCATGTCTGGCATTGCTGCTTCTCTGGATAGGGTCCCATATTCTGCTTGTGTTCTTCTCTCTTGATGGTTCTAGAGTCTTCTGTTTCTGGACTGTAAGATTAACTATTCCCCCATTTTTGTTACAAAACTTCTACCTTTACAATTGTGACAGTTGCAGTTATTCATGATAACAATTATTCACTATTAAACCATAAGAATCTTATCCTCATCTCTTTTCACCAAACACTTCTAAACAAGACGAAAACTTATTCAGTGGACACTCTATCTTGCCCCACACACTCTTAAACTAAACTCCCTCTTGAAAATTTGTAAGCCAGTCACTTTGTGCCTTTATCACCCCCTCATTTTAGGTAACCAACATCTGAAGTTGCCATTCCCTATCTACACTGAATACAGAGGGGATGCATTTAACATTTATCAAGTTAGTTTTATAATTCCCCTAAATTATAAATGTATAGCTTTAATGTATGGCTAATATTTCTTCATATGGTGCCTTTCCTCGTGTGTGACTTTCTGTGGATGTCCCTTCTCTTTTATATAGAATGCTACTCAGAAAGGAATATGATGATAACCTATTCTAATCCACTATGAATTATTAATTTAACAACTGCAAAAACAAAAAAACTTCTTTTTCCAAAGATGGCAACATTTATTGTTGTTATTAAGTGCCATCAAGTGGACCCTGACTCATAGTGACCATGCATACGGTTTCCAAAGAGCAGCTGGCTCTTTGTGAGCTGCCAACCTTGTGATTCGCAGTCTAGTGGTGATCCTACAGTGCCACTATCAGTGCAGGGTTTAAAATTTTAACCTATATTTTTGGAGGGTGGAGATGGAGGTCAGAATTTAACTCCTAACAGGTAGTATGGAATTAGGTAGAATTACATAGGAAATGCATTGCCTGAATTTATTCTGGGGAATTCCAAATTGCTGGCAGTTATAGGAACCATTCATAAATCAACATTAAGAATTTTGGATTGCTCTCTTCAATTAGTTTCAAGGGGAAGTAATGTACATTTGACAGGATTCTTGAAGTATTTTAAGTCATTGGCAACCTAATCCATTTACCCCTGTACCTTAAAAATAAACAGAGAGAAGTAAAGGTAGCTAATAATCTTTCAGCATTGTAACTCACAGATTTGTGTGTGTGTGTGTGTTCTTTTTTTAAAAATTGAGACACTTAAATGTTTTGTATAAATCTTTTATAATTTAATCTTGACATCTCAATTATAGATCAAATAATAGTTTACATAAGCTGTTTTAATAATTTTAATAATTTGCTCTGTGATAGATTTGAACACAGCTACATGTAGTACTTACTTACATTAAAAAAAGAATTAAAATTCAAAAGTGAAATCAAATATATTTTAAGTTGTTAAAAAAAAAAAAAAATTATTCATCTAACCCTGGCACTATTAATGAAACAGAATGTTCCCTGAAGAAATATCAACATGAAAAACCATATCTGACCTACTTTGGAACACATTATTTTTTCAGAAGAGAGAAGATGAAGTGAGCAGGTTCCTTTTCCCACATCTGATAGAGCCTATTCTCTAAGCAAGTAGACAGTCTTTACATTTAAAAATGTTTCTTCAAATTGCCTATTCATTTCAGTAATTAAATTACTTGGAATTAAGAACAAAAGGTTACCTATACTTGAATGACACCTGCCTAAACAGTCACAAATATTAGCATGGAATCTCTTTCCTGTGCAAGATGTGTTTTGAATCTGTGTTTGGCAACATTTTGTATAACAACAACAGATGGCTTACAAGACTCATTAGTTTATAGGTTACCAATTTGAGTAAGGTTATCCAGAATGGAGTATTTTTGTTAGAAAAAAATTTATCTTATTTTGGAATTTTTAGTTATTGGTACAGAAAAACAACCCCATATGTCCTAAACAGTATGGGGTTTTTATTTTCTCACAAACTGCAAGTTCCTAGAATGAACATCACTCAAAGTATGGCATGACCTATGTCCTCATTTTCTTTTATTCCCTTGCTTCTCCTTTTTCTGTCCATCAAATTCATTTCAAGGTACTACTCATGTGGAAGTCCTGGTGTGGCACTGTGGGTTAATGGGCTGGGCTGCAAAGTTGGTTTGATATACAAGGTTGACGGTTCAAGTTTACCAGCCACTCCTTGGAAGCCCTATGCTGGGTTGCTATGGGTCAGTACCAACTTGAAAGCACTTAAGAGCAACTCTTGTATTCATAAAATATCTTCTTTTGCTTATGAAATGTGAGAAATATACCCTCCTCAATGGTTGAGCATATAGCCTAGATTTTTTTCTCACGAGACAATCTAAAAGTGCTCAGACATGAACCAGTCTATGTGGCCAGATTAGTTATTTGTCTTAGATTAATCCTAACTCAGACACTTCTCCTGAAACAATCTTTTAATTAAAAAGTAAGGAGAAACTCATGGACCTGAAGATGAAGTAAATTTCAGCCAAATTTCTTAGCTGTTACACAATGATTGGAATGTAATGAGGTAGAAATTATTTTGTTAAGATAATTGTGAGAACTTCTGGTTCTGGTGGCAGCTGAGACTGAACCAGGGTAGGACAGGCTCCATGGGGGAGGAACTGAAAACCCAGAGAAGCTGCTTTCATGGAACAGCACCAGAGCTCTGGATCTAGCATAAGGTGCAGGGGTCAGTTTCCTGCATATGCCAGTGAAAAAATCATGGTATAAAGAAAAATACTGCAATTCAGAAATTTCTCTAGACACGGGACTCCCTCTGTGGCTACCCTGCCCTGGCAGAGTTCAGAGGGCAAGGCTATGGCCATACCAGCACAGGGAACCAGCACTAAAAGAAGTGCAGTGACATTTGCAAAAGGAGGTGCTAGGGGATTCTACACAATTTTTCCCCTCTTTCCTGCCATGCTTCTTTGTTTGCCTTCAGGTGGGTGGGTGTGCACTCCCAAAGAAATGTCCAGCGTTGAGGCCAAAGTTTTCCCACAGCACAGTGAGAAAAAGCTTTATTAGACCCAAGGGCAAATTTTTGACAGCTACTTATGACATCAGTTTCTGGGTAATAGCCCTAAAAGTAACTTGTGCTGGACCCTTTACTCTGGCATATCCAGGAAGAAAGAAGCAGGCCTGTCAGACCCGACAGACAGACCATATGAACAATCTATAAAATTCCAACATGAAAGGATTCAACTATCTCAAGAATTATGCACATGCAGATACCAAATTGACCTTCAGAGGCAAAAATAATAGACAATATTTCTCCCATTAATGTCTCAATATCTATCTACGTACCTCTATGATGGTGACTAGAGGAGGGGCCTGAGCAAGTGGACACCCCCACCCACTGTTGGAGGCCTCTATGGTGCACATACACTGCCTGTGTAGCAAGGCAACTGGCCAGTCGGTCACAGTTTTAGTTTTGTTTCAAAGTGGTGGTTTTTGTCTCTGCTTTTATATTAATTCTGTTTTTGATTCTTTTGATCATACAATTTTCCTGGAGGTGAGAGTTTTTCTCCCTACATTACCCAAGAAGAGACAGCAACCATGGCCATATAGCCAAGCTACAAGCATATTCCATGATGTTCCACCATTGAGACAAGAGCCAATTACAGCTGCTAAGCATTACATGTGAAAAGGGAAGCCTATCTCCTGATCATATCCACCAGGAGACACCCAGTAAGCTTAATAATGTAGCAAAAAACATCCATTTAAGCATTAAAAACTCACATAAAAATTGGAAATGACCAATAAAACACAACAAAAGATCTCAAAACATGTCCAAAAGCAGGAAAGAGTAACAAAGACTAAGGAACTTGAGACAGACAAAGGCTTTCTAGGAGAGGAAGAGCAGGTTTTGGATTTGCCTGAGAAGGAATTCAACAGAATGATGCCAAAACAATTTCACATGATCTGAAAAGGGGTGGAGGAAAACAAGGAAGAAGTCAGGAAAGTACTATAAGAGCAATCAAACAAGATCGATATAGCATTGGAAACAATTCAAAACCTGCAAAAAGAAGCCCAGATGATTAATAATAAAATACCAGAAATGGACAATACACTGAAAGGGGAAAGGAGCAGAACTGAAGAGATGGAAGCCAGAACCAGCGAGCTATAAAACAAATCTATCAATACTGCTAAGATAGAAAAGCAAGCAGAAAAAAGGATTGAAAAATCTGAAAAGAGTCTATGATTCATGCTAGTTAACATGAAGAGGAACAATTTAAGAATTAATGGCATTATGGATCAGGAAGAATAAGAGAAGTCCACAGAAGAGATAGTTGAAGAATTTCTGGAAGAAAATTTCTCTAACATTTTGAAAGAAGAGAAGAAAAACATTCAAGAAGCTGAACGTACACCAGAAAGGATAGACTACCCCAAAAGAAAATCACCAAGGCATATAATAATCCAGATCTCCAAAATCAAAGACAAGGAGAGAATCCTAAAAGCGCCCAGGGAAAAGAGAAGTGTTACTTACAAAGGCAAGCAAATCAGATTAAGATCTGACTTCTCAGCAGAAACCATGCAGGCAAGAAGGCAACGGGGAGACATAGACAAAACCCTAAAAGAAGAAAAAACAAAAACAAACTGCCAACCAAGAATCATCTATCCAGCAAAACTGTCAATCAAATGCAATGGTGCAATAAACACATTCCAGAATAAACAGAAGCTAAGAGATTTTGTCAAAGCCAATCCAACACTTCAAATCATCATAAAGGGGGTACTTTGGACTGAAAACCAACAAGAACAGAGAGCAATCAGAGATTGATAGGCATATCAACACCACCTGAAACTCAGATGACAAATAGCAGAATCCAGAACAGAACAAAACTACAACAACAAATGTAAAGGAGCTGGGAGGTCAACCGAAGATCAAAATAATATCAATGTCCAAGAAGGGAAAAATGTAGTAACAGAGATCCTGGTGGTGAGGAGGTCAGGTAGATTATAGGATACAATAGATTGTTGTAAATGGAGAGAAAAGTTAATAGACTATAAGGTAACCACAAAGAAAATTAATATTTCACAACTTAATATGAAAATAAATTTACAAGCAGAACAAGTAAACATATAACAAAAAACTGACAAAAAATAGCACAATAAATACAAACTCAGCACAAAAAGGCATGCAGGACAGCACTTAACAACAACAATAATAACAAGTAGCTGTTCACATATGAACAATTGATGGTTGGTCGGCACCTGGCCTTGTTCTGATGATATTGAAGTCCCCCATTGTCTCTTTCCTCAGATGTAGCTGATCTGATTCCTGTGTATATCATCTATTGAAGTCCATGTATATAGTCATCATTTACATTGTTCAAAAAAGGTACTTGTAATTAATAAGGCATTGGTCATTCAAGATTATAATTTAATATCTGACATCATTTCTATCACCAAGGCCATATTTTCCTACTGTTGATCCTTTTTCTTTGTTTCTAATGTTCACTTTACAATCATCAGCAATTATAATTGCATCTCAATTACATGTTTGATCTATTTCAGACTGAAGAAGTTGGTAAAAATCTTTAATTTCCTCATCTTTGGCTTGTTGTTGTTGTTGTTAAGTGCTTAGTGGTTGATAAATAAATTTGAACAATAGTCATACAAACTTGTCTTTGTAGACGTATGGTAATATTCTATCTCAAACACTATTGTCATTTATCAGGAAACATTTTGAAATGTTCTTTTTAACAATAAATGCAACACCACTTCTTTTCAGTCTATCATTTTCCTCACAGTAGACTGGACAGTTGTCAAATTCAAAATGGTCAATATTAGTGTATTTCAGCTCACTAGTGCCTAGGATATTGCTTACTCATTTATGCCAAGAAATTTGCAAGTCAGGTACATAGTCAGTAACTAGAAGACAGCAATATCTCTGTCAATTCCAAATAAAGGTGATCTAAAAGAATGCAAAAATTATCTCACAATATCATTAGTATATCATGCATTAAATGTTTGAAGATAATTTAAAAATGGTTGCAGTACTACATAGAAAGAAAATTACCAGAAATTCAAGCCAGACGCAGAAGAACACCTGGAGTGAGGGATAACATAGATGATGTGAAATAGATCTTACCGGAAAACAAAGAAAATCAGAAGAATATTTATTTTTGTTTTATTGATTAAGTAAACGTATCCCACTGTGTGGATAATAGCAAATTATAGATACCATTTCAAAAAAATAGAATAAAAGAAAACTTAATTGTACTCATCAGGAATCTGTATACAGGTCAAGAGTCAGTCTATTGAACAGGAAATGGATATTATATGGTTAAAATCATGAAAGGTGTGTGTCAGGGTTGTAGCTTTCACAATAATGATTTAATCAATATATAAAGCAAATATCTAAGAAGCTGGACTATATGAAGGTGCTGGCCACAACATCAGGACTAAGGAAGGCTCATTAATAACCTGCAATATGCAGATGGCACAATCATGATTATTAAAAGTGAAGAGAACTTGAAGGACTTGTTGATGAAAATCAAATATTACAGTCTTCAATATAGATTACAACTCAACATAAATAAAACTAACAGTCTCACAACTAGACCAATATGCAACATCAGGATAAACCAAGAAATATTGAAGTTGTTTATTTAATTTTATTAGGATTCACAATTAATGTTCATGAAAGCAAACCAAAAAACTAGACCCACTGTCATAGATGTGACTATGACTCACAGCAACCCTTTATGAGATTTTGGAGGCAGTAAATCTTAATAGGAACAGAAAGCTTCATCTTTCTTCTACATAGTGCTTGTTGGAGTTGAACTGCTAACATTGTTTCCTGGACTCCATGCCCATGTAAGCAACAGTCAAGAAATCAAGTGATACATTGCACTTGAAAATTTTATTGCAAAAATCTTCTGCTAGAAATATTTAAAAAGAGTTAAAAAGTAAGGTCTCACTTTGAAAACAAAGGTGTGGCTGAACAAAGTCATTATAGATTCAATAGCTTCATATGTATGTCAAAGCTGGAATATGGATTAGGAGGACAGAAGAAAACTTGAAGTTTTTCATTTGTGGTGCTTTCAAAGACTATTAAATATAAGGAGGACTGTCATAAGAATAAATAAAGCTGTCTTGGAAGAAGTATAGCCAGAATGGTTCTTAGAACTAAGTATGGCAAGACTTCATCTCTTGTACTTTGAACATGTTATCAGGAGGAACCAATCCCCAGAGAAGGATATCATGCTTGATAAAGTAGAGGGTCAGTGGAAAAGAGGAAAACACTCAATGACATGAATTGTACATTGTCTACAACAGTAGACGCAAACATAGGAATAATTGTGAGGGTAGCACTGGGCTAGGCAGTATTTCATTCTGTCATACATAGAATCGTTATGAGTTGGAACTGACTCAACAGCACCTAACAGCTACAACAAAAGTTGCTGAAACTGAATCAGGTCTCCTTTTGGTGACCCAACATTTGGGCTAGTGCAAAATTTTAAAGTTATCATAGCATGCTTCATGTTTTTTGTACATTTCTTTTCTGTATCATTTTTCTTCTGAAAAAGATCACATTTACATAGATAGCTGTATCCTAGGTAGATTTTCTCAGCCCTTTCAAGTTGTAACATCTTCTGTTCTGTTGAGGAGAGAAATCTAGGAATCTTGTGAGATAAAATTATTCTAACTTTATGTTTTGAATACTACTCTAAATAGTATTTAATTTTTATAGGCACTTGAAGTAAAAGTTTAAAGAAATCTTAATAAAAACTTGAGTTATAGTAGTATTGCATGAGCATTAAGGACAAGACAACCTCCTATTTCCTTTCTCTACTTAATTTCCAGTTTTACTTGCTCATCTATAATGCCAGCCCAGTCTTCATCAAGCCTTGGTTTATTTCATAATATCTTTTGAAATTAAACCATAATGGAGGAGTGCGTATTAAGAAAACACAGCAAACTTCCCTACAATGAAGTGTACTTTGTTAGACCTATCAGTACTCCAGTCTTTCTTGAAAATGCAAAATTGATGTTTTATTTTCTGTAAGAGAAATTCCAAGAGAGGTGACCCAACAGAATGCAGAAATCATCAGACAATCTCTTTGATATCTCAAGCGAGCAAAGTTTTGCTTAAGGTAATACAGAAATGGCTACAATCATACATTGACAGAGAACTTCCAGAGGTTCAAGCTGGATTCAGAAGAGGCTGTGGAATGAGAGATATCATTGCTGATGTCCGATGGATCTTGGCTGAAAGCAGAGAACATCAGAAGGATGTTTACCTGTGCTTTATTGACTATGCAAAGGCTTTCGATTGTGTGGATCATGACAAGCTATGGACAACATTGAGAAGTATGAGTATTCCAGAACACGTAATTGTACTTCTAAGAAATCTGTACCTAGACCAAGAAGCAGTTATTCGAACAGAACATGGGAACACTGAATGTTTTAAAATTGGGAAAGGTGTGAGACAGGGTTGTATTCTTTCATCATACTTATTCAACCTGTATGCTGAGCAAATAATACGAGAAGCTGGGTTCTATGAAGAAAAACGTGTCGTCAGGATTGGAGGAAGACTCATTAACAACCTGCGATATGCAGATGATACAACCTTGCTTGCTGAAAGTGAAGAGGACTTGAAACATTTACTTATGAAGATTAAAGAGCACAGCCTTTGACGTGGATTACATCTCAATGTCAAGAAAACAAAAATCCTCACCACTGGACCAATAAACAACATTCTTATCAATGGAGAAAAGATTGAAGTTGTCAAGGACTTCATTCTTCTAGGATCAACTATCAACACTCGCTGAAGCAGCAGTCAAGAAGAGATCAGACGACGTATTGCACTGGGCAAATCTGCTGCACAGGAACTTTTTAAAGTATTGAAGAGCAGAGATGTCAGTTTGAGGACTAAGGTGCGCCTGACCCAGGCCATGGTGTTTTCAATAGCTTCATATGGATGCGAAAGTTGGACAGTGAATAAGGAAGATCGTAGAAGAATTGATGCCTTTGAGTTGTGGTGTTGGAGGAGAATACTGAAAGTGCCATGGACTGCCTAAAGAACCAATAGATCTATTTTGGAAGAAGTGCAGCCAGAGTGCTCCTTGGAGGCCAGGATGGCTAAGCTTCGTCTCTCATATTTTGGACATATTGTCCAGAGGAAACAATCGTTGGAGAAGGATGTTATGCTGGGTAGGGTGGAGGGTCAGAGAAAAAGAGGAAGACCCCCAGCGAGATGGATCAGCCAGGTGGCATCATTGATGGACTCAAATGTGGCAGCGTAGTGAGGTTGGCCCAGGATCGAACATTGTTTCATTCTGCTGTGCATGGGGTCGCTATGATTCAGTTCCGACTCGATGGCACCTGATGACAACAACAACAACAACAAGAGAAATTGAAATTCCCTTCCATACAAGTGTCACTGCCTCAGAGTCAAAACGGAAGTACGACAAAAGCTGTTTTTGAGATTATATTTATTAAGCCACGACACAATGAAAAATTTTTAGGAGTATTAATTAACTCAGAAAGACATGCTGTAACATATTGAAATGTGTTATTTCTATATGTTAATATTGCATTATGATTGATTTAGGTAGAGGGGTAAATCATGGTGGTGGTAGTAGTGTGCAGTGGAGTCAGTTCCAACTCATAGTAACCCTGTATAGGGTTTCTGAGACTGTAAATCTTTATGGGGCCAGAAAGTCTTATCTATCTCCCACAGAACGGCTGGTAGTTTTGAGCTGCTTAATTTCAGGTTAGCAGCCTGACTGGTAACCACTACTACCAGAGCTCCTAAAGGGATTTTGTTGTTGTTATGTGCCGTGGAGTCAGTTCCGACTCATAGTGAGCCTGTACAGTGTTTCCAAGGCTGCAAATCTTTATGGGAGCAGAAAGCCTCATCATTCTCCCTCAGAACAGCTGGTAGTTTCAAGCTGCTGACCCTGAGGTTAGTAGCCAGATTTGTAACCACTACGCTACACAAGCTCCTTAAATACCAGAAAATAAGATTACTAAAATCTTTGTCATTTTAGCACCACATATCAAAATAAGGACCTGCCAAGTTAAAAAAAAATTAAAAAATCTGTAAATCAATGTTCACTATAATACTAGAATTTGCAAGTAAAATATGAGTAAATTATTTGTCAATTGTAAATTCATTGTGAAGGAAAAAAATGACTACTTTTAGCACATCATCCCCTAAATAATGTTTTTGCTTTCTTTTAGTTGTCATTGTATTTTTCCAGAAAAAATATGGATTGACTTACTAATATGTGCATAAAGAATATAGGCATAGATATAGCAATAAGACTCGGCAACAAAAAATGGGGTGTTAAATGTAATGTTTATAGTTGCAAACCTGATTAAAAAGTGCAGCTTCAAGTTGCCTTATGTTTTCAGTGGTTTTGGCTTTAGAAATCAGCTTTTTCACACTCCATCTAAGTGATAAGGTGTTTCTTTTGGAAATCTCTAAGAAAAACTATCCTTTCAGTTATTTTTGAATTATGAAGAGGTAAGCGTACCAATAACTAACACGACTAAACACAACCATTTCAAACCTGGAATGTGGTTAAGATCCAAAGAATTAATCACAAGGAATGCAAAGGAAAGACTGCAAAGAAGTGCAGAGAATGAAATAGCTTTTTCTCAGTGCCTAGTTGGCATCTGGAGACCTGGAGTGGCTCTGTGGGTTAATGCGCCAGAATGCAAAGCCATTTGAACTGCAAGGTTCTCAGTTCAAGCTCACCATCTGCCCCTCAGGAACCCTATACAGGGTCGCTGTGGGTCGGAACTGGCTCAACGGCACTTAACAACAACAACAGCAACTTGGCATCTAATGAACTTTTAGCCAATGTTAAAAGAGATATTATCATTGTTTGTGATTTACTTCTGATTAAATATTTAAGATCATATGATTCATGGAATGGTTTTTTGAAGTCTAATGATAGTGATTTGTATTCTAATAAGAAGATTTCTATATCATGTAAATTTGTACTTTTGATAACAAGAAATGCTTGAAAAGAAGATGGAATTCTATCAACTTTTTTTGAGAAATCCCAAGTCTCCCCATTCTGTCTTATTACTTTCTTCTTGTATACTTTGAATCTGGGAAGAACACATTTCACCTTATCACTTTTTGTGACTGAAATAAAAATAATCCAACCATATCATTTTTTTCTCTATGTTCAAGTTTCCTGTGTAGCAGAACTATTTATCACATAGTGATATATTAACACCTCATTTTTCTTATTCTTTTTCTTTGTAAGAGATTGTTTTTCAACAAAAGTTAATTTTAAAATAACTTAAAATTACCCATCTAAGTGTTGATTTTTCTATTTAATGTTGTTTCTTTAAAGTCTAAAATTCTTTACAAATTCATTTCCTGCCCTTTTTAAATATGGATTTCATCACTATTAACCTATAAAATTTGTATATCTTAGAAACCCTGTACAGGGTCGCTATGGGTCGGAACCGACTCGATGGCACTTAACAACAACAACAACAAGAGACATCTATTGTAATTCCAACTTAATATAATCTACTAAAGAAATCTAAAATTACAAATATATAATAATGTTCTCTGAGTCCTGGTACGGCCCTATGGGTTCATGCTGTGGACTGCAAAATTGGTTTGAACCACAAGGTCAGTTGTTCAAGCTTACAACTTGTTTCTTGGGAAAAACCCCATACAGGGTCGCTATGGGTTGGAACTGACTAGAAGGCACTTAGCAACAACAAAACAATAATGTTCTGGTACTACGTACATATATAAACCATTCTGGTACTACGTACATATATAAACCATTTTGGTACTACGTACATATATAAACCATTTTGGTACTACGTACATATATAAACCATTTTGGTACTACAGTGAAAGACTGGATATTTATTGCACAATTTCAGTAGCTATTGAATAACTAAAATTGTTTTTCCTACAATAAATTGCTCTGGGCATTTTGTTTGTTTTTACCTTTTTATATTGTATTCTTGTTTTGCTTTTCACTTTGAAAGTGCCACCTCTGTGAACCTTAGGGTCAGCTGTTCTAAACTACCAGCCGCTCTGTGAGAGAAAGATGAGGCTTTCTAAAAAGCTCCTGTAAAGATTTACAGCCTTGGAAACCCTGTACAGGGTTGCTATGGGTTGGCACTGACTTGACAGCACTTAACAACAACTACTTGCTTCTTTAAATATGATTGTTCTTTTTGTTTCTGTCTTAGTGCTGTCAAGTAGATTCTGATTAATAGAGACTCTGAAGAGAGTTTCCATAGAGCAGCTGGTGGATTTGAACCTCCAACCTTGCAGTTCAAACTGACCTTATGATTCAGTGCTTATCATACAGTGCCACACCAATAATTTTTCCAGTAGTCATATATGTATTTTAATATTAGTTATAGTTTTCTTTAAGTTGGAAAACAATAACGAGTCTTTATATAAAACAAATCCATTTCAAAATATAAATCTAATTATGCCCCTTTTGTGATTAAAAAAAATCCTGCAGCAATGCTCCGTATCATGCAAAGTAAAACTCATATTCCTTTAACAGTCTACCAGAGACTCTGTCATCTGCCTCCCTACTCAATGTTTTCATCCCCGTTTACATTTGCACTTCTTCACATTTGCTATCCTTGTTGTTGTTAGGTGTCATCGAGTTGGTACCAACACATA
>NW_006408529.1:22367015-22367920 GCF_000296735.1 Chrysochloris asiatica | reverse complement strand
AATTTCTTGGCAAAGATGAGTGAGTGCCTCCTGTGCTGCCTCACTTTCTTGAAAGATTTCAATTTTTATTCCATCAATTCCTGGTGCCTTGTTCTTGGCCAATTCCTTCAATGCACCTTGGACTTCCTCCTTAAATATCGTTGGCTCTTGATCATATGCTACCTCTTGAAACGATTGAACAATCACCATTTCCTTTTTGTACAGTGACTGTGTATTCCTTCCATGTTCTCTTTTTTTTGGGGGGAGGGGGGCAATCAAATTACTTTATCTAAGGGAATGGTATGAATGAAAGAATTGAAGTAAGATGTTTTGGTACATTTTGTAGAAAAGGTAAAGTAAACCAAACATGCACGTGCCTGCCTTGGTGGCCCAGGAAGTCACACCTGTGACCATGGAAAAGTCAGGCTAAAGCTCAGCTCTCTCCACCACTTTCTCCCAGGGTGTGCTTGTCAAAGAGATACTCTGCCAGGCCAAAATCCGGGGTCCCCATCTTGTGCAAGTTAGTTACATCGTTACCCAATTCTTTGATGATTTCACCTGCTCGTCCAGGTAATGCGTCTCAATGAAGTCACAAAAGCGGGGGTCGTTCTTGTCCTTGGCCAGTTGGTGCAGTTTCTGTAGTGACTGATTCACGTTTTTTTCCAAGTGCAGTGCACACTCCATTGCATTCAGCCTGCTCTTCCAGTCATCCCAATCTGGTTTCTTGATATCCGAAAGACGGCTGCAATTCGGCGAAGAACGTATCCCTTCCATCTTCTCTTGATGCTTTCTGCATCATTCAATAATTTGCCCAGAGAATCTTTCAATAACGAAAGTCGAGGCTTGTATATTTTTTTCAGTTCCCCCAGCTTGAGAAATGCTGAGCGTGTTCTTCCTTTTTTGTTTTCTGATTCCAGATCTTTGCA
>NW_006408529.1:22354674-22356042 GCF_000296735.1 Chrysochloris asiatica | reverse complement strand
TAAAGATTTACAGCCTCAGAAACCCTGTACAGGAACACTATGACTCAGAATTGACTACACGGCACATAACCACCACCACTATATATGTTTGAGGTCTGACACATATGATGGTTGCATTTATGTATAACTTTGTGAAATTATAATATTCAGTTTTTAAGTAAATAATATTTTTGTTGTTAATTTTTTTGCTGTAAATTTGCTGAGGTTTCTTGGAGAAGATATATTTGCTTATGAAAATAACATCAACCTCTGCCTGAATTTCCCAAATATCCCTCAAATATCATACTCACTAGTACCTACAATTATATGAACCAATTCCATAAGAATAATCTTTTTTGTTCTAATTCCTTGGAGAACCCTAACTAATATAGCACATAACTGCATTTGTATAGTTTGTTTTAAAAAATAGATTTTCAAATGCTTAAGACTGAACTTTGTGAGATGACATGAACATAAAGTAACTATTATATTATTCATAATTCACATTATTTATATTTAACTTAAATTATATTTGAAAGTAATTGTTAATGGACTAATAATAATTCTTAAAATGATGATGATTAGCTTTCTAATAAGTTGACGTATTAGTTTATGATAATATATCAATCAGAAATTTAAAACATGATCATTCAGGAAATGTCATTATGTTATAGGGTTTCTGAGGAGTGGCTAGTGACTTTGAACCACTGACCCTATGGTTCAAGTGATCTTTGTGCTTATCCTACAGAATCATATCAGATCTTTATCACATAAATAATCCATATGGATAGATTGCAAAACACAATTACGTTTCACTTCTCTTGATAATAAATTATTTTTATAAAAAGATATTTGCTGGGGCCAACTGCCACGTACAACAATTGGCTATACTCTGCAACCCGCATGGAAAGATTAAACCCGAGTAGGGGCGATGGGAGACTAGAAATAAAAGAAAGACATAAGACACAAATTGAAAATAAAGTAAAAGTTGGAACCAGGTGAGACACAGCACTCTGATGGAGATACTGTGACTCTAACTTGGGTTCAGTCCGTTTATTATATGCACAAATCAAAGGAAAGAGCTGGGGGCAGGGAAAAGATTGCCAAGAAATTCTGGTATATAAATGCTAGCAATAAGCAGGACTTTATCAGAAGAATGTAATTGCTAGGGGAATAGAGATAGAGTAGCAAGATATTTTTGCAGACTAAACTGAAGGCCATGGCTGCGTACAAGGAAAGACTGAAAATTCCTTGTTACCTGAGTCAGGCTTTGTAAGTTCCTCAAGGGGCAGCCTGATTTTTGGGACCACAACTGTTTAGTTGCAATCTTTTGGTTACACTCCCTCCAAGTCTGAGACCTTCGGTTTAGATGGCTCCCAACATCTTCCC
>NW_006408529.1:22344995-22354467 GCF_000296735.1 Chrysochloris asiatica | reverse complement strand
GGGGGTCAGGACCTCATTTCTACTGTTTTGTACAGCCATAATCTGTTTATGCATGATACCAAATACCTTGAAGGTGACTTGAAACTTTATTCCACTCCTAATCAGAAGTGTTATATGGCAATGCCGTTATACAGATATGAGAGAATGAGGCATGATATTGAATATCTTGTCTGTATTTAAGGGCCTCAACCTGATTTTCTAGGCCAATTATGGTGGCCTCTAGTGCATTTAATTTTATTTACAAGTTGTGATCTGCATGTTCTTGGATAGATAAAACATGGGAAGTGTTTTTTGCCAAATAATTTTATGGAACTTACTCTGATTGGAGCCCTGGGTATTGAATTACTAAATTTCCAGTCCACCTACACTCTCCCTGAAATACTCCAAATGTACTTATTCTTTCTTAACAAGGACACAACTCCAAATTCCAAACCCTCTCCAAGCTTTATCACATGTATTTCTTCTGTCTCACACTTCTTTCCTGCCTAAAAGACATCTTCATTTGAAAGCTTCCTCCAAGTGAAGGAACAGTAAGCCCCAGCCACCCTAAATATCCACACACTCATCACACTGACATGTCTCTTGTTCACTTCCAACATGTTCTGTCAAACCTTTGCTCTGAAACAACAAACCTTCACTTCTCATATCCTAACCCAGCCCATTAACCATGATTGAACTGGGAGCAAAGCTGAAACTATTAACACAGGATTCCATTTTCTAAGGCCACAAATTCTAAGATTGGAATGGAGGGGACTGATTGTATGGTTAAGTGCAAACTCAAGATTAAAGATTGGGTGAGGGTTGCATGAAACACAATTTACAATATAAAGTCCTTCTGCATATGAGATATTGACTGGTTTTAGAACCAGTACGTAGGGGGCTTGAACACAGACATAAATGTACTGAGCAATTTGTAACCACCCCCCACCAAGATCTTTTAGGCTTGCACTGGTTTGATTAATTATTCTGAGGGTGGCAACCAATCTCCATAAATCTATCTGCTGATGCCTGTTATAAGTTACAATCACAGAGGCTGATAACTTTCCTTTCCCGCTATTCTTGCTTCTCTTAAGGCCTTTTGAACTGGAGACAAAGCAGACAGAGCACAAGAAATCTACTACCTTGCTTTAAGCATTTTTGGTTTCGACCTGACAGCTGTTGTTTCAGCTAATGATAACACATTTTATGGAGGTACACATGTCTCTGATTCTTTCGACCAATCTGGTTCGGCACCTTCCACTACTGGATTCCCTTGTTCTTTTAAAAGATAATCCTGAGGACAAATGGAGGCTCTCTATTCTCCCAGCTTCTTCTATGGCACCAATGGCTTGGGTGAATGCAGCCCCTCGTTAGCCTGTACTGTCCGCCAAAAATGCTCTGAGAGCTCAGGCTAGTAGTTAGAAATTGCTTTCTCAGAATCAAGCTGGGGGTCTAAACTTTCATGCACAAGCATGAAATGCAAGAAAAAAATGCAAGAAGCAGTATCTTATCAGGTCTTTCATTATTATGCTGAGCATGCATCTGCTCCCCAACTTTCACTCAAGTATCCAGATTTACAGTTCCTTCCTCTGGGAACCAGGGACAGGTTTCCTGTACAAAATCTAAAAATTGAACAAGCTGAACACATTTAACAGGAGTTCCTCTGGCCCTCAAAAGGGCTTTAAGCATATCTACAAACAACTGGTGGTCCTTTGACCCTAAATTTCCCATGTTTTACACTCGGTTGAAACTCAGATCCACTCCATACCTTATCTGATTGTGGGCATCTTGGAACATCTCATCATCTCTGGCTTAGAAATTCCCCTGTACTCAAGCCCCACATTGGGTGACAACTGCTGGGGCCAACTACTGAGTCTGACAATTGGCTATACTCCACAACCCACATGGAGAGATTAAACCTGAGTAGAGGTGATAGGAGATTAGAAATAAAAGAAAGACACAAGACACAAATTGAAAATAAGTAAAAGTTGGTACCAGGTGGGACACAGCACTCTGATGGAGATACTGTGACTCCGAATTAGGTTCAGCCCATTTATTATGTACACAAAATCAAAGGAGAGAACTGGGGGCAGGGGAAAGATTTAAAAAAATAATAATAATAAGTTTGGTGTATAGCTGCAGGCAGTAAGCAGGACTTTATCAAAAGAATGTAGTTGCTAGGCAAACAGAGATAAGGCAGCTAGATATTTTTGCAGATTAAACTGAAGGCCATAGATGCATACAAGGAAAGACTTTGCAAATTCCTTGTTCCCTGAGGCAGGCTTTGCAAGTTCCTCAGGGGACAGCCTGACCTGAGAGCAGCCTGATTTTCTGGACAACAACTGGTCAGTTGTAATCCTTCGGTTAAATTGCCCCCAAGTCTGAAACCTTCAGTTTAGTTGCTCCCAACAGATAGTTGCAGAACAAGTCAATGAGCAATAACAACCTAAATTGTGCAAAAGTTGAAGGTATACCAAATGACTAGATTCCTAACGACTGAAATTGGAAAGCATTAATATGCTATATATATTAAGAAATTAAGGCGACCATCCATAAAATGACAATGTGTATGGGAATGAAAAACCTTCATTCTTTTGCTGTGGAAACCATACTAATATGTAGCTGTTGTAACTTGATCATTCCAAGTGCAAAAACACAGTATGAATGAAGATAACAGTTCTCAGTTACAAGACTTTGTGAGAAAACTGTCAAAGCTGCTGTATGGTCATTAGAGTTTCAGAGTAAATACTAGCTGAAAATTATGAAAAATGAATGAATAGATTTTGTAATTACCTCATATTTTGACAACTTCATGTCATAAAGGATACTTTTCACATACCTATGTCACGTGTAGGATTAGCACTGGACTATGAACCATAAGGTCAGCTGTTCAAACCCATTAGCTGTTCAAACCCTCAGAAACTCCATACAGGGTCACCATGAGTCAGAGTCTATTCTACTGGAAGGCACTTAATGACAGCATGTCAAATGTAACAACTCAATGGTACTTAACAACAACAATGAGAATGTCAAATGTAAACACCTCCTCTGACAAAGTGATGTAGTCTCCTGAAGTGCTGTATGATGTTTCCCCCTTTATGCCTATCTTTTGTTCCAAACTTCTTTTTTCATACAATATTGATCTAACAAATATGTTTCTGTTGTGAAATGTGTAAAAAGAAAGACTAAGGTCTTAGATAACAGCTTCCAATATATAGTGGCTTAAATATGAAATGTTTGTTTTTCTCTCATAAAACAGTTGGGCTAGACTACCGCAGTAGTGTGTCTCCTTGAGGTCATTAAAGAGTGTAATTTCTTTCCATTTTATTGCTTTGCCATCCCCTAAGGTACTGTATTTATCTGAAAGGTTAAAGTTGAGATATAGTCAAATCCTCATTGCAGCCATTTGGAAGGACATGAGGAAATCAAACTCCATGAAAGCAGTCTGCCTTAAGCTGGAGAGAGATTTCACTTTGTAAAAACACTTTCTCTTATATATGAGGGTAAGTGAAAAAGTATTTCTACAAATTTATAGAAATCTTTGTGAAAAAATATCAAAACTTTTTTTTTTAATTACCAAAATACTGTTTCTCAACATATCCTCCATCTACATCTATATACTTGAGTTGGTAATTTCATCCGTATAATTCTGTGCTGCAGCATAATATGCTGGATTACAAAGTCAGTTTGAACTGCAAGATTGATTCCACCAGCCACTCCTTGGAAACCCTATAAAAGGTCTCTATGGGTCATACCCAACTCAGTGGTACTTGACAACAATAACAATACTTTTAACAAAGAATTCTGTGCTCTTTGATTTTACCATATCAAAATGATAGTTCTGGCATTTTTTAGGGACTAAAGTCTTATTCTTTTTAAATACTGAGTTTGGGAAGCAAAAAGAAGCTTGAAAAGGACAATATCAGGGTTGTATGAAGGATGAGATAAGGTTTCCCAATGAAATTTTCATAGGACAGCACTTGGTACAATGAGCAGATGTATTGTAGTGATAGGGAAAAAAAACAACAAAAAACATCTTTGCCACAAATTTCCTGGTCTTTTTCTCACCAATGCAGTTTTCAGTTTTCTTAGAACTTCTTTATGATCAGCCCCCACAATCACCCTGTATCCTTAGGAAAAATCTATCAGGTTGCTCTTTTGGAGTCCTGAAAACAGTCATTATAACTTTTCTGTCTTGAATTTAATTGGCCCAGCAGAACCCCTAAAAAGTCACTATTTTGTTTGAACCCTTTTTTGTAGGTATACTAAGGAGACAAAGATAAATGTACTACTGACAGAAACTTGTCTGCTGTCATCCACTGACCATAAGACATGCTCAACCACATTTTGTTTGTAATAAACCCATGCATGTATGAACTGGAACCTTAGTAGTAATAATTTTTAAATTACTCTTGTATAAATAGCTTGAACCTTGTCACAGTGACACATTCATTTCACATTTTACATTTCATTATACAAAGTAATGTACAATTACGAACTTAAGACATACTCAATTTATGATGAACCACACTTACAACCATATTTTTTTGTGTGTGTCTGTATTCTTTTGCTGATGTTAATCTTATCATTTCATTAACAATATGCAATAC
Source organism: Chrysochloris asiatica (assembly GCF_000296735.1). Classification (NCBI taxonomy): domain Eukaryota; kingdom Metazoa; phylum Chordata; class Mammalia; order Afrosoricida; family Chrysochloridae; genus Chrysochloris; species Chrysochloris asiatica. The sequence goes on along the minus strand of NW_006408529.1, from coordinate 22,349,878 downwards.
ATACAATGTTGAAGCAAGTACTTTGCTGATGTTATTATTTTCATGACAAGTTTCAGTAAAAATAAAGATTGGATTATAAAGATGCCGATAATAAAAATCCATAATAATTTATATAAAAAACAATTATAAAATTTATATATAAAAAACAATTTAAGACAGAGTCAATAGAACCATACCATTATATGTCAGGGGCTCCCTATATATGTATCCAGTATTATTGTGATCATGTACAAAAGAAAATAATTTATTTTCGAGGTACAGCATAAGTATAACAACTTGACTGGCTTCTCACTCTTTTGCTTGTCTGGATTAGTTGTTGTTGTTGTTAGGTGCCATTGAGTCAGTGTCAACTCATAGTGCCCTTCTGTGCAGCAGAATGAAATACTACACAGTCCTGTGCCAAGCTCAGAAGTGTTGTTACATTTCAATCTATTGCTGCTACCACTGTGCCAATCCATCTCATTGAGAGTACTCCTCTTTAAAGCTGACCCTTCATTTTACCAAGCCTTAGGTCCTTCTCCAAGGACCGGTCCCTCCTGATAATATTTCTGAAAAATCTGAGCAATGAAGTCTGGCCATCCCAGCTTCTAAGGAGCATCTGGCTGTATTTCTTCAAAAACAGATTTGTTTGTTATTCTGGCAGTCCATGGTATTTTCAAATATTTTTCTCCAATACTGTAACTTAAATGCATCAATTCATCCATGCTCCTCCTTACTCATTGTCCAACTTTCACATGCATGTGAGACTATTGACAATACCATGCTTGGATCAGGCATATGTAAGTCCTCATTCTGACATCTTTGTTCTTGAACACTTTAAAGTATAGCAGATTTGCATAGTGCAATACATCCTTTGCTTTCTTATCTGTGCTCTCATGACTGCTGATGGTGGATTTAAGCAATATGCTGTCTTTGTTATCTTCAGTCTTCCCTCATTTTATCATACTGTTATTTATTGCCCAGTTGTGAGGATTTTTGTTTCCTTTAAATTGAGGAGTAACCCATACTGAAAACTGTGGACCTTCATCTACATCAGTAAGTATTTTAAGTTCTCTTTCTTAACTTCCAGCAAGCAAGTTTGTATTATTTGCATATTGCAGGTTTTTAGTGACTCTTCCTCCAATTTTGATGCCATGTTCTTCTTTGTATAATGCAGCTTTATGGATTATTGACTCAGCAAACAGATTGAATAAGTAGGGTAGAAAAACATAACGCTGGTACACACCTCTCCTTATTCTAAACCCTATAGCGTCCCCTTATGTTATGTTAAAACTTTTTCTTCTTTGTCTATTTAGTTTCCTCTTGAGCACAACTAAGTGTTCCTGAATATCCATTCTATGCAATATTGTCCTTAGCTTGTCATGATCCAAATAGTCAAAATCCTTTGTTTTCAGTCAAAATCCATCTGACATCATTAATATATTTCTCATTCTACAGCTTCATCTGAATCTGGTTTGAAGCTCTAGCAAAAAGAATCTGGTAATTTAAAGATTAATTGTTAAACAATGATATCTTATTATTCATCAATCAGTTATCTATTATTTGATACATTCATTGTCCTTCTTAGTTAATACATTCCCCTAGTTGTTACATCATTCATTTTCCAAGAGACCTGATATTAAATGGGCAAAACAATAATATTACATAAGACAGGATATAGGATTATGTTAATACTATTTTTGTATTCTCTGTTACCATTATCAAAAGAACAGTTTCTCAGGTATAATTTTACTTCAGTTTTTCAAAATAATTCAAATAACACAATAGGTATTGTGTGGTTGAAAATTTAAATATAAATAAAACATTTAAATACATCTTTATTGTTATTTTAAGCGTTGCCAAATTGGTTCTGACTCATAGTGACCCTGTATGGGTTTCTAAGGAGCAGCTGGTGAGTTTGAACAGCCGACCTTGTGGTTCAAACTGACCTTGTGATAGAGTGCTTATCCTGCAGTACTTCAGTCAGTACTCTGCACATAACTGTCAAGTCACTCCCCATTGTTCTAGAACTACCTTGATTAGCATGAAGATTCCTGAGATTAAGCCCCTTTTTTATTTGTTCTCTCTTTTGGAAGTCAGTAGTTTAAATCTTCCCTTTACTCCTTGAGAGAAAGATGAGACTTTCTGCTCCAATAAAGATTTATACAGCCTTAGAAACCTTATACAGTGTCACTGTGAATGGGGACTTACTAGGTGGCACACAACCACCAACTATCAATTCTCTTTTGGAAGCAGAAACTTGAACTATGTTTGCTGATTCATTTCACTACACAAAATCTGCAAGTTCCAGCAAACCAGCTTCCATTGGTACCCTATCAGGTAACATCAGTCAATCCTTCTTAAGATGGTTACTATAAATCTGCAAAATATTTTTAGTCTCATTAGGATGATTTATCATAGATAATAGCTATTATACTATAAAGAACATCAAAAATGATGTAAAATGTTATAATGCATCTATTAAAAATAAATCCATTAGTTTTCAATATGGAAGTTCGTGGTGTTCAGGTTGCTTTCTCCCATCTAAATGGAACATTGAATCCAAACAGGAATGGTATAGTTATTACAGGTGGTACTTGAATAGATCTTTAGGGTAAAGGTTAACATTGGTTCGAATTATTGCTGAACAAGCATACTAATCTCTATTTATATGATTGTTTGTCATGTATTGAGTGCTTCAAACAGTCTGTATAAATAATATGGAAACAAGGTTGGCTAATAAGTATGCCAAGATTTCCTCCGCTGGGCTAAACATTTTATCATACATATACAGATTTTATGCTCTAGAGTAAGTACAAAAACTCTGTCATTATCCAAACAAGTCCTACCAGCCTTAGAAAACTTGCTTTCTACTAAAATATGGTTCCTATATATAAGGAAACAAATTCTAAGCCCTATTTTGTGCTGAGATCATAGAGTATTTACTGAATGCCCTGAGATTAATTAAAAATGAATAAGATTATGTACTATTTGAATATGTGGCCCTGTGCTCTATATGCTGTGTATACAAATAATCTCTTTCTCTTCTAGGCAGCAATATCTTTACATTACATTAAGAAAGAGAGTGTTTTAGGCACTTTTTTTGTGTTCATGGTCTGTGACATTGAGGCAGGGATTATCTGAGAGTCAAACAGCATTTAGTGTGCTCTTTATTTCTATTCTTTCTCAGGTAAAAATATAAAAGACTTTTGTTATCACTCACCAATAGTTAGGGTCAAAAGAATCTCCTTTGTTTATACAAAGGTGATTTTTATGAACTCATAAATTTGGCAGTAAATGCTTTTCTGAATGATAATGAATATAATAATGTAATTTCAAGTTTCTTATTTTACCCTCAAGATTTATTCAGCATTCCAAGCAGCCCTCTGACATTGTAGATGAATAGGTATGTTCAGGTATTACCATCTTTAAGGCAAATAATTGGCACTGTGCGTTAATACACTGGACTGCAAAGTCATTTAAACTGCAAGGGTGTGCTTCAAGCTCACAAGCTGCTCCTAGGAAAGTCTATACAGGGTCAGCAAAGGTCAAACCAACTTGGTGGCACTTAACAACAAACAACAAAGATATTTTTTGGACTCCTGTAGGATTAAACCCTGAACTGCTAGCTGCTAGGTCAGCATTTCAAACACACCAGCCACTCCTTGGAAACCCTATGCAGGAACTGACATGATGACATTTAACAATAACAAAGATGTATTTAAGTGTTTTGTTTATTTAAATCAATATTTAAATTTCAACCACAAAATACTAATTGTGTTAAGCATTTGTTATATGGATTATTTTGAAAAGTTGAAGTAAAATTATGCCTGAGAAACTGTTCTTTCAATAATGGTAACATAGAATGAAAACTAAGTTTTAACATAAAGTCTACATCCTGTCTTATCTGATATTGTTTTGTACATTCACTATCATGTGTCTTGAAAAATGACTGAGGCAACAATCAAAGACACTAGGAGAATATACTAAGAAAGAAGATGAGTGTATCAAATAATAAATAACTGATAGATGAATAATAAGATCTCATTATTTGTTTAACAATTAATTTTATACTTAACAGATTGCTTTTGTTTTCTCAAATGTTTTGCCTTTGTCATCAAAAGCACTGCCTATAATTTAACTTAATAATTATCAGAAATGAACACAGCAGATATGTGTCATCTTCTCTTAGTTCCTTTCATTGTCTTTCATTTTCACTGTGGATGATTTAGTCATTTATTTGTAATCTGAAAGTCCAATTGAATATTGAAAAATATAATTGCAATGGAAACATTCAGAGGAAGCAACTTTTAATATTAAAATAATGTTTTCTTAGAGTCTTCTCTTTGATTTATTCTATGTATACCATATAGCATGTTTACTCTTTCAATGAAATGAATATGTAGAGTAATTTCATAAAGCCTAATGATATCAAGGCAGGGCACCTTCTCAATTGACTGAAGATATATAGACACCTTGCCTTCCTTCAACCTTTCCTCTTTTCCTCCTTTTTTCCCCCTTGTCTTCCTTCACTCTCTCTTTCTAACTTTATGCAGTTGTCCTCCTGTGCTCAAGTTTGCTTGCATTTTGTAAAATCATATTTTCTTAGCGATATTTTTATTTTGTTCAGTTTAAGATTGTTTAAACTGAGATAGTTAAGTTATTTATACAAGTAATGATCAGAGCGTATTGTGTCATTTCAAATGATAAAATATATGTGTGTTTCTGTGTATATATATATACACAGTATATATATATATACTGCTGTGGAGTTGGTCCTGATACATAGTGACCCAGTATAGCATTTTCAAGAAGCAAATGATGAGTTTGAACTTCTGACCTTGCAATCAAGCCTACTTTGTGGTCCAGTACATTATTCTGCAGTATCACACCAGGACTCCATA
>NW_006408529.1:22335823-22343747 GCF_000296735.1 Chrysochloris asiatica | reverse complement strand
TGACTAAATGGTCCCTAATAACAATATATGGTGGTGGTGGTTATCTGATGTGGAGTCAGTTCAGACTCACAGCAACCCTGCATAGGATTTCAAGGATGTAAATCTTTACAGGAGCAGGAAGCTTCATCTTTATCCAGTGGAAAAACTGATAGTTTCAAACTGCTCACATTGAGGTTAGTAGCTAAACTCCCAACCACTACACTTCCAGAGTTCCTTCACAATAGATATAAGAGCTGAATAGAAAATTATGAAGGGCAGCTTGAGAAGAAAAAACTCAAATATTAGAATAAATGCACAAAGAACTAAAGTTAGAAAAACAAAAGGGAAGAACACTCTCAACATTTCTCAAGCTAAGGGAACTAAAGAAAAAATTCAATACTTCACACGCAATACTGAAGGATTCTATGGGCAGAATATTGAATGATGCATAAAGCATCAAAAAAGGATGGGAGAAATACACAGAGTCACTGTATCCAAAAGAAATTTTCAATGTTCAACCATTTCAAGAGTTGTTGTTGAGTTTCATCAAGTCAGTTCTGACCCATAATAACCATGTGTAGGGTTTCCAAGGAGCAGTTGGTGAGCTTGAACCACTGACCATGCAGTTCAAACCAACTCTTAAGTCCATCACAAAACCCCACAGAGCTACGCCAGGACTCCATTTTAAGAAGTTGCATATGATAAAAAGCCAGTGATATTGAAGGAAGAGGGCAAAGGTGCACTGAAGGCATTGTCAAAGAGCAATTGATGGAACACAAATTGAAATCTTTCAATAAACTGGAGGCACTTACTTATCTATGCCAAGAAATCTGGCCAACTGTTTGGAAGAGATCCACATCTGTGCCAATTTCAAAGAGAGGTGACCCAACAAATGAAGAAATCATAGAATAATATCATTAACATCTCATGCAAGTATATTTTTCTAAACATAATTATAAATGGCTGCAGCAGTACATTAACAGGGGATTGACAGAGGTTCAAACCAGATTCAGACAAGGCTGTGGAACACGGGATATCATTGCTGAGGCAGATGGATTTTGGCTGAAAGCAGAGAATTCCCGAAAGATGTTGAGCAGTTCTTATGACTAGGCAAATGCTTTCGGTTGTATGGATCATGACAAGCTATGGACAACACTGTGGAGAAGGCATATTCCAGAACACTTAATTGTACTCATGAGTAACCTGTACATACACCAAGAGGCAATTGTTGAAACAGAACAAGAGAACACTGATTGGTTTAAAATTAGGAAAATTGTGCAGCAGGGTTGTATTCTTTCACCACATGTGTTCAATCTGTATGCTGAATAAATAATTCAAGAAGCTGGACAATATGAAGAAAAACATGGCATCAGATTTGGAGGAAGACCCATTAACAACTTGAACTATGCAGATGATACAACCTTGCTGAAAGTAAAGTGGACTTAACATATTTACTGATAAAGAACAAAAACCACAGTCTTCGGTATAAGTTACACCTCAATGTAAAGAAATAAAAATCCTCACTACTAAACCAATAAATAACATCAAGATAAATAGAGAAAAGGTTGAAATTGTCAAAGATTTCAGTTAGCTCAGATAAACCATCAACACTTATGGAAGTAGCAGTCAAGAAGCCAAATGTATTGCATTAAACATCTGCTGCACAAGACCTCTTTAAAATATTGAGGAGCAAAGATATTAATTTGAGGACTAAGTTGCATTGGACTCAAGCCATGGTATTTTCAATAACCTCATATGCATGTGAAAGTTGGACAATGAATAAAGAAGATCATATAAGAGTTGATGCATTTTTATGGTGTTGGAGGACAATATTAAAAATTCAATAGACTTCCAGAATAATAAACTAATCTATATTGGAAGAAGTATAGCCAGAACGTTCCTTAGAAGTCAGGATGGCCAGACTTTGTCTCCCATAATTCAGACATATTACCAGGAAAGACCAATCCCTGGAGAAGGACATAATACTTGGTAAAGAGGACGATCAGGGAAAAGGAAGACCCCAAATGAGATGGATCAGCACTGTGACAGTAACAATGGGCTCAAGTATAGCAAAGATTGTGAGGCTGGTGCAGGACTGGGCAGTGCTTCATTCTATTTTGCATAGGTTCTCTGTGAGTCAACAGTTCAAGCTCACCAGTTGCTCCTCAGAAACTCTCTACAGTGTTACTATGACTTGGAACTGACTTGACAGTACTTAACAACAACAACAATATTCATATCTATCTATCTATCTATCTATCTATCTATCTACATGGTGCACAGTGGCTCCATATTAAGAACTGGATTGCAAACCACAAGGTTCATGGTTGGAGTTATCCAACAGCTAAAGTAAAAAAAAAAAGTTAAGTGCTGTCAAGTTGATTCTGATCCATAGCGACCTTGTATAGGGTTTCCAATGAGAGTCTGGTGAGCCTGAATAACTGACTTTGTGGTTCATACTGACTTTACAGTCCAGTGTATTAACCCACAACACCACAACAGGACTCCAACACACACAAACACGCACACATATGTTTAAACATACGCACACATTTTATATATGTATGTCGACTCGATGGCACTCAGCAACAACAACAATCTAGATATATAGATATATGACAGAAAGATAGATAGATAGATAGATAGATAGATAGATAGATAGATAGAGAAAGAGTTGCTTTGAACCACAAGATTGGTGATTCTAGCTCACCAGCCACTCCACATAAACTGTAAACAATGTCACTATGGGTCGGAATCCACTCGACATATGTTGCTGTTAAGTACCTTAGAGTCAGTTATGACTCAAAGTGACCCTGTATAAGGTTTCTCAGGAGCTGCTGATGAGTTTGCACCATGGACCTTGTGGTTTAAATGGGCTTGAGTTCCATTCCTTATCCTGCAGTGCCATATCAGGACTTCCACATATATACATATATATAAAGTAAACCCATTGTTGGTGAGACTATTCCAACTCACATCAACTATAAAAAACAGAGTAGAACTGCTCTGTAAAGTTTCCAATCTGTATGGAAGCATCTTTCTCCTATTGCATACTATTGAGTTGAGATCACAGAACGTTTGATTAGCAGCCAAGTACTTATCATCTGTGCCACCAAGTTACCTTTTAGGAGTTATGTTGCAAACCTAAAATGCTAACTACACCACTCAATATATTGTTTTTGTCAGGTGCCATTGATTCAGCACCAATTCATAGTGACCCTGTGAACAACAGAATGAAACATTGCTCAGTCCTGTGCCTTCCTTACAGTTGTTTTTATGACTGAGTCCATTTTTCTTGCCACTGTATCAATCCATCTCATTGGGTGTCTTCATCGTTCTCACTGACCCTCCACTTTACCAAGCATGATTTCTTCTCCGGGGACTGATCCCTCCTAACAACATGCCTGAAGCATGAGAGACAAAATCTGGCCATTCTCACTTCTAAGAAGCATTCTGGCAACACTTCTTCCAAGACAGATTTGTTTGTTCTTCTGACAATCCTTCATACTTTCAATATTCTTCACTAACACCATATTTCAAATGCATTGATTCTTCTACAGTCTTCTTCGTTCATTATATTATGATAATTTGAGTACATTCTTCAAGAAAGGCATAGATTTTATAATTTCTGAAAATTACATTACAATTTTTTGAAAATTTTTGTGTGTATGATTTAGGTGAATGTTACAGAGTAAGTTGGTTTTCCATTGAACAATACATACACATTTTATTTTGCAACATCGATTGCATTCCACACAATTGGTGGCATATACTCACACCTCCTGCCACTTGGTTTCTCTGGCTGCCAAATTGAACATCTCACACCCCACCGCTTATGCCACCCTACGGATTGCTAGAGTGCACTAACATCTGCTATCACTCTGCTTCCTTGAAGAGCAGTACCACACACTCCTGTGCTACTGAGTCAGCAACTGGTAGCTCCACCAACTATGCAACCCATGAGGTGCTGCAGTGCCACCGCCAAATGACTGCAAGCATGTCTTCATCGCACCCACCCTCCCCCTCTACCACACTAACCCCCCTTGACTGGTAGCATTTGCTATCTTGCTATTTGCCTGGTTATTGGGGTATCTACTTCACTAATGTCACACCTGCAACTGACAGTGTAAGCTGCTGTGCCACTCCACCCATACAGACAGCTGAATCCTGCAAACATTACCCCAACCCTGGAAACTGGTGAAGAGCATCCACTCATAACCTGGTGACTGGTAAGAGTGCAGTGTGCACCCAAGCTGCATAACCAGACGACATCACCACAGAAGCAATGCTCAACACATCCTGATAGGCGCCACCTTCACCTTTGGCTAACAACAAACAGGAGTTCCTAGTGTTTTATCCAACACACATCCAAACACTTACAGTATGCCAACTGCATATGCACTGTTAGGTTCTTGTCATTGTTAAGTGCCATCAAGTTGGTACCAACTCATAAGGACCTTATGAACAACAGAACAAAACACTGTCTAATCCTGGACCAATCTCACAATCATTGATATCCTTGAGCCCATAGTTATTGCCACTGTGCCAAACTGTCTTGTTGAGGGTCTCCCTCTTTTTCTCCTGACCCTCTACTTTATTAAGCATGATGTCCTTCTCCGTGGACTTCTCCCTCCCGATATGTCTAAAGTATGAGAGACAAAGTCTGGCCATCCTGGCTGCCAAGGTTCATTCTGGCTGTACTTCTTCCAACATAGATTTGATTGTTCTTTTGGTGACCTATGGTACTTTCACTATTCTCCTCCAACACCGTAACTCAAATACATCAATTCTTCTATGGTCTTTATTCGCTGTCCAACTTTAACATGCATTTGAGGTTACTGAAAACACCATAGCTTGGGTCCAGTGCAACTTAGTTCTTCTAATCTTTGTCTTGAACACTTTAAAGAAGAAACTTGTTCAGCAGACTTACCCAATGCAATATGTAGTTTGATTTTTTTAACTTCTGCTTCTATGAGTGTTGATGGTTGATCCGAGCAAAATGAAGTCTTTGACCCCCCATTATGTACTAAAAGTCCAAATTGTGCACACATAGAGGACCTATCAAATCCATTCAGGAACTACTCCTTCACAGAAAATACAGAGACATCCTGTCCTGCCTTCCAATGGTTGCACTAATTGCTAGCAGCTACCTAGGAGAACCCCAGGGTAAACTGCCAATGAATACTCTGCCCACCTGGATACAGTTGGTGAATTTGCCCTTATTATCAGGAGTCCCGGTGTGGCGCTGAGGGTTAATGCGCCAGACTGTAAAGTTTGAACTGCAAGGTCGGCAGTTCAAGCTCACCAGCTGTTTCTCCGAAGCCCTAAACAGGGTCGCTATGGATTGGAATAGACTTGATGGCACTCGACAACAACAATCAGATTACTGATCAACAGCATGCCCATTCCACCCACCTGGGAGTATCAAAATAAACAAAACACCAAGATGAAGCAAGCAAATAGCCAGATAATAAATAAAATACCTCAATGTCTCAAAGATAGCAGAAAATATCAATCATATAAAAATAGGACAATATAGCTTAATGAATTTGTCAAATAAAGGAGCATACAACATTTCTGAGGAAAAAAAAAAAAAAAACAGTAATAGAAGTACCAGATAAGGAATTCAAGAGACTAAGATATAGGATTCTCAAGGATATCAAGGAAAGCACAGAAAAATGTAAGGAATATACACAAAAATCTAAAAGAAATCAGGAAAATAATGCAAGTGCAAAATAACAAAACATACACACAATAAGAAACAATACAAAAAAAACAAATAAAAATTCAGAAGATTAGCAATAAAATACCAGAAATGGATAACTCAATGGAAGGATCAAGAACTAATACTAGATCAATGAAAGTTATAATTCACGAAATTGAAGAAAAATCTCTTGGTATTTATTAATCTGAACAAAAAATGAAAAAGACTGAATTCTGTGGGACACTATTGAGAGGAATAATATGCAAGATGGAATTCTAAAATAGGAGGAGACCACCCCTCCAATAAAAACCCAAAAAACAAAAAACATAAAAGAAAGTATACTGGCATAAAACTTCTGTAATATCATGAAAGATAAGGTTTCTATCTGAGAAGCTCAAAGATCTCCTAAAGAAAGATACCAATACATACCATAATCAAACTTCCCAAACAAAAAGTCAAGAAATAATTCTGAGAGCAATTCAGGAAAAACAAAGTATCACCTACAAGGGATAACCAATAAGGCTAAGATCTGGCTTCTTGGCAGAAATCATGCTTGTAGAAAGACAGTGGGATGAAATATATGAAACCTTGAAAGAAAGAAATGCCAACCAAGAGTCATACATCCAGTAAAACTTTCTCGAATAAAACAGTAAACTTAGGACTTTGGCAGAAAACCATAAATTAAGGTTTATCAGTAACTTCAGGAACTTTTTTGACAAATCTATGTGTCTGGCATCCAACTATGTCTTATGATACTTAAGTTCAAATTTTTTTCAAGTATGTGTTATATTAATAGCTTAGAATGTTTAGAACTGGTTTCTTAATATTCCATAGTAAGTGGGATAGAATAAGCTTCAGGTCTTTCCAAAATGCTCTTTACAGTAAAAGTATGTTCATCTACCATTTTTAGTAACTTTAAAAACAACTACTCTTCCTTATTACTTGTTATTTTTTGTTAAGTTTTGTCTCATAATGACCCTGTTTAGAGTTTTTGAGGAGTGGCTGGTGGATTTGAACTGCCAAACTTGCTGTTCAAGCTGACCTTGCCATGCAGTGGTTATCCTACAATGCCAGGAATCCCCTGTTTTACTAATAATGTACTATACACCTAAAATACACACACATTGAAATATCTAACATATACAAACATCTGAAATAGCATGTGTTTAAGAATATTCACTACAGAATTAAACACAAAACTGTATTGGTTGATAGCTATTCTGTACTATCATTTGCAGAAGTAATAACTGTTCTTTGTGTTGCCAAAACTAATGTAAAACTTTATGCCTCTCTAAAATTTATATTTTTATGAAATAAAAGGCTTAATGTAGAATTTGTACATCCAGTATAAGTAATTCATAAAAGTTTTTTATTATTTATTTTGAGCAACATGCATACCCTATAGTTCTGTAATCTTTTCTCACATTTCTATCTTCTATCATAGAGACAGGGTTGATACAAATTATGTATGTCAAATATTGATGGAAAATTCCATAGAGATCTATTTTGAAATAGAGTTTTTTCTAGTTTATCTTCTCTTTGATTCAAATTGCTTCACTTGAGGCATTCAGAATGAAAAAAGGGATTCTCTCATTCTGAAATTTTTCAATGTGTTCTTATCCTTGGTTAAAAGAAAAATCAATTTCCCATAGCATCAGGAATGAAGGTTATCACTAGTATTACTGAAGCTCCTTAATGTGTCAGCAAAAAGTTTGGGAAGAGTAGAAATGCTGCTATCATTTCACAGAGGTTTTTTTTACTTTTTTGCACAGCTAATGCTGCACCCCTACAAAGGATGCACTGCTATGTATATATGTATATTGTGGTGGTCCTTTTAGGTAAGAGTCAATTCTTCTTTAGATTAGAAATTTAAACTTGTATAATTATAAATGCATTTTACAATCAAGCACAGTCCAATCATTTTTATTAAAATTAGAAAGCAGCACGCCCCCCCCCACACACACTCTGGAAAAAATAAGTGTCTGAATTCAGCAGTGTAATTGATAAGAAAGAGCTTTACTAACTGAAACAGTTGGGTCCAAGGTAGTAAGTCATATGAGGCCCAAAAGAGAAAGGCAGGAAGACCAGGATCAACCGACTTCTCCTGAGATCAAGGGTTCATCTGTATGTTCATTGATCCAGTGAGATTTTGGGATCTCTGAGATATTTGTCTTGCTCATTGAGAGAACAAGACAAAGAAGATTATCTTTTCCTTCACGAAGAGATATCTGTAATGAATGC
>NW_006408529.1:22333685-22334763 GCF_000296735.1 Chrysochloris asiatica | reverse complement strand
GTCAGCCATACAACAGAATACCAGGCACAGCAGATCCAGGGCAGAGCTCAAAAACTCAGAACCACATAGCTAGGAATATTTAAAAAGTTTGAAGGCTTATAGCTAGTGGAACTTGAAGAAGAAGTAAGAAATTGAATACTTTTGAATCTGTCGGGCTCTGAGACCCAGAGTCGACGTCTTGGGAGAGACCAAATGGCAAGACCAAGTGGAGGAGCAGAAACACCATGTAAAAACACCACACTTGGAGCAAAGGTGGAAAATACACTTTGTCAGTTTTGCTTTGTTCTGATTTCACTTTTTTTTTTTTTTTTTGATCATTGGCATGCCCATTATTTGTGTACCTCCATTCTGGTGACTAGAGGGGGATTCCTGAGCCAATGGAACCCTCCAACCTCACCACTGGTGGGTTCTTCTGCCACACAAGTACACAGATACTCAGCCCAAGAGAAGGCCCTGAACTCTTTTTTTTTTTTAATACAAGAAAGGCCAAGACAGGGCTATAGAGAGGGAAAGAGAGTTTAAAAATAAAACAGGCTGAAAATTAAATTAAAGCTTGAGGTATAGCATAACAACCAACAGTGGCATCTTGAAATCTCTCAGGCAGCTTTGAAAGCAAGAAGCTGAAGAGAGGGCATTAAAGTCATACTCATATGAGGCTACAGATTTGTTTTTCCTTCTCTTTCTCCTCTCTCTTTTCTGTGATTAGAGACTTCAATATTCAGTCTAGTTTTGTTTTGTTGTTGTTGTTTTTTGGGTTTTTTTTTTCTGTTTCTGTTTTCATGTTTTATGCTCCCCCTTCTACCTTAGGGGGATTCTTTCTTTCCCTATATTACCCAAGAAGAGATAGCAACTGCTGCCATGTAGTCAAGCTACAACCACACTCTATAAAAACCAAAACCCAGGAAAGAGCCATTACTAACTGCCATATACCAGGGAGGCAGACAACATCTGTGAAAATTATTCTGAGTTAAGCAATAAGAAGATTGAAAAGGAAAGCCCACATCCTGATCACATCTTCCTGGAAGAGAATTTCTCATCCAGCCTCAAAAGTGAAAACATACACATTCAAGAATCTCAA
>NW_006408529.1:22310246-22315315 GCF_000296735.1 Chrysochloris asiatica | reverse complement strand
CTTTGGTTGATTGATGATGCACAGAGGGGATTGTGATCATTGCAATGAAATGAAATATGATAGGATGAATGTAAAACTAATGTTCTCCCATGTAAACTGTCACACAATTCACAATAAAACATAAAAAAGAAGAAGAAGAAGAAGAGGGGAGTGGTTGATCTTGCCATCCAGGAGGAAGGGCCCTGGGACCATCAAAGGTAGTAGAGCGGAAGCAGAGTGTGGGATCCTATACAGAGAAGCAGAGATGCCAGAGATGGTGGCAGAGATGATGACGTGGAAAAATGGAGTGGTTGGGGACTTTAGACTCATGGAGGGAGAGAGGCTGTGTGCTGGTGGCTGGGGAGTGGGGCATGTTTGCAGGGTATGCCCTGTGGTTGTTTGACTAATTGCATATTCCTGAGTGTTTTGGTGTACATCAAAAATAATAATAATAATAACAAAAGAGAGGGAATAGAAGCAAATACTGGTGAATGACAATGCAAAGAGGGGATTGTAATCAATGCAATGAAATGAAATACGATAGGATGAGTGTAAAGCTGATGTTCTCCCATGTAAACTAGCACTCAATTCATGATAAAAACTTAAAAAAAAAAAAAGTAATGAATTTTTTCCCACAAACTTTTTATATCCCCTCATAATGTGATCTATGAATACTAATTTTTTAAGATACTTGCAGATAGTATAGGATAAAATGGAGGATTTCTCTGATTTTGTTTAATACATTTTCATTAAGTAGGGTAAACAAAATGATTACCTGTAAGGATTTTTAGAGTCTTCTATACATTTCTAAAACGTATCAGATTATAAAAGCTTTTTTTAAAAATGATGTATCTGGTAGAACTAGTGCTCTTCTGAAAACTCCTAAAGTTCTGTGAACCCCTGGTATATAATAATAATGTCATCAGTTCCTTCATGAAGAAAACCTAGAAATTTGACTTCTGTTTTTATTTTGGCTCATTCTAGTTAAAGGCATTCTATATCTAATGGCATATTCTATTGTTAATTGCCATTGAATTGGTTCTGATTAATAAATATCCTGTTTAGGATTTTTAAGCAGTAGTTTTGGGTTTGAACCACCAACCTTGTGGTTAGCAGTACTGGACTGCTCCTACAGTGCCACTCCAGGACTCCATAATGTGAATATTGTTGTTGTCATTAAATGCATTCAAGTTGGTTCTGGCCCATAATGACCCTGTATAGGCTTTCCGAGGAGTAGCAGGTGAGCTTGAACTATCAACCTTACAGTTCAAAGGAATTTGCAGTCCAGCACATTAACTCACAGTGCCATACCAGAAGCTCTGGTAACATAGTGGTTACAAGTAGACTGCTAACCTCAAGGTCAGCAGTTCGAAACTACCAGCCATTCAATGGGAAAAAGATGAGGCTTTCTTCTCCCATGAAGATTTACAGCCTCAGAAACCCTATACAGGGTCGCTGTGAATCAGAACTGACTCCACAGCATACCACCACCCTAATGTGAATACTTTCCCCTATTTTAAAGGTATTAAGTTCCATATTTAAAGCTATGAGCCATCCCTAAATTGTAGTCTTGTATCTCTAATAGCCTATTAGATTATTCAATACCATAAATATATTTTAAATTGCATTCAAATTTCCTCCTCTACAATTCTAGCTGATCCCCTTTGAAAACACAACAAAATAAACCGTCACTACAAGAAGAATTGATGCTTTTGAGTTGTGGTGCTGTAGGAGAATATTGAAAGTGCCATGGGCTGCCAAAAGAATCAATAGGTCCATTTTAGAAGAAGTGCAGCCAGAGTGCTCCTTGGAGGCCAAGATGTCCAAACTTCGTCTCTCATTATTCAGACATATTGTCAGGAGGGACTAGTCGCTGGAGAAGGATGCCATGTTTGGTAAGGTGGAAGGTCAAAGAAAAAGACCTCCTATGAGATGGATTGGCCAAGTGGCAGCATCGATGGCCTCAAACGTGGCAACAGTAGTGAGGTTGGCCCAGGCAGTGTTTCTTTCTGCTGTGCATAAGGTCAGTATGAGTTGGTACTGACTCGATGACATATAACAACAACAACAAACAACAGGAATGGAGTTTTAATGTGGTCCTGTAGGATACACTCTGGACTTACTGCAAGGTTCTACTAGCTGGTCCTCGTAAATCCTATACAGGATCCCTATGAGTCAGAACTGACTCAATGACACTTTATAGCAACAACAAGAATACAAGGAGTTCAAATATGGCAACAATTTTGAGGATAGCAGATGACAGGGCAGTCTTTTGTTCTGTTTTATGTATGGTTGCTCTAAATCAGAATCAACTTGAAGACATATAACAACAATAAAAACAACAGCAATAATAATAATTACTAATATTTATTGAGACATCATGTGCCAGTCACTTTACTAGGATTAACTTTATCAGTTCTCACAAAAGAAAACCAAAAATTTCAGAAAGGTTAACCTAACAAAAAACCCTGTTACTTGTCCGTGATTTCTCAGATCATAACTCTTGAGACAAGTTAGGCACCTAGTACATTTTCATCAGAGCCACATTTTTAGTTATTATTATTTTTTCCTCTCACTATGTATAATTTATGTCTTGTATAACAGTATGGAGTCCTGGTGTGGCACTATGGGTTAATGTGCCAGACTGCAAAGCCATTTGAACTGCAAGGTCGGCAGTTCAAGCTCACCAGCTGCTCCTGTGAAATCCTATAGAGGGATGTTATGGTCAGAATCGACTTGACAGCACTTAACAACAACAACAATAACATAACAGTATAGCTTTTCTAAAGATAGAGGCTTAACTAACCTATAGGTGCTCTCAGCTCCACTCAATCATTAAATGTTATCCAGTTCCCTCCATTATATTTCAAACATTTGGTCCATTTTGTTCATTTCCATAAACAATATCATATACTTCCATCACTGTTGTTGTTCTTAAGTGCTGTGGAGTCGGTTCCGACTCATAGCAACCCTGTACAGGGTTTCTGAGACTGTAAATGTTTACGGAAGCAGTAAGCCTCATCTTTCTCCCACAGAATAGTTGGTAGTTTTGAACTGCTGACCTTGTGGTTCACAGCCCAATTCATAACCACTACGCTACCAGTGCTCCTTACTGTTGTTTCTAAGTACCATTAAATTGATTCTGACTCATAGCGACAATATAAATATGGTTTCTAATAAGTGGCTGGTGGATTTGAACAGCTGACATTGCAGTTAGCAGTCCAGTGCTTATCCTACAGTACCACACCAGTAAAAACATTTTACTACTGTTGTCAAGTTCCACTCTCTTCCACCCCACACAGTTGGTACACAGCTAGCTACCAGATTAACCTTCTGCAAAATTATATTGTCACCATGTTATTCATATATCTCAATTATTCTTTCTTCTTAAAAATAAATTATATTACCCTTAACTGCTGCTACAGACTGTTTAACATGATTTTTCAATATTTTTATAAATTTAGCCTCTATCCCAACAAAGGAACCGAC
The DNA here is from genome assembly GCF_000296735.1 of Chrysochloris asiatica. Lineage (NCBI taxonomy): Eukaryota > Metazoa > Chordata > Mammalia > Afrosoricida > Chrysochloridae > Chrysochloris > Chrysochloris asiatica. The sequence continues at coordinate 22,311,847 of NW_006408529.1, read as the reverse complement.
TAAACATGGATTCAGTGTTCTCTCTAAATCCTGACACTTGTATTCACATACATTTTTTTCCTTAAAATATGAAATATCCATTTCTCTTCTGTATTGCTAGGGTTTGAGGTCTCTATCCCAAAACACAAGCCACACACTACAAGTACATGAAGTCACTTTGTTCACATTAAGAAGAAACTGAACAAGGTTAGTTTTACCTGTGGCCAGGTACCTGTACCAGCCTGCACCGATTCTATGGCTAGAGAGTCACCCCTCATGGCCAGTGCAAAGCTGTTTTTCTGTGTACACCACTCTTTTACTACAATTGAAGCAGGCCTTTTTCCTCCTCATTGGGAAGAGATATAGAAGTGGACCTGGGTAGGTACCATATGTTGACCATGCATAAGGGAGAGACAGAAGTTTTTGTGTACTTAGAATAGGGAAGAAGACTCCTTTGCACAGAGAACAGACCAGCGTATTAGAGAATAATTTGGGCCCATGGTCCCTGCTTTGGTTACCCATATGGGACACCTGGAGGCAGACAATTCTCTCAACATATTTGCTGCTTTTGCATTTTATCACAAATTTAAAACTATGAAGGATTATATTTGTAAAATATTGTTTAGTGCAGTTGAGTCAATTCTGACTCATAGGGTTTTCAAAGTTTTAAATCTTGGTAGTAGAAAAAGGCTCATCTTTCTCCTCCAGAGAGTCTGACCAGCTCAAACAGCAGATGTGGTTCACAACACAGTCCTTCTGGTAATATCATTATGATAAATTTGTTAAAGTACCTATCATTCCTGGTTTATTCTTTAATACACATAACCAGTACTGCAGTTTAATGAACATTCTACAAAGAGGCTGATTTTTAAATGCATGGTTCTCTTTTTTACTTATTAAACAATAATCTGCTATATAATATTTTTATTTTTCTACCCAAATATAGCAAGAAAATGAGATAAGTCATTTAATTGATTAAAAGGGAAGAAGGGAGTTATATTAAAGTCCTTGGAAACTTCTATATACTTATTATTTGGCATATGCACAGGAAGTTCTTTTACTAAGGTTAAATGAACCTTTCCCCTTTGTCCTCTAAAATTAGAAAATAATTGTTTAAATAATTCAAGAAAATAACACAGATGTTCATACTTTCAAATTAAAACTATCACACGAGACCTACTTAAAAGACCAAAAATAAAGGGAGAGAAAAAAATGAAAAATTAAATTTAGGAGCAGTTCAAATCATAGAATGATACATTCTTTGGCACTGTATGATAATGCACTGGATTGCAAGGTCAGTTTGAACCGCAAACTTGGCAGTTCAAGCTCACCAGACTCAGAAAACCTATATAGGATCATCATGAATTGGAAGCGACTCAACCACTTAACCACATAACAACATAGAGCTAAGTGACTCAAAAGTAAGTCTTAGATCAAAGTTGTTGTTATGGTTGATAGGTGCCATCGAGTCAGTACCAACTCATACCAAACTTATGGACAGTGAAATGAAACACTGCCCGATCCTGGGCCAATTTCACTATTGTTGCCACGCTTGAGTCCATCAATGCTGCCACTTGGCCAGTCCATCTCGTTGGGGGTCTTCCTCTTTTTCTCTGACCCTT
>NW_006408529.1:22302324-22309585 GCF_000296735.1 Chrysochloris asiatica | reverse complement strand
GTTGAATAAGTATGGTGAAAGAATACAACCTTGATGCACAATTTTCTTAATTTTAAACCATTCAGTGTTTTCAGGTTCTGTTTGAACAACTGCCTCTTGGTCCAGGTACAGATTCCTCTTGAGCAAAATAAATGTTCCGGAATACTCATATTTCACAATATTGTCCATAACTTGTCATGATCCACACAATCGAAAGCCTTTGTGCAGTCAATAAAGCATAGGTAAACATGTTTCTGATATTCTCTGCTTTTAGCCAAGGTCCATTGGACACCAGCAAGGATATCCCTCATTCCACAGCCTCTTCCTTATCCAGCTTGAACCTCTAGATGTCCTCTGTCAATGTATGCTTGCAGCCATTTCTGTATTACCTTTAACAACACTTTACTAGCATGGGATACCAGAGATTGTCCAATGATTTCTGCATTCTATTGGGTGACCTCTCTTTGGAATGGGCACAAATACAGTTCTCTTCCAATCAGTAAGCCAGATAGTTGTCTTCCAAATTTCTTGGCATAAATGAGTGAGTGCCTCCTGTGTGTGCCACATCACTTTCTTGAAAGATTTCAATTTGTATCTCATCAATTCCTGGTGCCTTGTTCTTTGCCAGTTCCTTCAATGCACCTTGGACTTCCTCCTTCAGTATCATTGGCTCTTGATCATATACTACCTCTTGAAACCGTTGAATATTAACCTTTTCCTTTTGGTACAGTGACTCTGTGTATTCCTTCCATCTTCTCTTGATGCATTCTGCATCATTCAATAATTTGCCCAGAGAATTCTTCAACAACAAAAGTCCAGGCTTGAATTTTTTCTTCATTTCTGCCCGCTTGAAAAATGCTGAGCATGTTCTTCCTTTTTGATTTTCTGATTACAGGTCTTTGCACATTTTGTTGTAATCTTTGGCTTTATCTTTTCAAGCTGAACTTCGAAATTTTCTGTTCAGCTCTTGTGCCTCCTCATTTCTTCCATTTGCTTTAGCATCTCTACTCTGGAGAGCATGTTTCTGTGTATCTTCTGACATCCATTTTGACCTTTTCCTTTTTTCCTGTCTTGTTAATGACTTTTTGCTTTCTTCATGTATGATGTTCTTGATGTCATTCCACAACTCTTCTGGTCTTCGGTCTTTAGTGTTTAATGTATCAAATCTGGTCTTCAGATGGTATCTAAACTCAGGTGGCATATATTCAAGGTCATATTTTGGCTCTTGTGGACTTGTTTTCATTTTCTTCAGCTTCAGTTTGAATTTGCATATCAGTAATTGATGGTCTGTTCCACAGTCTGCTCCTGGCCTTGCTTTGACTGATGATATGGAGCTTTTCCATCATCTCTTTCTGCAGACGTAGTCAATTTGACTTCTTTGTAATCCATCTGGTGAGGTCCATGTGTATTGTCATCTCTTATGCTGTCTAAAGAAGGCATTTGAAATGAACAAATCATTGATTATGCAGAATTCTATCATGTGTCTCCAGCATAATTTTTATCACCAAGGCCATATTTTCCAACTACTGATCCTTCCTCTTTGCTTCCAACCTTTGCAGTCCAATCACCAGTAATGATCAATACATCTTGATTGCTTGTTTGATCAATTTCAGATTGAAGAAGTTGGTAGAATTCTTCTATTTCACCCTCACTGGCTTTAGTTGTTGGTGCATAAATTTGAGTAATTGTGGTATTAACTGTGCTTCCCTTTAGGCGCATGGATAGTATCTTATCACAGACAGTCTTTTACCTCATGACAGATCTGGATATGTTCTTTTTGACAATAAATGCAACACCATTCCTCTTCAATTGGTCATTCCTGGCACAGTAAAGCATGTGATCATCAGATTCAAAAGGGCCAATACCAGTCTTTTTCAGCTCACTAATAAAGATATCGACGTTTATGCCTTCCATTTCATTTTTGACAACTTCCGATTTTCCCAGAATCATACTTTGTACATTCCATGTTCCACTTTTCAATGGCTGTTTACAGCTGTTTCTCTTCATTTTGAGTTGAGTCCCATCACCAGCGAGTGAAGGTCCTATGGGCTTTTCTCCCATGGGTTTTACTTCATTCTTGTCACCATGTTCAACTCTACTTTGAGGAGGCAGCTCTTCCCCATTTGCAATTTGAGTACTTTCCAACCTGAGGAGCTCATTTTCCAGCACTATATCTGACAGTGTTTGTCTGCTATTCATAAGGTTTTCAGTGACTAAATATTTGGAAGTAGTTTGTCACTCCTTCTTCCTAGTCTTTCTTTATTTGGAAGCTCATCTGAACCCTGTGCACTTTGGGTCATCCTACTGGTATTTAAAATATCTATGGCATAGCTTTCAGAATCACAGCAACTCACAAGCTCCACAGTACCACAAACTGAAAGACGAGTGGTGGTAGATCAAAGTAGCTTCCATATTTTAAAATATCAATATTTTTCTGGCATTACTTAATATAATTCATGTTTGTGATTAATTAGGAATACAGGATTGATTTTGCAAACTTTTAAGCATTGGACTAATTTTCTCCCTTGTAAAGATAATGATAAGATTTTCTACAGTCTTTACATAAAATGTTTAATTCTGTGAGCAGCAAGAAATGTGGAGAATTGAATGCATTATGATAATTTGATTAATTACCTCATTATGGCCCTGGTTTTCCACCTCCCTTTGTGAGTAAGACAGAGCCAAAATATAAATTTTCTCAAATATTCCAGTCATCAAATTTCACACAGGTACTTTCTGAAGAAAATATTTAAAATCGTGTGAACAATATAACCTAACCAAGTTAAGTATGTACTAATGGGAAAAATGATGAATAGTCACTTAAAATCAGCTTGTGTCTTTCAATTCATCTTAGAGTGTTTTATTGGCTATTGCATCAAAAGACAAAAGCTTTGTGTTATATTCTGCTATGTGAACGAATGCATACTGAGATTCTCAATGTTACCTCCATTCATTTTGAGATTACAATCCAGCCCACACATTCAGCTTAAAATGATTTGCAATTTGGTTCTTAAAGTTATAAATGTCAGTCTCATGAATTGGACCTGAAGGAAATGTTGAGCAGGGTTTCCAAAGTCTGAATGTGTAACACAAGACAATTTGTATATGGATGTAGTTGCCTATTTCTATTACACTGTACAAACCCTGTAAAGTGTTTAGTCTAAAATGAAAGGAAATCATGCACAATCCTTTTTTTAGCTATTGGTTTTCATACCTTTTGATCTAACATGATTTATTGCTATCCCTATGTGCAGTTAAATATCAGACTACTTTAGGCTGAAAGATATCCCCCTGACCTATAAAAATGTCTGTTCTCAAATTGGAGCATGAGCAGCTGGTGAATTATCTATCATCATTGTGAGAGTAGACCACAGGTTTTTGGTTGTGAGACTTCACTTACTTTGCAATCAACATCTTTTCTTACTTTCTCTTGTCTCTTCTCTAACATTGATTCACATCAAATCTAAAATACTCATTTCTTGATAAAACCTTGTAAGAAGATGAAATCACACTGATACAATACACTTTCAAAGATAACTTCAACTTCACATAAAGTGAATGATCCACCAAGCTAGTTCAGCTAAAATGAGAAGTCAGTCTCTCCTCCTTCACTATAGTGATTTTAATGATCTAATGGTTAAAGCATACTCGGAGTGAAGTTCTATCAAGTTTGGTGTTTGGCAGCTAACAGATAGAAACTGGAAACTGGTAAGTATATATTTTTGTGTGAGAATAAAACCTACCTCTTATTTCAACACAAAAATAGAAAAATAAGAAATTTTACATGTCAACTAAGTAAAATAGAGCATTCTTGTATTTCAAATTAATAAAAATAGTTTTACTTCATTTTATTTTTTTGTCTAATTATCAAATTTATCCATTAAATTTTCAATTGGAGTTCATGTATGTACCTGCCATTTTATCAGAATCATATGTCTAATCACATGAGATTCCTGACTCTGTAAAAGTAGACACTATGCAATTAAATTTTAAATAGAAACTGTAAATGTGCCAAAATTTTTTCTGTGCTACTCTAATATTAACATCAGCATAAACTTGCATGTGTGTATATATATTCAAAAGTCTTTCCCCCCCCCAAAAAAAAAAATCACATGTCATATAATTTGTCCAATTGTTGATGAAATCTGTTATAACTTTCTTCTGGGAAAATAATTAGATTATTTCTAAGCCTCTTGTGTTTCTGGGCATGGTGGGGAGCATATGGCTGAATTCTGACTAATGGGATGTGGGTAGAGTGGTTTACTCTTTTTTAATTCTCACACATAGAAACAGACCATATATATCTCCCCATCCGGCCTTTTTTCTCTCCTCTCTCTCTTTGACTTGGAAGAATATGGTGACTGAATGTCCACTGTTTAAAGGCCATAGGATTTAAGATGCCTTGGTTATTGAATCATTGCCTAAAATGGTGGTGGTGGTGGTGGTGTGCTGTGGAGTTGAACAGACTCATAGTGACCCACATAGGGTTTCCAAGGCTGTAATTCTTTACGGGAGCAGAAAGCTTCATCTTTCTCCTGAGGAACAGCTGGTATTTTCAAAATGCTGACCTGAAGATTCACAGCCCAACTTGTAACCACTATGCTACCAGAGCTCCTTTGCCTAAAATAGATTTGCCTAATTACCTGTATCATGACAAACTATGAATATCATTGAGAAGAATGAGCATTCAGGAACATTTAATTTTGAACATAAGGAAACTGTACATAGACTAAGAGGCACTCCTTAGAATAAACAAGGGAATAACACCCAATGGTGTAACATCAGGAACAGTGTGTGCCAGATTTGTATCTTTTTACTATAATTATTCAGTCAGGATGCTGAGCAAGAAGACCTAAATCTCCTTTGCTCCAGTGTGCAAGATGCCCCAAGATTTCGAAGTTCAACTCTCAGTGGAGAGCATCATAGGCTCTGTTCTTAGTCTGATGGCTACTGAATCCCTGTTTAGTACCCTGGGGCCCTTACAGGAGGGAATCTAGGTCTGCACCCAGGAGCCCAGTGACCAGAGGGAAGAGGATGGGGAGTGGTTGGTCACCTGTGAACAAGGCTTCCCCTGCATGCTTTGCTGCCCTGTATTTGCTTCCCAGGCGGCCCTGATCATGGAGTGAGCATGCAGATCAGGAAATGAGCCAAGGCTTTTTTTATGAAGAGCTGCTGGAGAAGCTGCTGCCAGCCTCAGCCCCTTACAGGTCACCTCATAGCAACCATCTACCCATGTATTTGAATTAGCCACCAGGAAGAGGCAGGTGAAGGAGCAAAAAACAGCCTAAAGGCTCCTGAAGGAGAGGGGGAAGCTGACCAAGCTGAAGCACTAGTTGATGGAACTTCAGAAACAAGAAGTTTGGCTACAGAGACTGCAGACAGCCAGCATCAAGACCAATGGGAATCACTGGAAGACCTACTAGGACCCTTGGACTTGTGAGGATCAAAGTGCCGGCTACTACCCAAAAGATTTGTTGTTTCAAACCTACTAATGATGCATGGAGTCCTGCTGTGGCGCTGAAGGATAATGTGCTGGACTTCAAGGTCAATTTGAGCAGCAAGATTGGCCATTCAAACCCACCAGTCACTCCTCAGAAACCCTATACAGGGGTGCTAAGAGTCAGAACCAACTCAAAGGCATTTAGAAAGAACAAGCTGAGCAAATAATCCCAGAAGCTGGATTATATGAAGAGACATGTGGCATGAGAATCGGAGAAAGACTCATTAACAATTTGGGATTTACAGATGATACAACCATGTTTGGTGAAAGAAAAGAGGACTTGAAATATTCACTGATAAAGACCAAAGGCTATATATAGCCTTCAGTATGGATTTCACCTTAGTGTAAAGAAAACAAAAATCCTTGCGACTGGACCAATAAATAACATCTTGACAAACGGAGAAAAAAATTGAGGTTGTCAAACACTTCATTTTTCTTGGATCCACAACACTCATGGAAGTAGCAGTCAAGAAATCAAACAAAGTATTTCATTAGGCAAATCTGGTACAAAAGATCTCTTCCAAGTGTTCAAGAGCAAAAGTGTCAATTTGAGGACAAAGATGTGGCTGGCCCAAGTCTTGGTATTTTCAATTATTCCATATGCATGTAAAAGTTAGGCAATTAATATATAAGAGAATAGAAATATTTGGTACATTTGAATTAATTGTTGGAGAAGAATATTGAAAGTACCATGGACTACCAGAAGAACAAACAAATCTGTGTTGCATGAAGTGCATACAGAATGCTCCTTAGAGGCCAAGATGTTAAGATATCATTCATCAATCATACTTCAGACATGTTATCAGGAGGGACTAGTTCCTGGATAAGGACATTATGCTTGGTAAAGTGGAGAGTCAGTGAGAAAGAGGAAGAACCCCAGGGAGATAGATTGAAACAGTGGGGGCAATAATGGACTCAAATCGAGCAACAATGTGACGATGGCTCAGGACCTGGCAATGTATCTTATGGCACCTAACAACAAACTTATCAGGAAGAAATCTGAGCTTCAATTGACTGAGAAATAAATAGCTATTGCAAGAAGTCATTGAACTGTGTGGGTTTATTTTATTTTATTTTTTACTATACCTTGTATTATCTTAATTATTATATTACATTGTTGTTGTTGTTGTTGTTAAGTGCCGTCGAGTCGGTTCCGACCCATAGCGACCCTGTACAGGGTTTCCGAGGGTGTAAATCTTTACGGGAGTAGAAAGCCTCTTCTTTCTCCCGCGGAGCGGCTGGTAGTTTCGAACCGCTGACCTTAAGGTTCGCAGCCCGATTCGTAACCACTACGCTACCAGAGCTCCTTACAATTACCAAATAAGTGAACTAAATTTCTTAAAAATAATTTAAATATGCCTTTGTTTTTAATATCTTTCTCTCACTGCATAAAATATTTTTTTCATGGCTTTGTGACTGGACTACTGTAATAATCTCAAGATTTTTCCCATGCCATTTCCTTGGTATCTCTTTTTTACACAAAAGCTGAAATACACATTCCAATCTCTATCTGATCATTTCTCAGCTAGATTGAAAAATAATAATAATAATAAAAAACTTCCATTACAATCTGTTGTCTATAGCACAGCATTTTAGTACCCTTAAATGATAATTAATATGCTTAAAAATATAATCAATAATAATAGTATTATTATTAGGCATTGGCTTCTGTTACTTTGTCCTCCTTCTTTCCATAATACAAATATACAAGCTTCTAGTTTCTGTATGGGATCCTTTATAGTAATCTTGTTGCATGCTTCCAAGACTTTACAATTTCCTTCC
>NW_006408529.1:22285704-22293484 GCF_000296735.1 Chrysochloris asiatica | reverse complement strand
GAACTGCTGACCTTGTGGTTCACAGCCTGATTCGTAACCACTGCACTACCAGAGTAGTTACAAGTCAGGATGCTAACCTCAGCATCCCTTTGCAACATCTAATGCAAGAATGGATTAATTCAATAGTCAATGGCTATTAAAATCACATTCCAGAGCCACCCAGACATGTGTCTCCTTATAGAAGGTCAGCACAACACTTAGAAAACATTCTTACCAAAATATCAGACCCTAGTCTGATCACGCTTTTAGAGTTAAATAGCAATGTGCAAGAAGCAAAGTACAAAATGTCATTCTTGGAATAAATTCAGTTGTTGAAAAATTCTACAGGACAAACTTTTGTACTTGCACATGTTTTGTAGATAAGTAAAATGGTCATTTGATGTACTTTCCTTGAAACAAGAGAAGAAGTAGTACAAATGCAACACAAAAGAAATCACCAATGTCTACATTTTCAGATAGAGATTCCTTTACATTAGATATGTAGTAAGACCTGACTTCTAGAGTTGATCCTATTACTTGGCTGCAGTTGAATTTGGAGGAAGAAAATTTTCAACATAGCTTTATTCTTTATCATAAAAGTGAAGTTGAATTACTTGTAGGAGAAACTATCCCAAAGTCTGGTTTTGCTATAATTCTCACACTTGCATTAACACTTTTTTGTTTCTCCTTTATTGTACATCCACTCTTCTGTCTTCTAGGAGATAATTTCCTGTTGTTGTTGTTGTTTTTTATTTTATCATTTCCTTATGGCACTAATGTGAGATACCCTACCCATTTTGGCCTTAATGCCTTTCACTCCTGCTTGGCTCCAGTTTCGGGCACCTGACAGGCTTTCAAGTCCCCCTCTTTTTTTTTTGTCAAACTCCAGAGTAAAAAGAAATAGATATTCTCATTATTTATGAGTATATGATATAAATTTTAAATAAACAAGTAACTGGGTACATTTTTTAAAAGTATTCAAAATGATAAACATAGCTGAAAACATACATCTTTAATTGAAGAAATTAATAGAATCAAAATAGAATATATGTGATATCTAAATTATGTAAACATCTTCAAAGGGTTCACACCTTGAAAACATCATTAACTACCTAGATGACCTTCCATAAGTCTTTAAACATCTTTATTTGTTCGTAAAATAAGAAGTTGAAATTCCTACGTGAACAAAATTGTATGAGAATTAAAGGACATGTCTTATGGGAAAGTATCTGGTACACAGTGGGAGAGATTACTTTGAGCCTCATGGGCTATTGAATATAAAACTAGCCAGACATTCACAGAAGAGGAATTATTTATGAATAATCTGGTAGGTAGTGGTTTCCAATAGAGCTGCAAACCTTAAGATCAGCAATTTGAAACTACAAGCTGTTCCATGGGAGAAAGATGAGGCTTTCTGCTTCCATAAAGATTTACAGTCTCAGAAACTCTGTACAGGGTCGTTATGGGTCGAAATCGACTCAACAGCACTTAACAACAACAACATTAACTGGAGTCCTGGTGTGGCGCTGTGGGTTAATGCACCAGACCGCAAAGCCTTTTAAACTCGATGGCACTTAACAACACATTAACTGAAAACATATACATTCAGGTCGCTATGAGTTGGAACCGACTCCACGGCACATAACAACAACAACCAAATATTTATGGAGTGAATACCATTATGCTGGGACTCCTGATGCAGCACTGTAGGCTCAGTATTGGACGATGAACCACAAGGTTGGCAGTTCAAGCCCACTGGTTGCTCCTCAGAAACCCTATCAGTCTGAAGTAATGGCACGTAACAACCACAACTACAAAAGCCATGGGTCTAGGCATTTTTTAAAGTTGAGGACATAGTTCTTAAGAAAACAGAAAAATATCCACCCTCATAGAGCCGACGTTCTAACAAAAATAATTCATATAAAAAATAATGGTTTTCAGGGGCAAATTACCCACTATGCGACATAAGCATGGGTTTATTTGTGCTAATTTACTAATCTGTAGTGAATAATGTCACGTTTTCAACCAAATCTTTGATGTGAGACCATTATGAAACTGTTGACTACAGATTACCAAGTAAGGACAAGTAAACCTGTGCTAGCTTGCTTACTTGATACACTGCACCTATTGGGAATTGCAAATTTGAAAAGAAGTTTTTATTCTGTAGGAAGATGTGTGACATTTTTTACTATAGATTAATAATGAAGGACAATAAATTTGTTTAGTTGGTAATCTGACACTTGTTGTTTTTGTCATTGATTCGATGCTGTCTCACAGTGATCCCATGTGTGTAGAGTAAAAATGTTTCATAGAGTTTTCATCCATTTGAAACCAGATTGCTAGGCTTATCTTCCAAGATGCCTCTGGGTAGGTTTGAACCACTAACCTTTCAATTGGCCGTAGTTTGCTTAAATGTTCGGGCCACCCAAGGACTGCTATATATGTAATAGATGGTTAAAATGTTTTCAGTATGTGTGTCTTGGATTAATTTATAATATTGTTAATAATTTAAGCTCTTACTCTACTATCAGAGTTACGTGTTGCTGTGCCCAAGCAGGACTGAGTGGTTATACTAAACTCTCCTCTGTAAGAATGGACTGTCACTCAAATCTTCCTTTTGTGAGTAGCTATTGATAGTGACGTTCTGAGTAATTTAAGGACCTTTTCACTCATTGATATTCTGTGAGAGTAAGAGTGATGGTCGATCAGTTTTTTAAGAACTTGACAATACACTTCCAGCACTTACTGAAGCAGGCTGAGAGCAGGTGGTTGCAATCTGCAACAGTTTTACTTAACTGTTTTCCTCCATTTTGCAAGCTTTGTTTTCTCAAGTTCAATGACATTGCACCTGAGAAATCATCAGCATGCGAAGACACGTGTGCTTCCCTCTGGTAAACATGACTTCCTCTTACAAAAATAAGAACACCACAAGACCGCACATTCCTTTGTAGAGTTTGTCACTCATCATTTCAAGGTTGTGTTTTTCTGAAAGCATAGAGCTTGTTTTGTTTCAGTTTTAAATTTGTCATTGATCCAAACAGTGAAGATGCACAGGTGTGTGGATTTAAATGGCAGTGATTGACCTGACCACCCACAAAGAATTCCAACAAGAAAATTAAGGCTCTTGCCACTGTTATCTGCTTGATTGCTCTATCCAACATGCATTCATGATCTTGGAGAAGCTTAGCCTGCCACAGGGAGATCTTTATCATTTTCCTGTAAAATATACTGGGAAATCTTATTATACTTGTGATTAAAAATAGCATACCCTGACAGGGTAAGTGATTTATTTTGGTGGTGTTAAAAGTAGTTTGTCAGTACCTTACTGGATTTTTTTTCTAAGATTTTCCATGGCAGCTGGAATAACTTTATGTGCTGATTTGATATCCAGATATGTTGCAGTCAATTCCAGCAACTTGAACCATATGGCATTAACATATATTCTGTAACACCTCAGTGCCTATGTCTGATCAGTAAGGAGAAAATGTTTACTTAGGCAGTTTTTCTACAATTTCTTGGTTATAATAATACCTTTAAGTACTTTTGGGCCTTTTTCTCCATCTGTAACCAGAATCTCCATAATTGGGCTTGCTATAGTAGTTAATGGAGTCCTGCCATCATGTGGCACCACAGGATAAGCACTTGACGACCTCAAGGTTGGTTTGATCCTCAAGGTCAGTGGTTCAAACTCACAAGCAGCTCCTTGGGAACCCTATACAGGGTGGTTATGAGTCAGAACTGAGTCCACAAAACATAACAACAACATAGTTGTTTAGAGCAGTTGAGTCCTTTCTGACTCATAGCCAACCTATATAATGTTTCTGAGTCTGTGCATGTTTATGAGAGCAGAAAGCTGGTGGACTCAAACTGCCAACCTAGTGTTTGTCATACAGAGCTACCACACTCTCACTTGTTTTTGTCAAGTGCTATGAAGTTGGTTCCATCTTGCAGTGACTCTGTAGGGGGTTTCTGAAGAGTAGTTGGTGGGTTTGAATCACTGGCCCTTGTGGTTAGCAGTCTTATGCTTATCTTACAACACCACACTAAAATCCTTTAGACATTTTTAATTTCAGTATTATTACTGAGGTATGCTTGAATAAAACTGATTAAATGCTATAGTGATAAGAGCACAAATATAGATACATGAAAACGTATAAAAAAATCAGAACTGGTTAACCCATATGGAAAGCACTGGTTTATAATGGTGAAAACAAATAATACTTCTAATCTCAAAATACTTACAATCAAGTGCAGAGTATGTTTTGAAGGGAGGGGGAGGGGCATAGTCTTATGAAAGAATATTTCAAATAGTATTTGGAATTGAATGGTGGAGAAGTTGAGTGAGATAAATTATGATTGACAAGGGATAAATGGTTGCAATATTAACTTTTGGTTCCCAATGCTGATGAACTGATCTTTATGGTTGTCTATTCCTGGAGATTGCAGGATAGAATTTAGCAAGACAAATGACTTTACTCATTGCAAATACCTTTTTGAACAACATAAAATGTGACTATATTGAATGTGCCATGGACTGCCAAAAGAACAAACAGATCTGTGTTGGAAGAAGTGCAGCCAGAATGCTCCTTGGAGGCTGGGATGGCCAAACTTCATCTCTCATACTTCAGACATATTGTCAGGAAGGAAAAGTTGCTGGAGAAGGATATCATGTTTGGTAAGGTGGAGGGTCAAAGAAAAAGAGGAAGACCCCCCAGTGAGATAGATTGGCAAAGTGGCAACATCAATGGGCTCAAGCATGGCAACAATTGCAAGGTTGGCCCAGGATCAGGCAGTGTTTCGTGCTGTTGTGCATAGGGTCACTATGAGTTGGTACCTACTCGATGGCATCTAACAACAACAATACACATAGACCTCACCAAATGGAATATATGGGAATCAAATTGACTACACTTGTGGAAGAGATGGGGGTAAAGGTAAATATTATCAGCCGAAACAAGGCCAGCCATAAACTTTGGAACAGACCATCAATTAATTGTTCCTATGCAAGTTTAGGCTGAAGCTGACGAAAATCAAAACAAGTTAGGGGAACTGAAATATGACCTTGAATATATTCCACTTGAATTTAGAGAGCATCTCAAGAACAGATTTGCTACATTAGATACTGATGATTGAAAACTTGAAAAGTTGTGGGATGATATCAAGAACATCATAAAGGAAGAAAGCAAAAGATTATTTGAAAGAAAGGAAAGAGAGAAAAGACCAAAAATGGATGTCAAAAAAGACTCAGAAACTTGCTTTCCAATGTAGAGATATTATGGCAAATGGAAGAAATGAGGAAGTAAATAGCAGAAAATAAACTATTAAATATATTATTATAGTGCAAAGACCTAGAGTTAGAAAACAAAAAGGAAAGAAAATGCTCAGTATTTCTCCAGCTAAAAGAACTGAAGAAAAAATTCCAGCTTCTACTTGCAATACTGAAAGTTTTTGTGGGGAAAATATTGAATGATGCAGAACACATAAAGAGAAGAATGATGAGTTACATGTAGTCACTGTACCAAAAAGAAATGGTTGACATTCAACCACTTCAAGAAGTAGCATAAGATCAAATGAAACCTATATTAATATCACATGCAAGCAAAGTTTTGCTAAGGATAAGTTCCAAAGTGATTGTAACTGTACATAAACTGGGAGATACCATAGGTTTCAGCATGATTCAGAAGAGGGCATAGAACAAGGGATAGCATTGCTGATGTCATTTGGATCTAAACTGAAAGCAGAGAATAACAGAAAAGTTTTTGCTATGCAAAAACTTTCAACTGTGTGGATCATGACAAGCTATGAATAACTTTGAAAATAATGGACATTCCAAAACACTTCATTGTGCTTATGAGAAACCTGTACATAGACCCAGAAGCAGTCTTTCAAGCAATCATTCAAACAGAACAAGAGGACACTGAAAGGTTTAAAATCACACAAGGTGTGCAGCAGGATTGTATTCTTTCACCATACTTATTCAATCTGTATACTGAATGAATAATATGAGAAACTGGATTATATGAGAAAGTATAGGACTGGAGGAAGACTCATTCACAGCCTGCAGTATGCAAATGATACAACCTTGCTTGCTGAAAGCAAACAGGACTTAAAATGCTTACTGATGAAGATAAAGACCACAACCTTCAATATGAGTGGCACCTCAATATAAACAAACAAAGAAAATATCCTCAACACTTGAACAATAAATAACATGATAAATAGAGAAATGATCGGAGTTGCCAAACACTTCATTTTGCTTGGATCCACTATCAACACTCATGGAAGCAGTAGTCAAGAAATCAGACCATGTAGTGCATTATGCCTATCTGCTGTACAAGATCTCTTAATGCGTTGAAGAGCAAAGGTGTCAGTTTGAGGGCTAAGATGTGCTTGACCCAAACCATGGTATTTTTAATAGCCTGAAAAACATTTAAAAGTTGAGTAGTGAATAAGGAAGACTGTTGTAGAGTTGATACATTTTAGTTATGATGTTGGAAAAGAATATTGAAAGTAAAAGGACCTGTCAGAAGAACAAACACATCTGTGCTGGAAGAATTACAACCAGAATGCTCCTTAGAAGCCAGGATGGCAAGGTGTCATCTCCCATATTTCAGACATATTATCAGAATGGACTGATCCCTGGAAAAAGACATCATGCTTGGCAAAATAGAGGCTCAGTGAAAATGAGGAAGACCCCCAGTGAGATGGATTGGTACAGTGGCAGCAGCAATGGGCTCAAGAGTAACAGTGACTGTGAGGATGTACAGGACTGAGAAGTGTTACATTCTGGATGTATAAGGTCACTATCAGGCTGAGCCAACTCAATGGCACCTAAGAACAATATTATGCCCTTAAAATGTTTCCTTGATTTCCCTGGAAAGAAAAACATTTCACATAAAATAAGACAGTGAATTCTCAAGTACAAGGAAATAAAAATCCAGAATTGAAAGATTCCAGAAGTAGGAATGATTGAGTTCTTAATGCTCTTACATCATTATCTATTGTTATTGTTGTTGTTAAGTGCCATCAAGTTAGTTCTGACCCACAGTGACCCTGTATAGGGTTTCTGAGGAGCAGCTGGTGAACTTGAACCGCGGACCTTGCAGTTCCAACGGCTTTGCAGTCTGGCTCATTAACCCCCAGCGCCACACCAGGACTCTATAATTTTGAGTGATTATTCAAACCTGCCTTTCCTGACTTTGACATGGAACATATTGACCCAATATAGTTCTGGAACATTTATACAGTTAAATTTTCTCTATGAACTCTTAGAGGGATGAACATTCAGCTGCTATGTATTATTAAAGTAAATTCTTAAGTCTGTAAGAAGTTTATTATACATAGTTTGTCCATTAGTCGAACTCTTAGCATCATAGCAAAATGATCAGACAATTTGTGGTCTGACCATTTAGGATGACCTTAATAATCAAAATGATCAGACAATTTGTGGTCTGACCATTTAGGATGACCTTAATAATTCAATAATGTTAGCTGTGCTTGAAATAATCAACTTTTAGTAATAAGCTTAAACATTTGAATATCCAAAATATTATTTCAAACTCATGCTATTTTGCTTCAGTTAATCACTTTCATTATAAATCAATATCAAAATTTGCAGATGAAGTGAAAATATATTGTGTAAACATTTAAAAATACAATATACTTTTGTTTATATCATTTGTATTTTGAAATAGATTTAACTAGTGCTATTTTAATGATATGTTAACATTGTTTTTAAGCATGGATAGCTATTATTGGGATGTCTATTTATACAGGGTCGCTATGGGTTGGAATCAATTCA
>NW_006408529.1:22284862-22285359 GCF_000296735.1 Chrysochloris asiatica | reverse complement strand
AGTTTATTGTTATCAATAAGCATTGTTGTTGTTAAGTGTCATCAAGTCATTAGGCAAGGAAAATAAAGCTGAATTTGAATTTTATGTATGTATACAGATGTGTTTTATCAGACTTTCAGAATTTTAATTCATCTGATATACATGAAAATGTATAAATTCATATTCTCCTGCTTAATGTTCTTCAGATAGTTGTGTAATGGATTCCACATGGCATTCTTAGTTGGACTGGCCCCTGGCGGAGGTGATGCATACTTAGCATTTGGCTAATAAGACTTTATATGATCTGGAAACCATTGCATACCTAGAAAATATTTCTAAACTAATAAAGACCAAAACCTGTTTCTGTCAAAAAAAAAAAATATTTTTTTTTTCTTTCCAAATTTGTAATTTAAATAAGAAAGAAACATTCTGTCAAGATTTATTTTAAGATTGACACATAGAGTTTTTTCTTAAAGACTCCAATAATATTGATATACTAATTGTCTATGTGTATTCTA
>NW_006408529.1:22259366-22283041 GCF_000296735.1 Chrysochloris asiatica | reverse complement strand
TCTCTCTCTCTCTCTCATCACCAGACACCCCACCTTCGTGTACTCACCCCCTTGTCTAGGCCAGCCCCGGCACTTGTGTTCTCCCTTGATGGTCCTAGGGTCCTCTCTTTCTGGACTGTAAGATTAACTACTCCCCTGTTTTTTGTTTTGTTTTGTTTTTTTTTACAAAACTTCTACCTTTACAGTTGTGACAGTCATAATTAGCCATGATAACAATTATTCACTACTGCATTATACAAATTTTATCCCCATCTCTTTTCACCAGACCCATCTAGACAAGGTGAAAACTATTCAGTGGGGACTCTTTTTCCCCCACCATACTCTTAAACTAGAGTCCCTCTTGAAACCTTGTAAGCCAGTCACTTCATGCCTTTATCGCCCCCTCATTTTAGGTAGCCAGTGTCTAAGTTGCCTGTCCCTGTCTACCTTGTGTACCATGGGATAGCACTGATACTTGATGTGAAGACTCCTTCCCTCTGTGTTGGTATTTAGAGTTACTCCCTCCATGAGTATAGGTCAAGTTCATCAAATTGTAGCAATTTACCCTTGTTTCCTCTATCAGTTTTTTTGTAATCTTCCTCTAGTGGTGGTGGTGGTTATGTGCCGTAGAGTCAGTTCCAACTCATAGTGGCCCTACACAGGGTTTCCGAGGCTGTAAATCTTTACGGGAGTAGAAAGCTTAATTTTTCTCCCGTGGAACAGCTGATATTTTTGAACTACTGACCTTGAGGTTCACAGCCTGATTCATAAACATTACACTACCAGAGCTCCTTAATCTTCCTCTAGTAGAGTTCTGATTATTATGCCATCAAGGTTAGGTCAAATGAGTGTTGTCTACAAGTTTGGGTGTTCTTGTGCCTCTCCTCACTTCGTATCAGCTGGATGCTTCACTCTCAGCTCTAGACCCCTGTGGCTATGTCCTTGTCCATGGGCTCAATTGTACCCAGGTCTCACCACACTTTGGACCAACCAGCCCTTCCACTCCTCTCTCTCATCTCCAGGTCAATGGGAGTCAATGGACTGTGGTTGTACTCAGCCCATTTCTTCATTGCTACCTTTCTCCCTCTTCCACTCACCAATAGACCAATATGGTCACCAACAAGCTTACATGCATGTTAATGTGTTCCCTTGGAGTTTCAGTCTTAAAGGGCGTTTGTCCTGAAGGAAATTGATTGCTTGCCTTGATGGCTTTCCGGTGAACAACTTGCTTATTCTTATAGTGTAGCCAGTCATGCTGACATTTTTGTTTTGGGTTTTTCCTGATGATCTTTCTTTCAAGATGTATCTTCTCTTGCTCTAGCTGTTCCAGGCTGGTCTGCTTGTGCTTGCTAATGGTAATGTCCCACCTCATAAAGTTCTAGATGGGACTCAGAATTCCACCTAAGGTCCTATACTCTGCAAAGGCTTTGCAAGAGGCCTGTTTCACTGGTCAAGTTCTAGAACCCCTTTTAGGTATTCCAATCAGTTATAGGCTGAAGAGGGGCTTATGAGTTTTCTGCAATCATGTTTGCCAACGTTCCTTTCTATCCCACTCAAGTGTCTATTTTATAATAGTAGGCAAAGGAAACCAATATTCATAAGACAGTCAAGCATTTTAGTATTATTTCGTCTCTTCAGCTATGCCTAGATCCCTGTATCACAGAGCCCTGTTATTCCAAGGTTGAGAGTGCATCACTATTTACCTCTGTCCCACTTAGGCCATGCAAACCTGTCTCAGTCTTCCCCTATCTATCTTGTTCTTCTGCCTCCTCCCCCTTTTTGTATTGCCCTCTCCAACACTTGAACTAATGCCCCCATCCCAACCCCACTGTTATGATTATCTTGTATTCCATTAACACTTCCCACCATTTAAGACAGTCTGTTTTATTCTGTAATCTACATGACCTTTCCACCACCTGGATCTCTATTCCTCTGTCTTTACCTTCTTTCACATTATAATTGTTTTAATCATAGACTGACATTCCAGATCCTCTGTTCTTATAATTTTATTCTGTCCTTGACTCTTCCATTTGTCAATTGAATTGATGGTGATGCTGCCACACAAGTCATTCTCTAGTTGTTGTATGTTCTTGTTGGTTCTCAGTCCACAGAACTTCCTTTAGGATGTTTTTTCATTTCAGGGTTGGCTCTGGTAAAATCTCTTTACTTCTGTTTGTCCTGGAATCTTTTGATTACACTATCATATTTGGTTGACAGCTTTGCTGGGTAGAGGATTCTTGTTTGGAAGTTTTTTTTCTTTCAGGGTTTTATATATGTCTCCCCATTGCCTTCTTGCCTGCATGGCATGGTTTCTGTTGAGAGATCTGAGCTTAATCTGATTTGCTTGCCTTTGTATGTTACACTTCTCTTTTCCCTAGCTGCCTTCCGGATTCTGTCCTTATCTTTGAATTTGGAGAGCTTGGTTATTATATGTCTTGGTGATTATCTTCTAGGGTCTATCCTTCCTGGGGTTTGTTGAGCTTCTTGAATGCTTATCGTTCACTTTTCAGGATGTTAGGGAAATTTTCTTCCAGGAGTTCTTCAATTATCTCCTCTGTGGACTTGTGTGATTGTTCCTGTTCCAGAATGACGGTAATTCTTAAGCTATTCCTCTTCATGTTGTCCAACATGCATCTTAGGCCTTTTTCAGATTTTTATCCTTTTTTATGCTTGTGTGTTGAGAGATTTATCTTCTAGCTCTCTAGTTCTGGCTTATGTCTCTTCAATTTACTCCTTTGTCCTTTCAGTGTATTGTCCATTTCTGATATTCTATTATTAATCCTTTGGACCTCTTTCTGTAGGTTTTTAATTGTTTCCAATGCTGTATCTATCTTATTTGATTGTTCCTGTAGTGCTTTCCTGACTTCTTCCTTATTTTCGCAACTCCATTGTATAGTGTTTTGATACATTTTATAATCATTTTTCTGAATTCCTTCTCAGGCATTTCCACAGCCTGCCCATCTTCCAGTATGGAGTACAGGTCTACTTCCAGGTTTTTTGCCTGAGTCACTGTATCTCATTTCTGGACATGTAATGATATGGTCATCTGTTTCTGTTTTTTGGGCATCTTCAGGAGATATCTGTGGCCTCAACACTTAGATGGGTTGTATTTTGGTATTTTTTATGTTTTCTGATTGCTTCCAGGTAGATATGATCAGGAAATGGGCTTCCCTTTTCACTCTTCTTCCTGAAAAATTTCAAGATGCCACTGTTGGTCATTGTGACATAACTCAGGATTTAATTTTCAGCCTATTTCCATTTTAGTTTGCGTTTCTCACTCCACAATCCCCATTCAGGCCTTTTTTCTAGTGATAAACAGTTCAGGGTCAGCTATGGCCCTTTAGCACTGCTGTTTGGTTTTATGTGGAAACTGTCACTTTAAATTTCGAGGAGATCTTTGCACATGTATAGTAGAACCTTCCGAGGGTGGGAGTGTGGCATCCACTCACTCAGGCACCCCCTTTAGTGACCAGAATGGAGGTGCGCAGACAGTGAGACACCAATGAACAGATACAAAAAAAAGAATGTCCACACCGGTATCTCTATTGTTCTGTCAGCTGTCTGTGGCTTCTCTGATCCTTCCACTACTTAGTTTTTCCCAAGTTGGTGGCTGTGGAAGCAATAGATTTCTTGCTTCTGCTACAAATTCCCCTAGCGGTAAGCCTTCCAACCTCCTAAATATTCCTTTATATGTGGTTCAGAGTTCTGGCCCCATCCACTGAGCCTGCTCGGTCTAGTATTCTGTGTTGTTGTTGACAGAGCTCCTTACTGCACTTCTACCTGATACACCACCTTGTTTGTTCTCCTCAAGAGATAATTCTTGAGAAGCAAACATGCAAACTAATTCTAAATACCTAGATGTTTAGGACACACTAAAAGAGTAAAACATTTCAAATGAAAATTTAAAACTGAATTATTTATCTGTATTATAATAGTCGATTCTCAATGATTTACTCTTTTTTGAGAGATGTAATAGGAAAGCTTTATTGTTTAATTGCTTTTGTTTGTCTGTTTTTGTTTGTTGTTTTTTTAAACTTGTTTTAGGCTTCTTATCTTATTAACAGTCAGTACCATTGGCCAAACTTATTTTAATGTGCACTGAATGGTGTAAAGTATTATTTAAAATGCAAATTTTAAAATTATGATTTCATGAAACCTAATTTTCAAAATTGGAAGTAAGGTGAATCACACATTATTATAAATTATTTCAATTTGATTTCTATTTTGGTTGGATAGAACTTTTTCAATATGGTATATAATTACCATTTTATTGACATTGTTAAAATCATGACTTTTCAGAGTTTAGTCAAGAGATTTAGATAATTTTTCAATTGATCTGGGTTCTAATTCTGATTCTACTAATTATTAGCTGCCAGGCCCTAAATATATTACTTAAACTTTCTTGGAGCTTAGTTTGATCATCTGATAAATACAACCTTGGACAATAGCATCACTAAGGCTGATAACTCCCGATGTCATCCCCACCCCATGGACCTCCTCCATATCCAACCATACAGAATCATTAGTACTGTTTATTAACTTTTATTATAGAAAAATATGTCATAAATATAGTAGCACATTGCTTAAATGTAACATTTCCTAGAGGAAATGAGTCCTGGTATGTTGCTGTAGGATAAGCACTGGACTGTTAACCTCAAAGTTGGTGGTTCAAACATATCAGCTTCTCCTTGAGAACCCCATACAGGGTCACTATGAGTCAGAAGTGACTCGATGGCACTTAATAAAAGCAACAAACTGAGTACTAACTACAGAATTGTTGTTGTTGTTTTTAATCTGCATTGGATTACAGCATTATTAGCAACTGAGCAGAAGTCTTCAAAATTTTTTCTCCTTTTCCTTCATTACTACTGCACTCTCAATTAAAAAGTTATTAATACAAGTTCACATTAATTATGCAGCATATTATAGTTAAAACACCAGAATATTGACAAAATCATTGATTATAAAAACACCAGCAGCAACAAAAGCAACAGTGCATGCTTGTAGCATGTGCAGACAAAACCACATGATTTAACATGTTTTGTAATTGCGTAGTATTCACAGCTCTGACTAAAACCCATTGTTGTTGTTTTTGTTAAGTGCCATTGAGTTGGGTCCCACTCATAGTAACACTGAATAGGTTTTCTGAGGATTGACTGGCGAGTTTGAACCACAGACCTTGCAGTTCAAACTGACCTTGCAGTCTAGTACTTATCCTACAGTACTATATCAGGACTCAAGCCCATTAGAAAATTCAAAAATAAATTATGCAAGAGATTTAGCCTTGTGGATATATCGATACCTGTAAGCAAGGCTTACAAAAATGTTTTTGTTGTTATAACTAACTATAGGCAAATATTTACCAAAAATAATAAATTTCTACTGACACACTGCACAAATATGTGTAGTCCATCATTTTGATGTTATCCAATCTGACAGTGTCTCCTGATGCAGTCCTTACTGGTTGTAGATAAATTAACGTTTTCATATAATCTTTACCCTGCCCTCCAATTAACAACTGGTGATATTATCGATGAATCAAATTCCCTAGGAATACCTAAGAATGGATAGCATGTTAGTTTCTTAGCATATTTATTAACTCTATGAGCTTTTACAAAATATTTAATATCTCTGAACTTTGATTTGTTCATATATAAATGAGGATGATATTACTAACTGAAGTGAAATTAAGGTATAAAATATTACCGGATCTGGCATAGAAGAAAAACTTATTAAATACTAGTCATACCACTATTAGAATTAAATCTCAAATAATGATACTGTGTTATCAAATTAAATATAGTCATTGCTTTTATTATTTTTACTATTTCAGGTACAAAAACTCAAAAATTGCCTGGTCCTATATCATCCTCACAATCACCACCAAGTCAAGGTCATCATTATGACTATTATGCCAATAAAATCTTACTGAGGGAGTCTTGTGTACCTTTTGGCTGAGTATATATAATTTATCTAATTCTTTTTCCAATCTTGCAAGAAACAAAGGACTGGATAGAGAGCAGATGTTGTTAGTTGATATTGACTGGGTTCTGACTCATAGCTATCCTATGCACAACATAATGAAACACTGCTCAGTCCTGCATCATGTTCACAATCATTGTTAAGCTTGAGACCATTGTTGCTACCATTGTGCCAATTCATTAATTGGGGGTCTTCCTCATTTTCATGGACACTCCACTTTACCTATCATGATTTCATTTCCAGGGACTAGTGCATTCTGATAGTATTTCTGAAGTGTGAGAGATAGGTTGAACCATCCTGGCTTCTAAGGAGCATTTTGGCTATACTCCTAAAGTAGATTTGTTAGTTCTTCTAGCAGACTATGTTACTTTAATAATAATCTTCTCCAACATCATAATACAAATGCATCAATTGTTCTGCGGTCTTCCTTATTCATTGTCCAACTTTCACATGCACATGAGGCTATTGAAAATACCATACTTGAGTCAAACTGACATCTTTGCTCTTGAATTTAAATAGGTATTATGCAACAGAATTGCTTAAAGCAAAAAAGTACATTGTTTGATTTCTTAACTGCTGCTTTCATGAGTGTTGATAGTGGACCCAAGCAAAATGAAGTTTTTGGCCACTCAAATATTTTCTCCATTTATCATGATGTTATTTATTAGTCAAGTGGTGAAGATTTTTGTCTTTACATTGAAGTACAACCCATAATGAAGACTATGGTCTTTGATCTTCATCACTAAGTATTTTAAGTCCTGTTTGCTTTCAGCACGCAAGGTTGTATTATCTGCATACCAGGCTGTTAATGAGTCTTTCTCCAATCCTAATACCATATTCTTCATCACATAATCCAGCTTCTTGTATTAATTCTCAGCATTCAGGTTGAATAAATATGTTGAAAGAATGCAACCGTAGCACATTCATCTCCTAATTTTAAACTATTCATTGCCCCTCTTGTTCTGTTAGAATGGCTGTCTTGGTCCATGTACAGGTTACTCGAAAGCACAATCAAGTATTCTGGAATACTCATTCTCCAGAGTGTTGTCAATATCTTGTCATGACCCACACAGCCAAAAGCCTTTGCATAGTCAATAAATCACAGATACACATCTTTCTTGTATTCTCTGCTTTCAGCTTAGATCCATCTGACTTCAGCAATGATACCTCTCACTCCATGTCCTTGTCTGAATCTGGCTTGACCTTTTGGCAGTTCCCTGTCAATGTACTGCTGCAGTCATATTTGAATTATCTTAAGCAAAATTTTATTTGTATGTGATATTAATCATATTGTCCAAATATTTCCATATTCCATTGGATCATCTCTCTTTGGAATGGGCATAAATATGAATCTCTTATAATCAGTTGGCCAGGTACCAAGCTGCCCTTCAAATTTCTTGGCATAGATTAATGAGTTCTTCCGTGCTGCATCAGTTTGTTGAGAGAATGAAATTTATATTTCTTCAATTCCAAGATCTTTGTTCTTTGCCAGTGACTTCAGTGCATCTTAGATTTCTTCCTTTAGTACCATTTGCTCTTAATCATAATGCTATCTTTTGAAATGTTGAACATCCTTCCATCTTCTGTTGATGCTTTCTGCATCATTTAATGTTTTGCGCATAGAATTCTTTAATATTTCACGTCAAGACTTGAATTTTTTCTTCAGTTCTTTCAGCTTGAGAAAAGCTCAAAGAATCTTTTGGTTTTTAAGTAGAGATCTGGTACATTTCCTTATACTTCACAGATCAGATAATACTTCACAGATCAGATAGCATTTACTTCATTTTATATTTATGTGCCTTAAATAAGATTTAAGAAATTATTTCAGAAAGTAAATGCTGTGGGATCCAGACTTTTGTAAGCCTTACCATCAGAATGAAAGAGTAAATATTCTGAAATACCCTTCTGCACTAAAACACACAGATGCTGGATAATTTATGACCATAAACTTTATAATACACAGCTGAGTCCACAAGAGAATAGAGCTCCCCAAAGGCCTCTATACCCAGGTTAGTTTAGAAGACTGAATAGCACTGGGATGAGGGAGTACTCCTCTGCTCCATGAGTGCCAAAAGTGGCCTCCTTGGTGATTTATCGTGGTGGGCAAGGAGACTTCTGTCATCTGCAAACATGAAGAGTAAAACACTCAACAGAACCAATTCAAAACATCTTATTCAAACAACCATATAATACGACATAGTAAGTCCTGCTATAACATCTTTTGACTGTTTACATATCAGGTTAAATGTGAGCCTAAATATTTCATTAATGAAACGAATCTTCTTTTTTTATACTATTGGCCAAAATTAATTAAAGTATTCTGTTTATTGTCTTGCTTGTGTTACTGAAAAATTCTGATTTTCAGGCTTACCATATTCTACTGGCAATAAAACATTATAAAAGCAATCCCAAACTTCCAGGGTGTGTGTGCATTAGTAATATTTTAATAGGATTCTCTAGCTTTGAAATACCTCATTACTTCTTCACCAAAAATCATGTAATCATTTTATGCACTAAAATGGGCAATGCTCATTGATTTAAAACCAGATAAAATGATTAGCTATGCATGGGAAACAAACAAACAAACAACAACAACAACAACAAAAAAAAACTGCACTTAAAGAAGTTAAGGTTTTCAGATGGTCATAACAAAGATGCTGAGATAGTGGAGATTACAAAACCAGACACCATAACCATTATTTATGTTCAAAATATGCAAGGATTTTTATGCATTTTGTTAGTGGGTATGCAGAAGGAGGCAGGTGATTTTACAATGTTTACACCAAACCACATGAGTTAAATGGGCTGAAAAGAAACAGTCGGGTTATCCATGTGTCAGCATTCTAATCCTATCATGCTTGTCAGCATTGCAATTTTCAGCATATCGGTTAGTTTAAAATATAGTAGAGGAGAGTCTGACTATATGACAAGCCAAAGAAACAATGATTCAGAAAATGAGGAAATGTTACAAATGCTGTTCACAGCTTTTTAAATTTATTCTTTTCTATAAAGCAAATAAACATTGAGCCATGTTTCCTAGGAATGAAATTTCTGAAACAGTAGTTTTCAATTCTTTTCTGGCTTCTGATATGAGGTAATTTCCAAGTTTGCCTAGCTCTAATGAAATGACTTTGGAGGTGAGAAAGAATCTTAACTCTTACCTTTTGATTATAATTTCCCAATGCAGCAAATTTGGCTCCACAATTTTGACATATACATAGTTTTAGCATTATATTTCTATAGCATTATTTCTTAAATAATCTTTAAGAAATTATATTAGAAATTCACATAAATCTCCTGTGATCCAAACTCAAATTTACATCAGAATGACACAACAAATGTTCTGAAAGTGTTTTCTGGAATAGAGGTATTATGGATACATTGCAACCATGAAATTATAAGTGCATTGCTAAGTTTATAAGATGTTAATGGAGATCGCCAAAAAAAACAAGCCATAACAACTGCCATTGAGTCTATTCTGACTCATTGATACACTACATTGTTGCATAAGGAGCTCTGGTAGCGTAGTGGTTACGAATCGGGCTGTGAACCGTAAGGTCAGCAATTCAAAACTACCAGCTGCTCCGGGGGAGAACTTTCTGCTCCTGTAAAGATTTACAGCCTTGGAAACCCTGTTCAGGGTCGCTATGGGTCGGAACCGACTCGACGGCACATAACAACAACAACAACATTAAGTGCCATAGAATCAGTTCTGATTCATAGTAACCCAGTACAGGGTTTCTGAGGAGAGAGTTTGAATGGTCGACCTGGCAGTCCATTGCTTATCCAAAGCGCCACATCAAGACTCCTTGAGACATTATAGGACATAGTATAACTGTCTAGTGGGGTTTCCAAGGCTGTAATCTTTACTAAAACCAATTGTCATGTCTTTCTCCTATGGAGTGGCTGGTGTATTTGAACCATATAGATCTTCAGGTAAGCAGCTGAGTACTCTAAGGACTGCACCACCTGGGATACCTAACGGAATCTTCCAAGATCATCCATACCTCATAGCCCCATAAAGAGTAAATTAATACCAGAATGGTGCATAATTATGGAGGCTGAAGTTGTCCAGGGTACAGATGATTTGAGCCAAGATACAGAGCTCTAATAGGGAAATGTTTTTGTTAAGAGCCATCAAGTCAGTTCCTACTCATAAAGACCCTGTATAAAGTTTCCAATAAGCAACGAGTGAGCTTAAACCATCGATCTGGCGGTTCAAACTGACTTTGCAGTCCAGCATATTAAGCCGCAGTGCACACTGAAATTTAACCTTGCCAGAGTGGAGAATCTAAATCTGAAAATTCTACCGTCTGAAGGTGCCATAACTTCAATAAAAGTTTAGACTCATAAATGTTATCTTGAGAATAAATAAAGAAAACAGTTTTTCTTTGTAGACTCTAGATATGAAACAAAATTGCTGTTAATTACTCCTCCAAGAATTTCTAGTACTGCTCTCATAAAGATCTGGAGTTTGAATTTGTATTCCTGCAAAGTCAAGAAAATTCCATCTATAAAAGTTAACATAAATTGTTGTCAGTTTTGTAAACTACCTGGTTCCTGTAAAGGAGTAAAGGAATCTACTTTCAATTGTATTTCAACCTTACCAGTCTCAGGATTCATAAGATTTAAGCTAGTACAAGTAGGGTTTGACAATTACAACTAATAAATAAAATATAGACTCATGGGACTTTTAACACAAAGAACTTCGTAGATTAAAACTATCAGATGTAGAATTCAAAATGGCTTTATAGGAAGAAGTTACTGACATTTAAAGTTTAATGGAAAGATTAAAGACTACATTGTTGTTGTTGTTATGTGCCGTGGAGTTGGTTACAACTCATAGCGACCCTATACCGGGTTTCTGAGGCTGTAAATCTATAAGGGAGCAGAAAGCCTCATCTTTCTCCTGCGGAACAGCTGGTAGTTTCGAACTGCTGACCTTAAGGTTTGCAGCCCGATTTGTCACCGCTACGCTACCAGAGCTCCTTAAAGACTACATTAGAAGAAGGAAAAATTAATGAATGAATGAGAAAATAATTTTGAGAAAATTACATAGATTGATCTTGTCATAGCTTCATTATAGGGAGCTAAAGTGGTGAATTACTTAAAAGTAGAAGACAATTGAAATGTTATAGAAAATCTCTAATTAGAGTTTTGTTGGTTGTTTTTGTTAAGCGCTGTTGAGTTGATTCCGATTCATAGTAACCCTGTACTGAGTTTCCAAGGAGCAACAGGTGGACTTGAACTGCTGACCTTGTGGGTCACATTCCAGTGCTTATCCCGCAGTGCTCTATTTGATGTTAGTACCCATTTATAATCTCAAGCATTATTGAAGAGGTACCCAAAGTGTTTTATTATGTGAATTCACTATTGATGCTTGTTATATTAAAACTAAAACTGAAAAAATTTAAAAATCTTTATTAATTACTTCTAAAAACAATAGGCTGACCGCACAATGATATAATAACATTTTTAGACATAAATATATTTTCTCAAATTTTTAAAGATAAATTGCATGTACAGCTTAGTATTTTTCTTTTGCACTTAATTTTTCAGCTTATGTTTTCTGATTGAATTATACAAAAGAAATTCAGCCAGAAGTACATAGATAGCTGAAAAGTGGAGGACTGTTTTAAATATAGTTTGCAAAACTGAATATTCTTCCTTAATGTTATTCTACAAATAGTCCTTCTTAAAGGACATTACACAATTTGTAATGATATTATACGCTAATTTTTTATGTTGTTGTTGTCCTTGTTACCTTTATTTGTGATTAAATCCTGGCTACCCCATGTGACACAAAGTAAAATTGTGTTCCATAGGGTTGTTGGTTGTATTTGTTTTCTCCATAATCTGTTGTTGTTGCTAAGTGCCATCGAGGTGGTTCCGACTCACAGTGACCCAGTATAGGGTTTTCAAGGAACAGATGGTGAGTTTGAACCACCGATCTTGCAAGTCAAACTGACCTTGAGGTCAAGTGTAAAACAGATGATTAGGTATTTGCTTTCATGGAATGGCTAGATAAATAACCACCAAATTTTGGGTTAGCAACTGATGACAAATCATTTGTGTCACCTTGTTGTTGTTGTTAGGTGCTGTTGAGTCAGTACCAACTCACAGTGACCTTATGTGCTACAGAAGGAAACACTGCATGGTCCTGCACCAACTTCACAATCGTTGCTAAGCTTGAGTCTCTTGCTTCTGCCACTGTGTCCATCCATCTAGTTGTATGTTTTCCTCTTTTTTGCTAGGAACAAAAAAGTGGCAGACTGAGGAATAGACCATCAGTTGTTCATATGCAACTTCAGGCTGAAGCTGAGGAAAATTAAAATAAGCTCACAAGACCCAAAATATGACCTTGGACATAGCCCACCATAATTTAGAGATCATCTCAAGAACAGATTTGATGAATTAGTCGCTAATGACAGAAGACCAGAAGAGGTGTGGGATGACATCAAGAACAACATACAGGAGGGAAGCAAAAAGACATTAAGAAGACAGAAAAGAAGGAAAAGACCAAAATGTGTCACCTAGGCTCCCTTATGTTAGAAAATCATTCTTGAGTAAAAGATCCATTCAAGATCCATCAAATGGACTTTAATTTTATACACTTTTACACTGCTGTACTAAAATCCTTTGAATTTATTTTTTTCCTAACTAAAGGATGACTTTATAACATGATACATTTGAAATGTTGTGGATCACTGATTTATTCAGATTTTTTAATTGTTGACAAACTTCCTTATGAAATATCAGAAAAAAAATCATATTTGTTAATATCACTTCAAATCTCCTCAGAAAACTTTGTCAGGCCCATGGTGACACATTAAATTTCAAAAATGTTAAATTTCTCTTGAACTCTTGAACATTTTCATTTGGAAGAAATATTGTTATTGTTAGTGACACACTCATTTTGTTAGTTTAAAAAAAACATTTATATACCAAATTTGATTAAACAAACTTTAATCTTCAAATAAACATTAAATTCAATGAAAAACATCAAGTGTTCAATAAAATTTATCATTTTTACATCATTAATTACACCATTAAATAAAAGTATTTATACATTTGAGCATTTACTATTTTTTATAATATATTACAGTGTATTGGTGAAAATTAACACAGAAAATCAGATTCCCATTTGATAATTTCTATGTAAATGAAATTATTGTTTGTTGTTTTGTTAACTTCTGTGAAGTCGGTTCCTACACATAATGAGTCTATATAGAATTTCTGATAAGTGGATGGTAGATTTAAACTGACAACCTTGCAGCTAGCAGTCCAGTGCTTTTTGCACAATATTTCAACATTTTCAGTAAGTAGGTTCTAGTTATTCTATTTCCAGTATTCTAGTTTTCCAGATCCCCAAACTTTTCATCTTTGCTTTAGAGTAATTGTTAAACTTTTGGTCTCATATAGATGGTTTTTTAATGTAGTCTTGGACTCAGAGGAAATATCCTTTTTTGTGTGTGCCTGTCTGTTATTTCACTAAAGGTGACTTCAGGGGATAGCATCATTAAAAGTTTTAAAAATTATATCAATGATAGTCTAAGGGAGTCCTTTAGTCTCAATTGGTCCAGCGATTCTAGATTTTTAAGAATTTGAATTCTGTTCTGCATTTTGCTCTATTGTAGATGAGGTCATTTATAGTGTTAAAGAAGAAGTATATTTACAGTACCATAGAGTACCAGAATTTTTTTTTTTTTTTTTTTATCTGTATGGAAGAAGTGTAGCCAGGATGCTCCTTAGAAGACAGGATCACCAGATTTCATCTCTCATACTTCAGACATGTTATCAGAAGGACCCTGGAGCAAGACATCATGCTTCATAAAGTGGAAGGTTAGTGAAAAAGAGGACACTAAATGGAATGGCAAACTGGCAGCAGCAATTGCTTAACACAGAACAATAATTGTGAGGATGACTTAGGACTGGGCCATATCTAATTCTGTTGTGCACAGAGTCACCATGAGTCAGTACTGACTGTACAGCACATAACCACAATTGTGGCCCTAATGAGAGTGGTCAGTAGTGTTAATCAAGCAACATTTAGTTTTTCTGGTCTCAATGTAGATAAGGTTGTGGCATGTGTAGGGTTTTAGCCCTGTAGACCAATTTCTTCTTTGAGACTTTGTTTATCTTTTGCTCCTAATGAGTAGTAACATATAATTATTAATCTTGATAAGATTAATTAATCTTAGATAAATTACTTACCAAACACCAAATGCAGAATGTGAACATTATGGTGCTAATTGGTTTAGCTGTCCAATGAAATTGAGGACCTAAGACTTCAAACCAACGGAACCTAAAAGATGTATGGTTATACCTGAGAATTATCTGCAACTGTGTTCTCCATGATTATGTTAACATTCATATACATATCAATATGCACACATACATAGAGTCACTAGTCATCTGTCAGCTAGTTGTACTGTGGTGGGTTGCATATTGCTGTGATGTTCGAAGCTATGCCACCAGTATTTTAAATACCCACAGAAATTCCTGGTGTACCACTGTAGGATAAGCACTGAATTGTGAACCACAAGGTTGTCACTTCAAACCCACCAACTGCTCCTCTGAAACCCTGTACAGGGTTGCTATGAGTCAGAACTGACTCGTTGGCACTTAACAACTAAAACAAGGGTCAACCATGGTGGAAAGGTTTCACCTGAGCTTTCAGACTAAGGTAGACTAGAAAGAAGGAGAGGTGGACTAATTCTGAATATTTTCCCACTGAAAACCTTTCTGCTCTGATCTTTATTAATTCATTATTTTTGGTATCTTTGAACTTCCTTTGCTCTCTTTTCTATTTTTCAAGTTGTCAGTTTAAGATATTGATTTTTGGACTTCACTTCTTTTTAAATGTAGACATTTATTGTTTTTAAATCCCCTTTTTGCAATGCTTTTTTTGAGTAACAGGATTTGATATGTAGTGTTTTCTTTTGATTTAATTCTAAATACTTTTTTTAAATTTCATTTTTATTTCTTCTATGACCAGTAGTTTGTGTGTTTTTTTTTTTTATTATTAGGTTGTTACTTAGTTTCCATGTAATTATTTTCTTTTTTATTCTTATCATTGGTTTCTTGCTTTCCTTAAAATTAAAGAAGATACTTTGCATGACGGTTTAGTCTTTTAGTCTTTTTTAATTGGTTGAGACGTTTTCTGGCATATAATTAGTTTATTTTTGAAAAAGATCCAGGTATTTTGTCTGTTGATAGATGGAGAATTCTATATACATCTCTTGGGTCAGATTGGATTATAGTTTTATTTAAGTATGTAATGTGCTTATTGATATTCTCTTTTGATTTTCTATCTAGAATTGGAAGAGGTTTTGTTGACTTCCCCCATTATTATCCTTGTGTTATCTATTTCCGTTTTCACATTAGTCAGTATTTGTTTCATGTATTTTGCAGTATTTGTTAGGTACATATATTTTTTATTGTAATGTCTTCTTGATAGATTGATAATTTTATTATTATGTAATATCCCTCTTCGTCTCTTGTAATAGATTTTTGTTTGATGTGTATCTTATCAGATATCAGTATGAAATACTGTTTTTTGTTTGGTTATGGTTGCACGGAACATATCTTTCCATCATTATAGCTACATTCTGTTTGTATCTTTATATCTAAGAAGTGGTTTTTTTTGTAGGCAACAAACTGATAGATCCCAGCTTGTTACATTTTTATCCATTCTGATGAATAAGGAAGACTATAGAAGAATACATACATTTGATGTGAACAATGTTGGAGAAGTATATTGAAAGTGCTACTGACTGCCAGAAGAACAAAGGAATCTGTGATGGAGGAAATAAAACTAGAATGTACCTTAGAAACCAGGATGATTAGACTTTGGCTTTAATATTTCATACATATTTTCAGGAGGGACCAGTCACTGGATGGATTATGCATGGTACAGTGGAGGATCAGCAAAGAAGAGGAAGTCCACCAACAAGATGGATTGACACTGTAACTGCAGCAATGAGCTCAAGTGTAACAATCGTGAAGATAGCAAAGGACTGGGCAGTGATTCCTTCTGTTATGCATAGGGTTGCTATGAGTCAGAACTGACTAGAGGGCAGCTAACAAAAACAATAACATCGCCTGTGATGGACAGATTTCAGTAATCTTACAAACTACGACAGAGTAGGAAGAAGGAGAAGCAGACACATTTTGAATTGTTTAGTCACTGAAAACCTTATGGATAGAAGTAGAATATCAGATATACTACCAGAAAATGAAAACATTAAGAATAGCAGCATAGCATTGTCAAATGTAGTGTCAGAAGACAAAATTTTGCTGAAGATAATTAAAAAATGGTTGCAACTGTGTAACAGAGAACAGCCAGAATTCCGAGCTGTATTTAGAAGGGGGGACAGAACTAGTTATCCTTGATGATATCGTATGGATCTTGACTGAAAGTAGAAAATATCAGAAAGATGTTTAGTTGTGTTTTGTTGACTATATGAAGACTTTTGACTGTGTATGTAGATCATGACAAACTATGGTTAACATTGTAAAAAATTGGTATTGCAGTACACTTAATTGTACTCATGAAAATCATGTACACAAACCAAGAATAAAATGTTAGAACAGAGCAAGAAAATACTGACTATTTTAGAGTCAGGTATATGCAAGGTTTGTATCATTTCAAAATGTTTATTCAATCTGTATGCTTAGCAGATTATCCATGAAACTGGCTTATATGTAGAAGAGTGTGGCATCACAATTGGAGGAAGACTCATTACATAATACAACCTTGTTTATTAGAACTGAAGAGGACCTAAAATATGATGAAGATCAAAGACAAAATAGTCACAACTGGTACAATAAATAATATCATGATAAATTGAGAAATGATTGATGTCAAAAATTTCAGTTTGCTAGGATCCACAATCAATATTAAAGCAGCACTAAAGATATCAAATGACATATTGTATTTTGCAAATTTTCTAGACAAGACCTCTTTAAAGTGTTTAAGAGCAAAGATATCAATCAGTTTGAAGACTAGGTTGGGCCTTACCCAAGACATGGTGTTAACAATAGCCTCATATGCATGTTGGACAATGAATAAGGAAGACCATAGGAGAATTGATGCATTTGAGTTATGGTGTTGGGGGAGAACAAATACAATTGTGTTTGAAGAAGTACAGTCATAATACTTGCTAGAAGCAAAAATGGAGAGATCTCTCTCCTATTTCAGATATAATATTAGGAGGAATTAGTGCCCATGTTTGGTAAAAAGAACATTATGTTTGGTAAAGTGGAAAGTCAGAGATAAAGAGGCAAACACCCAAGGAGAATGTCTGGTACACTGGATGTAGCAATGGACTCAAGCATAACAATAATATGGGGATGGCACAGTAACAGGTAGTTTTTTGCATTGGATTCCTTTGAGCCAGACTGACTTGATAGAATCTAACAACAATAATTGTGCTTTGTCTTGCTACTTTTAGGATTTTCTCCTTTTTCACTTCCAAGAATTTTATTATAATGTGTCTTTGAGTACCTATTATTTTAATGTTTCTGCTTCAAGTTCATATATTGTTGTTGTTAAGTACCACCAACTCAGTTCCAACTCATAGTGACCCTTGGGTTTCCAAGGAGTGACTGGTGAATTTGATCCATCAACCTTTCGGTTCAAACCGACCTTGCAGTCTAGTGTGTTATCCCACAGTGCCACCATATCTTCCAATATTCGTAGGCTTGTTTTCTATTCATATCAAGGAAATATTTTATGATTATCTCTTGAAAAAGAAACCTTGGTAACATAGTGAATTACAAGCTGGACTTCTAACAGGAAGGAAAATCTACCATTCACTCCACAGGAAGAAGATTAGGCTTTCTGCTCCCATAAAATCTTACTGCCTTGGAAACGCTATACAGGGTCACTATTAGAACCAACTTTACAGCATACAACCAACCAACAAACCATTTCTTGAAAAAGTCTTTCCATGTGTTTGTTATTAACACAGTGATCTTGAATTCCAAAAATTCTAGTGTTAGATTTCTTCACTGAATCCTGGATTTCCATTTGGCTTTTTTATTTGTTGTTATTCTTCTTTTCGCTTGAAACTTAATAATTTCAGTTATTCTGTCTTCTAGTTTACTTATTCTATATTCTGTCTGCTCAACTCTATTGTTAAATGTTTCTCTTGTGTATTCTAATTTAATTTGTTCAATTTTCAATTCCATTGTTTTTCTTTTATATATATAGTTTTAAATCTCAGTGTTTTTCATTTTGTATCTGACTGTGTTTCCTTATCCTCATTTTGCTTTCTGTGTGTTCTTTGCTTTCTTTAAATATATGTATCACTATTGTCTGGAAATTTTATTTTCCATTATCGTGGTCTTCATCAGAGAAATTTTCACTTGTATATCTTTCTTTTGACTGGGTCTTCTCCTGTGATCCTATGTTTTATTGTTTTTTGTTGAATGTGTGGCCTTTTAATATCTTATTGTAGGAATTTGAAATTTGAAGTTTTCTGTACTTCAAGGAATTTCTAGACCAATCTTCACTGGAGGGCACCCTACCTCTTTGGTTCTGTTTGTGTTGAGTCAGCAATTCTCTCTGAGGATCTATGTTTACAAATATTATTGTTGGGTTCTAATTCATTTCCATAGGTTTTAGATGTTTAGGAAAGTTTTATGTCTGAGTGTTTATCCTGGCTGATTTTCCCCAAAGTGGATGGCTTTATTAGTGTGAAGGTCCTTCTGTTTTCTGTGGATTTGACTTTAGCCATCCCCAGATGGCTGTAATCCTGTGTTCCTAAAGGCCTGGAGCCCTGATGGTGCTGTAGTAAAAGCAATTTACTGCTGTGTTCGTCATTCAAACCCACCAGTCACTATGTGGGAGAATGATGAGTCTGTGTGTTCCCTTAAAGGTTTACCATCTAAGAAACATCTATGAAACAGTTATACTCTGTCCAATAAGGTCTCCATGAGTCAGAATTCACTTACTGACTTGACGTCAGTGATTTAGGTTTGATCTGGCTTAATCCTCACTTCTCTTTGTTGGATCAGGACACAGCTTTCCCTCTGTAGCATATTATACATGTATCAAATCTTTCATTGGCCACATATAGAAGTGACAATACACATCTTTTCTGAGATGAGGGAGAGAAATGCTTTGTGTCCTTCCCTTAATGGAAACTCAGAAAGGCTCTCTCTCATTGCCTAATTGTGGGTAGAGTATGTTGTTTCCTTCTCTATGTTGACTGTTTGATGTATCATACTCTCTTCTGATGTCTGATCTTAGAAACCATTGGTCTCAAGTCTCAGGGACATTCAATTGCATTCACTTGAAGAATCACAGCATCACTTTGTCCTCTCCCAAATACGTGGCTTGTAAATTACCCTAGTCAATTTATGCCACCTTAATCAAAGGAAACTTTACTCTGATTAGTTCTCATCCTGAGTTCTTTGTCCATAGTGTTGCCTTCTCCATCCCTAAGTGGAAACAGGAGTTAATTCTTCTTGATGTCCATGGCCAGAATCTCCTAGCTTTTTTTGCTGACTCTGTTCTTCTTCTCCTGTTTCATGACTCACCTCAGCTCTCCAACACTTCAATTGTGACCCAGAGCTCAGAGAGCCCAGTGTCTGCTTTTATTCTGTGTTAAGTGTATTAGTTGCAGAGGCACAAATGAGAATGAATATTTACTCCCCCATCTGGCTCTACCTTGTAAACATTTGTCTTTTACACATTTATTTTGATATTTTATGTGGCGATAATCAACCTAAACACTACTAGTACAGTTTGGTACAAATGTCTTGACTTGTGCTAAGGTTCTAGAAATGTTACCTACTATTGCTTTTGCATCATTTAAAAAATAGCAATACAGTATAAATGGTAAATAGTGTATTAACATTATTAAAAACATAATTGTGACCTAGGGAAATCCCTGAAGTTATCTTGCTGTTGTTAAGTGCTGTTGACTTAGCTCTGACCCATCACAGCACTATATAGGGTCTCAAGAAATCAAATGGCATACTAAATTAGGCAAGTCTGTTGCACAAGACCTCTTTAGAGTTTCACGAACAAAGATGTCAATTTGAGAGCTAAAGTGTGCTTGACCCAAGCCATGGTGTTTTCAATAGCGTCATATGCATGTGAAAGCTGGTAATAAATAAAAAGACCTCAGAAGAATTGATACATTTGGGTTATGATGTTGGAGAAGAATACTAAAGGTACCATGGAGTGCCAGAAGAGCAAACAAATCTGTGTTAGAAGTATAACCAGAATGCTCCTTAAAAGCCAAGATGGCTAAATTTCATCTCTCAGTCTTTGGACAAATTATCAAAAAAGACCAGTCCCTGTAGAAGGACATCATCATGCTTGGAAAAGTGGAGGGACAGAAAAAAATTGGGAGACCTTCACCCCCACCCCAATGATATGGATTGGCACAGTGTCAGCAATGATGAGCTCAAGTATGGCAGCAATTGTGAGGACGGCACAGGACCTGAGAATGTTTCATTCTGTGGCACATAGGGTCACTATGGGTCAGAAGTTGGTTTGAACCACGAACCTTGTGGTTAGCTGTCCAGCACTCATCCTACAGTACCACACTAGGACATGTTGTTGTTGTTAAGTACCATGGAGTCAGTTCCAACTCACAGCAACCCTGTATAAGGTTTCCGAGGCTGTAAACCTTTACGGGAGCAGAAAGCCTCATCTTTCTTCCGGGGAACAACTAGTAGTTTCGAAATGCTGGCCTTGAGATTTGCAGCCCGATTCATAACCACTATGCTACCAGAGCTCCTTACACTAGGACTTAGAGACTCCTTTTATTCTATTGTTGTTACATGCTGTCCAGAGCAAAAAAGGTTCTGATGAACAAAGACCCTGTATAGGATGTCTGAGGAGTGGCTGGTGAATTCAAACAGCCAATTTGCTGTTTAAACTGACCTTGCAGTCTAGAGCTTATCCTGCAATACCATAACGGACTCTGTAATATCCAATAGACTAGATATGTGCATGTGTGTGTGTATTCAAGGAAACAGCTACACAAGAATTTACCTATTGTGACAAATAAAATAACTAGTTTCAAGTATAGGATGAAAATACTTTTTCAGTGTTTTAATTTCCCTTATTTTATTTTATTATACTGTGATTTACTAGAATAGGTATTATGTGGTTCAGCCCTGGTGGTATCGTGGTTAATGTGGTTGGCTACTAATCAAATGGTCTGTGGTTCAAATCCACAAATTTCTCTGTGAGAAAAAGATGTGGTAGTGTGCTTATGAAATGATTTGTAGCATTGGAAACCCTATGTCCTGTAGGGTTGTCTCTGAGTTGGAATCGACTCAAAGCAATGAGTTAATTGTATGTATTTGTATATATGTATATGTATGTAGGTACATATATATCCACATGTATGAGTATGCCTATATTCACCTATATTCACATAGTATATTCTACCTCATATTTGTTTCTTTTTTCCTTTCATTCATTATAAGATATTTTGAAGCAGCCAGATAGAGTTTATCAATAAGTTTTGTGTCATATGACTGAGTATTTTATTGCTGAGTATATTTTAGCTATTGTCTGATTGATAGACAATTGTCATATAATCCAATTTGGGAATTAATATTAATAAAGCTTCTGTAAGCAACTTGTTGCAAGATATTTTGTGAATATATATATATATATTTCTGAGTCTCTTGAGTAAATATCTAGATGTAGGATGACAGGGTCATAGGATACCTATATGATGAACTCTGTAAGAAACTGCAAGACTTAAAAAAAAAAACTGCTAATATCATTTTTAATACCAACCAAGAGGGACCAGTCACTAGAGAAGGATATCATGTTTGGTAAGGTGGAGGGTCAGAGAAAAAGAGGAAGACCCGCAACAAAATGGATCAGCCAAGTGGCAGCATGGATGGACTCAACCGTGGCAATAGTAGTGAGGCTGGCCCAGGATTGAGCAGTGTTTCGTTCTGCTATGCATAAGGTCGCTATGGGTCGGTACTGACTCGATGGCACCTAACAATAAGAACAATAAATATTTGAGAATTCTAGTTGCGCCACATTCTCACTTCACTAACAATTGACATGTGTGGTCTTTTTAAATTTTAGTAAATATTTGATGCTTTTAATTATATTGTAATTGAAAAATACCTTGTTTCTATAGATAGTATATTTGAGTAGGGGTGAAAATGTATAATATCCTTAGGAAAACCTTATTAAGACTGATAAATTATTTGGTAGTATTTGATATATATTTTATAGCTCTATTAAAAGTATCAAAGAACCCTGGTGGTACAGTGGTTAAGCACTTACTGCAACCTGAAATATCAGCCATTCAAACTCACAAGCTACTCTATGAGAGGTAAACTTGGCAGATGTCTTCTGTAAAAACATGCAGACTTGGAAGCCCTATGGACATTTTCTCCCATTAGGTCACTGTGAGTTGAAATCAACTTAACAACAAAGATTTTGTTTTGTTTTTTACTTAAAGGATCACATAATTTTCTGCCTTATTGTTCTAATATGGTAAATAACACTCATTACTTTTTGAATATTTTACCAGTATTACTTGGTGGTAGTGGTTATGTGCCATGGAGTCTAAGGAAAAACTTAACTTGGCTGTTATACCATCCTTTTTATGTATTCCTGGCATACAAAACTGCTTGTAACATATAAATACGTTAAACATGGACCCTATGTAAGTTACTATTGAATAATATACTTTCTCTTAAGTAATATAGAGCCTTGGGGAATTCTGACAATCATTGGTATTATTCTGATGAGCTATTTTGCTAACAAAAACTAGCAATATTACTCATAAGTAGTATTTGTGCCCAATTTGAATTAAATTTAAACCTTACTTTTTAAGTAAAAACCTATATATAACAAGACTTCAGTTGAGTTTTATATGAACAAAATGATCATTTATCACATCCCTTTAATTAGTAATCTTCCCACAGGTATTATATCTTATGAATAATTCACCAGAAAAAAAAAAAAAAAAGTGACAGTTATACAAGAATTTCTCTATTATGTCAAATAAAATATGTCTGTAGTTTCAAGTATAACATGCAAATACTCTTTCAATATTTTAATTTCCCTTATTTTATTTTGATAAGTATGATTTGTAAGTATTATTATGTTATGATCTTTATATAAGTAATATATTTAAATTTTATTATCCTTTAAGTTTTGTATATTTTAACATTCAATATTATTTTTGATGTTATACATTTTATTATATATAAAAAATTTACATTTAAGCAGAATACTTGCTCACCATATCCTATTTAGTTAAATAAATAAATAATCTCTCAGCAAGTAAATTCAGACAAAATTACAATCTTTTAAATTAAAAATAAAAATTAAGAGTAATCTAAATGTACAAATATATTAATATACAATATAAAACAAAGCAAATGGCATTTTTACCAATTAAATGAATCTGTTGTCCTTACGGACTAGGTATTTTTGTAATATAATCATAAATATACATTGAATACATTTTACCCTTGAATTATTAGATGGATAGTATGTATACCAAGCCCACAAGTGTTCATGAATATCCTTGTTTAGTTTTGATTGTATAAAATAGGATGGCCTAATTTTTCCCCTTTCCTAAAAGATTTATTTAGTTATAATTGATTATTTTATTTACATTTAAGTTCTAAGCCTAGATTTAGATTGTACCTGGACCAAGAAGCAGCTGTTCAAACAGAGCATGGGAATACTGAATGTTTTAAAA
>NW_006408529.1:22252795-22258651 GCF_000296735.1 Chrysochloris asiatica | reverse complement strand
GGCATCATTGATGGCGTCAAGTGTGGCAGCAGTAGTGAGGTTGGCCCAGGATTGGACATTGTTTCGTTCTGCTGTGCATGGGGTTGCTATGAGTCGGTTCCGACTCGATGGCACCTGACAACAACAACATAGCGAATTTCCAGTTTTTTCCCTGTGCACATTTGATAATCAGTATGATAAACAAGCTTGTTTTCAGATTTTGCTTTCTCATCTATCATAAAATAAGTTGTAAGGGCTTGAAATGAATTGTCTCTATCCCATATTCTAATATTTAGTGTCTTTATTCTTTATTATATCACTGTATATCATCCACCTGCATAACTTGGTTAGTCACCTCTCAATAATGGAGACATCTACAGTATTGAAACATCTTTTCAGGAAAAATTACAACAAAAAAGCCATTTTCCCATATAAGTAGCTGTCTTTCTGCATTACTAAAGTATGCAGACCAAGTATGGGTCCAGGTATGTGTGTGTATACGAGAGCTACCCTTGTTTCATAGACTCATCACCAAAAGCTGAAAAAGAAGTGGAAGTGTTTTGAAAGAAGAGAAAAAGTTTTCCTTCATGGACAAGAAGTGTGCTTTTATCAGCACAGCTGGTTGTAGACGATCTCAAAATTGAGGAACATGCAGATCTCTTCCCTATAGCAATTAGAGAGCATGGCTTTCAGAACCTGTCATCTGAGAAGATAGGATGCAGAATGGTAAGCACTTTATAGTTAACCTTCATTGGTTCTTTACAATTTATATCAGCACATCATTTATAGAAATAATTGAAATTAGGGAGCAGCATTCAGCTAAGATCTTTAACTATGTTGTTGTTGTTAAGTTCTGTTAGCCAGTTCTGACTCATAGGGAACCTGTATAGGGTTTCTGAGAGTTTGAACTTCCAACCTTTCAATTCAACCCAACCTCTCGAATGAGTGCTTTTCCTACAGTGCCACACCAGGACTCCAAGGCATTTAAGTATATGATCTAAGTATGCAAATAAAACATGTTATCATGTTCTTTAGATTCACTTATGGATTATTCAATGACTATACAATTGACTTTTGAACAGCATGAGTTTGAATTATGCGAGTCCATTCATAAAATTATGTATTTTTTAATTCCTTCTGAAACTAACAGTCTGCATGTGAGCAGTCTATGTTTCAAGTAAATTGCATATTGCAGTATGAGTTATCTCTTATATGTGTTTTATATAATATCATAAATCATGACTAACCCCAAGGGACCCATACAGTAATGCTGCAAGTAGTCCCATGAAGCAGAGAAAGATTATGACATTATAAGAAAAAGTTGAAAGTTGGTTGTAGTAGTCCACCATTTCAAGATGAATGAATCCAGTATGAGATCCATTATAAAAGAAAGAAAAGGAAATTTGTGAAACTGTTGTGGCTATGCCACCAATGGGCATGAAAGCCTTACCCTTTTTGTGAAATATCTTTTTATCTTGATATCTAATTGAGGGTCTTCTTTTTTTCAATGAATATACCAAGCATGACATCCTTCTCCAGGGACTGGTCTATTCTGATAACATCTCCAAAATACATGAGACAAGTCTCGCCATCCTCCCTATTCATGACCATTCCGACTGTACTTCCAAGATGGATTGGTTCATTCTTATTCTTATCCAATAACATAATTCAAATGCATTAATTCTCCAGTCTTCCTTATTCAGTGTCCAGCTTTCACATGCATATGAGGCTGTTGAAAATACTATCACTTGATTAAGGCACACATATTTAAAATATATGTCCAATGACTATGTTATTGGTAAGACTTCCAATTTGGGGAGAGTCTAAAGTTCTTTGGTGTGGTGCTGTGGGTTAATGCGCTGAACTGCAAGGTCGGTTTGAACCACAAGGTTGGTGGTTCAAGCTCACCAGTCGCTTCTCTAAAACCCTATACACGGTCACTATGGTACTCAACAAAGTTATATACAGACTTTTGACTGCTCAGGGGGTTAGCACCTTTAAGTTCCATGTTGTTCAGGATCACTTATGTTACCTCAAAGTTCTAAAATTGTTTCAGAAATAAATGTGTTTGTAACATTTTAATTTTCCACACAATATAGCCTTAATTCTTCATGCATGAATTTATCATTCATCTAAATTGCTTGCCTTCAAACCGACTTGTTCAAGAAACTGTAGATGTCTATCTTCCAGACAGAATGCCAACTCCTCAAATAGTGGTTGGTGGAAAATAAAACCTACCGCTTTCTTTATACACACTGTGTTGGCTTGAGTTTTTAGAAAAGTCCAGTCAGCACTTAGGCTTCCTGAACTGTTTTGTAAAACCCAAAGGAGTAGTCGACAAGAGGGTGATTTTGAGGGGCCATTGAACACAGAACATTTTTCCAATTACAGAAACACCTGCACTGTATGGCTTTATGCTGATCTGTTGTGAACATTTTACAGAGTGTTTAATAGTCCATCAAATTCCTCATTCTGCAATTCAAAACAGACTGGGGGTGTTGCTGGCATGCTAAGACCTGTAGGAGGCTTCTCACTGGGGTTAATTTGATACCCTACCCACAGTGTAGAATGTTTGGCCTGGTAGATTCTCAAATACCACCCAAACACACTGTAATTAAAGTCCTCTGTGTATTGGATTCTGGGAGTGGGGGTGAGGATTGGGAGGGGAATGTATTGTTTTCTTTTACCCAGTGAGAAACCATTGTTGGAAAAAGCAATGACTCAGCTCTAGAGTAGTGAACTGTTT
Source organism: Chrysochloris asiatica (assembly GCF_000296735.1). NCBI lineage: Eukaryota > Metazoa > Chordata > Mammalia > Afrosoricida > Chrysochloridae > Chrysochloris > Chrysochloris asiatica. The sequence continues at coordinate 22,255,926 of NW_006408529.1, read as the reverse complement.
GCATAGACGAGAAAGGCAACTATAGATTTATAAAAACTGTGCACATTTTGTTATTTCTTTCTTTGTGAAACTGTGATTCAGGTAGAGCCATGCATTTTCAAACATTTTTTTGAAGATCTTGTGCTTAAAACAAACTGTGCTGTGTTGCCAGAGGATCTGAACAACAATTATTGTTTCTGTTTACCCTTGGAGAAATATTATCCCAAACTACAATATTAGAATTCTTTTTGTGCAACTAGTAAACAGTAAAGCATGAATATAAAGTTTATCTGTATTTATGTGGTGACTTTCTTAAATATTTTTTAAACCCTGCTAAATGTATTTTTGAATGTTGTTTGAAGCAAAACATTAATGAGGTAGTACAGTTTGTTTTTCTGAAGACAAAAACACATTTGGGGTCTTTTCCAGTACTATCATTGTTGTTATATAAGATTGCTGAGCAGGAATGGTGTGGAATAAGTACTGAACCGCTGACCATAATGTCAGTGGTTCAAACCCACCAGATGCTCCTCAAAAACCCTAAACAGAATCACCATGAGTCAGAACCCACTCCAGGGAACTTAACAACAAGAAGTGGGAATGGCATGTTGGTAGTGAGATACAATGCAAAATTAATATTACTGAACTATTTTCTTTTATTTGTTGTTGTTACTAAGTGCTGATTACGTGACCCTGTATGTGGTTACAGATGAATAGTTAGTTGGTTTGAACTGCCAACCTTGAGATTCAAGCTGACCTTTCAGGCTAGTGCATTATCCTGCAGTACCATATAATAATACCTTTCAAATATTTTTATAGACAAAGAAACTACCAAGCTTCTTCATTCCATAACATTCTTGACTTTTACTAAAAATATTCCTATGTTGAAGGATTTTTTTCTTACTTTAATTACAACTCTGTAGCTAACTGTTCTGTAATTTCAATCAAATCAATTTTTCCTATTCAGCATTTTTTAAATTCACTAAAATAGTAGAAAATTTAATCTTACCTTCATGGATTATATAACAATATTACATAGTCAAAAGGAGTAAAGAGATATCTGGTACTTATCACTAAACTACCATTGTTAAGAACCCCTGATGTGACCCTATTGGATCAGCACTGAACTTTGAATCACAAGAACAGCTGTTCAAATCCACCAGCTGCTCCTTGGAAACCCTACTGACTGGAGGGCTCTTACAAACAACATTAGTAATCATTGTTAATAAAAACAAAAATTTTCAAAATAACCAACATCTTGATAAACAGAGAAAAGATTGAAGTTGTCAAGGGCTTCATTTCATTTGGATCTTAGATCTAAAAGCTGAAGAAATGAAACAACATATTACTTCTGCTGCAAAAGAGCTCAAATGTCACTTTGAGGCCTAAAATGAACCTAACCTAATCCATAATATTTTCAGTCACTTCATATAGATTCAAAAGCTGAGTAATCAGTGAGGGAAGTTGAAGAATAATTGATGCATTGAATTCTGTTGTTGGTGAAGAATATATAATTTACCACATACTGCTAGAAGAATGAATAAATCTGTGTTGAAAGTACAACTAGGGTGCTCCTTCAAAGTGAGGACGGTGAGACTTTGAACATGTGATCAGGAGGTACCGGTTTCTGGAGCAAGACATCATGTTTCCTAAGTAGAGGGTCAGTGAAAAAGAGGAAGATTTTCAATGAGATAGATTGACACAATGGCTGCAACAATGGGCTCAAAACTAGCAGTGATTGTGAGGCTGGTGCCAGATGAGGCAGTGCTTTGTTCTTTTATACATAGGGTCAGTAGGAGTCAGAATGGATTCAGTGGCACCGAACAACAAAACAATGATAACCAATGTTAAAGTCCTAAAATATAAAGTACATTAATAATACAAAAATTTTTCAGAAATTTTAATGTAAGCATAAAGGTTAGTAAGTATAACTTTTAGAATCAAATTAAGAGCAAGTGCCATTTCAGCATTCATTGCTATACTATTAAAATAATTGTGTATCTAAGAATAAGATTCCTTTCCCTCCTCTACAATACAGAAATCATAATATGTGCCCACCTACAGTAAGGGGGAAATGGTATGCTCAAGTCTTTTTACAATAGATCAAATTCTATTTATGAGCGAGTCAGGTGTTCTATGTAAAATAATCTCCTAAGTAATACTAATAATTCTTTCAGGCCATTTCAGTGCATACTTTGAAGTACTAATTTATTTGTTTCTCTGGTCTCTGTGAAAATTTATGAGCTGTTCACTTTATAGTGCCAACTTTAGAGTTTAAATAGTACCTAATGTATTAATTGGATTCCTGGTATGGCTCTGTAGGATCAAACCCACCAGATGTTCCTTGGAAATCCTATACAAGGTGGTTATGAGTTGGAAATTACTCTACAGCACTTAACAACAACAGCAAAATGTATCAATTGTTGCTGCTGCTGTTAATTGCTGTTGAGTCGGTTCTGGCTTATAGTAACTGTGTATAGGGTTTCCGAGGAGCAGCTGGTGAGTTTGAACCACCAATCTTGCAATTCAAACAGACATTGCAGTCCAGTGCATTATCCTGTGGTGCCACATCAGTATTTCATTAATAGCTATAAAGTGTGCTAGATTCATTATAAGAGTCCTGGTGTGATGCTGTGGGTTAATGCGCTGGACTGCAAAATTGGTTTGAACCGCAAGGTCAGCAATTCAAGCTCACCAGCTCCACGGAAACCTTATACAGGGTTGCTATAGCTCAGCATGGCACTATACAATAACAACAGATTCATTATAAAGGAATGTCATATCATTAAATTAGAGTGATTATGGCTCTTGGTAAGTTTAAAGTCAATATTCTCTTAAAAAATTTTAAATTACCACTGTTTCCTTTTCACTCCCTATTCTGCTCATCATTTTACCAACAATATGTTGTTGTTGCTAGACATCATCAAGTCAGTTCCAACAACATACACAACAGAGCCCTGGTGTGGCGCTGTGGGTTAATACACTGCCCTGGTAGTAACCCTGCAAAGTCGACAGTTCAAGCCCACTATATATATATATATTGTTGTTGTTGTTATGTGTAATGGAGTCGGTTCCGACTCATAGCGACCCTGTACAGGGTTTCCAAGGCTGTAAATCTTTATGGGAGCAGAAAGCCTCATCTTTCTCCCCTG
>NW_006408529.1:22248662-22252422 GCF_000296735.1 Chrysochloris asiatica | reverse complement strand
TGTGATAGTTTACATGGGAAAAGTTAGCTTTACATAAATTCATCCTATTGTGTATCATTTCATTGCCATGGTTACAATCCCCTCCATGCATTATCAACCAACCAAATGGTATACCTGCAAGCCAAAACCCCGGTTGTCAGCACACAGCCCCTCTTCCTCAATGGGTCTAAAGTCCCCAGCCACTCCATCTCCCCAAGTCATCATCTCTGCTTCCATCTCTGGCATCACTGCTTCTCTGGGTAGAGTCTTGTTCTCCGATCTTCTCCCTTAATGGTCCTGATACCTCCTCTCCTAAACTGCAAAGTCATTCACTCCCCTCCTTTTGCTACAAAATGTCTACCTTTATGTTTCCAACCCTCACAGTCAGTCCTGATAAAAACTATTGTATTCACTATTGTATCACAAGAGACCTATGCCCATCTCCTTTTATCAGCCCCACCCAGACAGATTGGATATTACTCATTGGAGATTCTACCTTCCTCCACACCCTCTGGATCTAGGCTCCCTCTTGAAAGCTTGAAAGCCAGTCACTTTTTGTCTTTGTAGCCTCCCTACCTTCATTTTGGGTAGCCAATGTCCAAGTTGCCCATCTCTGTCTATTCTGTGTATGGAGGAGGTGGAAATGATCCTTTTGAGCTATGCATCCATAGGTGTAGGTCAAGTTCATCAAATTGTATCAGATTACTCTTGTTTTCCTCTTCTTTCATCTTCTAGTTGAGCTCTGATCATCCAGTCATTGAAGCCAGGTCAAACGGGTATTATCTATAAGTGTGGGTGTTCTTATGCATATGCTCTCTCTTCTTATCAGCTGGATGCTTCACTCTCCACTCTAGTCTTCTGTGGCTATGTCACTGACTCTGGGCCCAAGAGTCCCCAGGTCTTACCACACTGCTGGCCAACCAGGTCTCCACCCAGGTTCTCAGGAGTCTATTGAACATTGTAGGGTTTAGCTCGAAGCTTCATTGCTGTTTTTCCCTCACTTCCCCTTATCGGTGACCAACGTGGTCACCAGTCAGAGCATGTATTCCCCTTGAGTTGTATGTAGTCTTGGAAGGTGGTTTGCTCTGAGGGGACCTGACCACTTGGCTTTATGTCTTCTGGGTGAGCAACTTGCTTGTTCTTGTAGTAGTCAGTCGGACTGCCTTTATTGTTTTGTATTTTCTTGTTGGTCTTTCTTTCAAGAAGTATCTTCTGTTCTTCTAGCCGCTCCAGGCTAGTCTGCATGTCCTTTCAAATGGAAATTTCCCACATCAGAAGATTCTGGATGGGGTTCAGGATTCCACCTTTGCTCTTATGCAGTACAGAAGCTCCACAGGAAGCCTCCTTCATGGGGCACATTGTAGCCCCATTTTAGATATTGCAAACAATTATAGGCAGAAGATGGACTTACAAGTTCTCGTTGATGATATTTCTGGCAATTCTTTTCTCTCCCCCTCAAGTGTCTATTTTATAATGGTATGCCAGGGAAACCAAGATGCAAAAGACAGCCAAGCATCTTGACATTATTTCCCCACTTTTGCTCATTCCATAAATACCTCAATCCATGTATTCCAGGATTGTGCACTCATCACTATTTACCTCTGTCCGACTTAGCCCTTGTAAACCTGCCTAATTGTTTTCCCATCTGCTTTGTTCTTCCATTACCCTCCCCCTTTTTGTGTATTGCCCCCTCCCAAGCACCCAAACTATCCTTTGTCTATTCCCTACCCTGTGCTCCACCTTTCCCTCCCACGTCTCACCCCACCCACTACAACCAATTAATCAGCAAAGAACCTCAGCCAGCTGATAAAAAGAGGGCGGACAGATGCAAGAACACCCACACTTGCAGATGATACCCACTTGACCTGGCTTCAATGACTGGATGAACAGAGCTCAACCTGAAGAAGAAAGAAGAGGAAAAAGTGTCATCTGATACAATTTGATAAACATGACCTACACCTATAAATGCAGTAGCTCAAAAGAGGAAACAAATCCCTGCTGCAAGAACTATTCCCACCCCCTCCACACAAAGAGTAGACAGGGATGGGCAACTTGGCTATCCAAAATGGGGGCAGGGATACAAAGATAAGAAGTGACTGGCTTACAAGCTTTCAAGAGGGAACCTAGATCCATAGGACGTGGAGGAAGGTAGAGTCTCCAGGAAATAGTATCCAGCCTGTCCAGGAAGGGCTGATGAAATGAAATACAGATGGGCCCTTGTGATACAATAGTGAATAATTGTGAGGGTTGGAAATCTAAAGGTGGACATTTTGTAGCAAGGAGAAGAGTGATTAACTTGTCAGTCTAAGGAGCGGAGGGCCCTGGGACCATCAATGAAGAAGAGCAGAGAGCGGCATCCTACCCAGAGAAGCAGTGAGGCCTGAGATGGAGGCAGAGAAGACAACATGAAGAGATGGAGTGGCTGGGGACTTGGGATCCAGAGAGGGAACAACACAATTCCTCTTCAATTTGTCAGCAGAGATGTTACATTTGCATTTTAATAGTCAGAGCAACTCAGAACTGCTGGGAATGGGAGATTTAAGCAGATAATTTAGGCAGTTTAAGGTTTTGAGTTTCAGAGGCAAGCAAAGTTGGCCCATTAGAGAAAACCTTCTTCTACTAAGAAAGTTAAAGGGAACCGGTTAGCTGTATTCTCCTTGGAGACCATCTGGGTCTACTTGTAAGTGGAACTAGGGGAAATGCAGCAATGAAGAAAGGGACTGAGTTTGGAGTTTTTCTATTGGTACCAGCTGACTTTGACATAAGAGGAGCTGAAAGACTGGCTGGTCAGAAATTTAGGGAGTTGTGTTAACTCCTGAGCCACAGGCACTGACCTAGACCATGTGGGTTTCATGGACTGAAAATGCCAGCTGGTTTGAAGTGTAAGGAGGTGGTTGTGAACTCCCAAACTTGAAGCTGTTACCCATTTGACCTAGCTTAGATGGCTATGGTTGAGCTAACCAGACCCTGATCAGATGAAGTTACAGATGTCTAATAATCTGAACAAGTGTTAATTGTTACAATTTTATGAACTGGAATTTTTCTTTTGGATGCAGTTGCTCAAAATTCCAATTGGAATAGAAGACTCTTCAGCTCAAGGAACATGCTTGTCTCCTCAGTGTACTGGGTTGATTGTTGTTGTTGTGAAGTGCCACGGAGTCAGTTTCAATCCCTAGTGACCCTGTATAGAGTTTCCAAGGAGCGGCTGGCGAGTTTGATCCACTGACCTTGTGGTTCAAACTGACTTTACAGTCCAGCACATTTGCCATAGGTATGGGTAATTTAGGCATTGGCTATAAAATGGGGTGCTATATAAGTATGAAGTGACTGGCTTACAAAATTTCATGGGTGTGCTTCGTTTTAGAATAGGGCTCATGGGAGAATCCCCACTGACTAGTTTTCATCTTTTTCCAGATGGGTTTTGTGAAAGGGCATAGGGAATGATGCTAATAGGATTTTATGATTTCAATAGTAACTATTTGTTAGTTTGATTAATTGTGATTGTTAAAACTGTAAATGTAGAAGGTATGTAACTAAAATTGGAGAGTACTTACCTTTCATTTCAGGAACACATGATCCCAGGACTATAATTAAGGATGAGCATGAGTGGAGCTTGGGATCCCTACCTGGAAAAGTGGTGATGACAGAGGCAGTGTCATGGAACGCCAGAGCAGCTATGAACTTCAGGCCCATGGACTAAGTGAGACTGTGTGCCTATAGGTATAGGCAGGAGACTGTCTTGCAAAATGTTCCCTTTGGACATTTAAATGAATATATATAT
>NW_006408529.1:22242636-22248562 GCF_000296735.1 Chrysochloris asiatica | reverse complement strand
TTTTTATGTGTGCATTAAATATTTTTGTTTTGTACATTTTGACATATAAGATACTAATGAGGCCAGTGCATTTTTAGTTATACATGCTTTAGTTATACCACGTTAGGTGAAAGTTTGACTTTACAGTTTTCTTTATTTAGGAAGTATTCATATAGTTTATAGGTTTTAATCTGACAAGAGTGGAAAGTAATGGTTAGGGTTTTGTGTCAACGTACTAGTCCAGGATTTTCAGAGTTTTAGCATTTAGGAAGTGATGTGCTTATTCCCATGGTGATAAAACCTAATACAGGCATAGTTCTATGGTGAGCTGCTATGAACAGATAATCAATTGAAGGGATGCTTCCTCGGAGGTGTGGAATGTTCCCAATATAATGGGCATGTGGGACTGGCTGTCTCTTCCACTGGGGACGTGGACTCTGCAATTGTAAGTCATTTCCCTGATAATAAAATTCTCTCTCTATTTATACATATATAATTTTCACTGATTTTCCTACTCTAGGAAACCAAGCCTACGACATGGACCTTCTTCTTTTTCTCTGACTCTGTACTTTACCAACCATGCTGTTCTTCTCCAGGCACTGATTCTTCCTGGTAATATGTCCAAAGTATGAGAGATGAAGTCTTGACAACCTGGCTTCTAAGGAGCGTTCTGGCTGCACTTATTCCCAAACTGATTTGTTTCTTCTTGTTCTTATCCAACACCTTAACTCAAATGCATCAATTCTTTAGTGTTCTCTGTATTCATTATTAAACTTTCACATGTTTTTGAGGCAATTGAGAACACCATGACTTGGGTCAGGTGCACCTCTGCACTCAACTGACATCTTTCTTGTTGAATACTTTAAAGTCACCTTGTACAGCAGATTTGCCTAATGCAATACATCATTCTATTTCTTGACTACTGGTTCCATGATTGGTGATGATGGAGCCAAGAAAAATGAAGTCTTTGACAACTTAAATCTTTTTCCATTTATGAATATGCTATTTATTGGTCCAATGGTGAGGATTTTTGTTTTCTTTACATTGAGGCACACTCCATACTGAAGGCTATGGTCTTTGATCTTCATCAGTAATTACTTAAGTCCTCTTTGCTTTCAGCAAGCAAGGTTATATCATCTACAAATCACAGTTTATTGATGAGTCTTCCAGTCCTAATGGCACATTTTTCTTCATATATCCAACTTCTTGGGTCATTTGTTCAGCATACAAATTGAATAAGTATGGTGAAAGAATGCAACCCTGATGCAAACCTTTCCTAATTTTAAACTAGTCAGTGTCCCCTTGTTCTGTACAATAACTGCTTCTTGGTCTATGTACAGGTTACTCATAAGCACAATTAAGTCTTCCACTATACACATTCCCTAAAATGTTGTTCATAGCTTGTTGTGATTCACACAATCAAAATCCTTTGTCATACTTTACGTTATGCAAACCTTGAGCACATGCAAATTATTTGAGCAATCCAGTAACCATGGCTTCTAGTTTACTGAAAGCCCCTTTCCTTCAATTAGGCAATGAAATATTCCAGGGCTAAATTACTAGGGCATTAAGACTCCATTCTTAATGGCACCAAAGGAAGTTCTTTTAGCTTACACCCTTATGAGTTTGGAAGATACAGGTAAATTTAATGCTGATTTTCTAACGTCTAAACCTAAAAGATGAATATATAGTAAACTTGGAGGCTTTTAAATTTCAGTATTTCATAATCAAATTGCTATCCCTAGAACCAATGCATGGATTTGGAGGTGTATTATGCTTTGCCTGAAGGAACCTCTTTGAGAATAGCCTTATTTGGGGAGGAGTGAGTCAGTGATTCTACTTTTTTACTTACTTACCATGATTCTTTTTTATAATGCTTAACTCTGATGACTCAATTTGTTAAGTATTGGGCTGCTAACAGCAAAAGATTAGCAGTTCTAACTCACCAGCTGCTTCAAGGGAGAAAGATGAGGCAGTCTTCAGTAGTTAAGATTGACAGCCTTGGAAACCCTATGGAACATTTCTACTCTGTCCTACAGGTTTTCTACGAATCAGAATTGACTGTAAGACAGTTAGTTCAACTCTATGACAGAAAGGTTCTGGGTCACTTTATAAGTGGATTGAAGGAATGCTGATTTACAGTAAAAGCAACATTACAATTAATGATAACCTATGTAAAGACTGTTGTCTTCGGACATATTGTCAGCAAGGACTAGTCACTGGAGAAAGATATCATGTTTGGTAAGGTGGAGGGTCAGAGAAAAAGAGGAAGACCCCCAGTGAGAGGGATGGGCAAAGTGGCTGCATCAATGGGTCCAAGCGTGGCAACAATTGTGAGGTTGGCCCAGGATTGGGCAGTGTTTCGTTCTGTTGTGCATAAGATCACTGTGTGTTGGTACCGACTAGATGGCACCTAACAACAACAAATCTAAATACTAGTCAAGCAAAGACAATGGCAAAGAAGATGTGCTAATTATGAACATCTGGAAATAGGCAGAAAAATGGCATGATTATAGGTGTTTGGGGACCAAAACGTATTAAAGAATGTTTCTTTTTTATACATGTGGGTTTGAGGGACAGGGAAAAATCACAAAAGCAGGGAAGAAATATGAGAATAATTCAGAGGAGGAGAAAAAGCTACACAGAGTAAAGTCAGATTTAGGAGGACTAAGTCTATGCTTAGAGAAGAGAATTTTCATTCTAAAGAACTAAATATCACATAATCATGTTTACTTGTAAATTGTACAAATAATGATACAAATGGATTTGAAAGCACAAACAAAATTACTAAATGTTCATGAAATATTTGTCATAAATTTACAAGTTGCAAAAAAAACCCTTCAATTCACAGGAAACATAGGATCAGCTACACCTATTTATTTACTTCAAAAACAATTTGATTTTCTTTCAGATTTCATCTAACTGGGTTAACCAAGTGAACTAGAAATATTGCTGACATACACACAACACATTGGATCCGACCTGCTCTTATGAACTTGTTATAAACTAGACTGAAAAAACAGAAATTTTAGAATTTTGAGGGTTTCCAATTTTAAAGCTATTATCTCTGTACTGTAAGGAGTAACACAAATGAAATTCTGAAACTGAATGACCTAAAAGAAGAGAGCATGTTTCTCGGAATTACTGTAGATATTTTTGACTAGGTCCTAGGAGGCCAAAGTCAGAAAAAAAATTACATTTTAAATGCAATATATTTAGTTGGATCCTGGGGTCAAATGATAGGCTCTTGATGAATAGATACTTTGGGACAGCTCAGAGGTCCCCCAGCTTTTAAAATTCCTTGATACTGTACTTAACCTTTAGAACTTTCCAAAAGTATACTACATACAAGTAGCTCCCTTGAAAATTCCCATACTGAAAATAAAATCTAGAATTACACAGCAAATTATGACTCAGTGCCCACGTCCAAAACATATATTTGAGGCTTTTGAAGAGGGGATGCACCTGGGAAAAGAGTGCTGACTAAAAGTGGGGATTGTGAGCTGCAGAGCTGGATTTGAAAATATGTTTTTTTTTCAAGTTGGATGATATGCCTTTTAGGTGGATGTTTTTTCCATCTTTTTCTTTGAATGTGATTTATTTTCTAGTCACTACCTCACATTTCCTGGTTGCATGTATTTATTTTCTAACTTAGAATTCATACTGCTGAGTTTTTGTTTTGTTTTTAATTGAAACCATTTAAATGTTCCAATGTTTTACCAAGTCAAAAATGTGTTCTTCAGGAGACAGAGGTTAGGTTCCAGCCATCCTAAGAAACTGTTTAAGGCAAGAGAATGAATGGCTCATGGAAAGAGTAAAATACATGAGACAGCCAAAGCAACTCTTTTCCATCTTCTTCAAGAATCTTAGAAATGGAAGTTTAAATACTTACCCTACTTCATCAACTAGAGAAAACTCCTCTTACTTCCTGTTTTCATTGTTGTTGTTGTTGTTGTTGTTTTTATGTGTCCACAAGTCAGTTCATACTCATAGTGACTCTGTATAGGGTTCCCAAGGAGTGGCCGATGAATATGAATCATACTTGTGTTTCACACTCATCTTGCTGTCCATAATCCTGCAGCACTACACCAGGTTGTCCAAATTATTTTACTCCGTTCTGTCAAACTGAATGATGTAACATACAGAAAGAAAGGGACAGAAAAAATAGAGGGAATTCAGATATATAAATAGGATTACTACATTAAGAGATATAGAAAAAAAATGTTATTGTTATCTACTAAAATTAGAATCACAGTGATTATTGAATGATTCCTTGCTTAGTAATACTCACATTATTATTTAATGACTCTTGTTGGAAAATGAAAGCCACCAGTATTTCAGATACCTGTAAGGTCACCCATGTTGTTCAAGTTTTAATGACGTTTTCAGAATATAACTGACTAGGAAGGGGGACTAGTTTTTCTTTTTCTGGGGGAAAAAAAATCAGTTAATATTTTATGAATAGCAGTAGGACATTGTCTGATATCATATCTCAGGCTGGAAGGCACTCAAAATACTTCTGGAGAAGTACCTCCTTAAAATAGAGTCAGCCTTAATAAAGTAGATAGAGTAAAACTTTTGGGATATTCATTTGCTTATACAAGAAAAATCAGTTTCACACATTCATTAATAATTAGAATGTAGACTGTATGCAGAATGAATTTAGGAAAATTAGAACTTGTCAAAGATTAATAACAATATTTTATTAAGATTATTAAGATTGATAATAATGCATTGTTGTTATTCGGCGCCCTCAAGCCAGTTCTGACTTATAGCGACCCCGTATAGTGTTTTCCAGGAACAGTTGTTGAGTTTGAACCACCAGCTTTGCAGTTCAAACTGATCTTGCAGTTCATCATACTAATCCACAGTGTCACAACAGGACTCCATTCTAGGCATTAGTGACTGCAATGGACTGGTTTTGGCCATTTTGAATCAGACAATCATATGGCCTACTATGCTGGCAATGAATGACAAATTGAAGTGAAATGGTGTAGCATTCATCATCAAAAAGAACTTTTCAAGATGTATCCTAAAGTACAACACTGTCAGTGATAGGATGATATCTATATGCCTACTAGGATGACCAATTAATATGATTATTATTCAATTTTTTACATCAACCACTAATGCATAGACGAAGAAATTAAAGAATTTTACCAACATCTATAGTGTGAAATCTAGCAAACTTGCAATCAAGATACTTGAATTAATACTGGTGATTGGGATGTGAAAGCAGGAAACAAAGAAGAAGGATCTGTTGGAAAATATGGCCTGGGTGATAGAACCAGGGCAGGAGATTATGTGATAGAATTTTGAAAAAAACAGTGACTTATTCATTAAAAATATATCTATTAACAACTAAATCAGTGACTAAACATGTGGGCTTCATTGGATGGAATACACAGGAATCAATTTAAATTATTTTCTGGAAAGAAATGATGAAGAAACTCAATAGCAGGGGCTGATTGCAGAACAGACCATCAATTGCTCATATACATATTCAGGGTGAAGGTGAAGAAAACTTTTTAAAGTGCACAAAAGCAAAAATACCATATTAAGTATACTTTTGTGGACTTTAAAAACCCTCCCATCTGAATTAGGGAGTCATTGTGTAACACTGTGGTTAATGTACTGGACTGCAAAGATGGTTTGATCAGCCAGGTTTAAAATCTGAACTCACTAGCTGCTCCTGGGAAACCCTGTACCAGGTAGCTATAGGTTGGAACCAACTCGATGGTACTCAATAACAACAAAAACTGACGAGGTCCTATGTCGGGTTCCAGCCTCGACAAGGAAGTGTGGGTGTCACAAAGAAGGGAGATCTGGCGGCGAAAGGGATAGAGAAAGAGAGAGAGGAATATATACAAAAAAGACAGACACATAGATATGATGCAAGCTGGCAGGTAGGCAGATCTGCAAACATATTGCCTAGCATTGCACAGCA
>NW_006408529.1:22238945-22240706 GCF_000296735.1 Chrysochloris asiatica | reverse complement strand
TGCATGGGCTAAATGGAATAGAGGTATATTATGATATATGCACAGCCTTGGAACAACAGTGTTCTATGATATATGGATTGAGGCATAGTCTGGATGGGTAAAAGAAGGAAAATAATGTTAAGGTGTTTGACTGTTTTGTGGATATTCGTTTCCCCTATCTACTTTTGTAATATAAACATTTAAGTGGGATAGAAAGGAATATGGGGACATACGATTGATTACAGAAATCTTGTAAGCCTGTCTTCAACCTGTAAATGATTGGATTATTTAAAAGGGTACTAGAATATGTCCAGGGAAATAGACTTCTTGTTAAGCCTTTGTGGAGCATGGGTCCTTAGGTGGAAAAATCCTGATCCCCACCCAGAACCGTCCCAGTGGGATATTTCTAATTGAAAAGCCATGTAGACCAACAGAAGGTTAGAGGAACAGAAGATACTTCTTGAAAGAACAACTAGCAAAGGAGGATGGGTGGAGGGGATTGTTTGGGAAGAAGATTGTTTGGATATGACAATATCAAATAAGCATGAACAGTCTTCTATGCTCAATAGTGAACACTCTGGTCAACTTGTGAGTAGATGTGGGGAAAATACAGCAAACAAGATATGTGCTGAGTTTCACTATATTCCACAGAAACCTGATGACCTTGAGATGAAAAAGAGAAAAGTAAAGACTGGGTGGTTTGAAGTTCAGGGAGACTTGTGAAATACAGAGAAAAATGACACTGACCTAGCCACTGGGGATTAGAGTCAAGAATGAAGTGGCCAGCAGGTCAGAAGTATGAGGAGGTGTGCGAGAATGCCCACAAATGTAAATAGTACCAATTTGACCTAGCTTGGATGTTTATTGACTAGAATTCAGTCTGATGAAGATAAAGAACTTTAACACAGGGAGAAAGCAGAAATTGTTACAAGCTGTTGAACTGGACCTTTGCTTTTGACTGAAGTTGCCCAAAATTCCAACTTAAAGGGAATGATTCTTCATACTTGTCTCCTCAGTACACTAGGTTGATAGGGATAGGCAAATTAGACTTTGGCTATCACAATTGGGAGACTATAAAGGCACAAAGTGGCTACTTTACAAGGTTTCATGAGGATGCTTAGTGTCAAAATGAGGGGATTAAAAAAGAATCACAACTGAATACTTTTCCTCTTATCTAGATGGTCTGGTGATGATGAGATAGGTTTTCAAAATTCAATTGTGAATCATTTTATAAGGACTAATGACAAATGTCACAAATGTAAATATAGAAGATGTACAACAAAAGGAGGGAGCAGTTAGTCTGTCATTACAGGAACAGAGAACCTAATGATCATTAAGAGGGAACAGCATGAAGGAGCAAGGGATCTAACCCAGAAAATCAGCTACAACAGAGATGTTGATAGAGGTTATGACATAGAGAGATAGAGCAGCAAAGGACTATAGGTCCACAGACTGAGAAAGTCAGTGTGTCTCTGGGCAGGGGTTGGCTTACAAAATGTGCCATTTAGATATTCAATGAATATATAGTTTCAATGTGATATGTGCACATCAAAAAAAAAATGTAATAGTTGTAAATACTGTTTGTTAGCTGATGGTGCATGGAGGGGATTGTAATCATGGTAATGATTTATTTTATGTAAACCTGATGACCTGCCATGTAATACTTCTTCAATTCACAATAAAAGCTTTTAAAAACAAAGAACATATCAAGATTTGTCTTGAAGAACAATGTTGTCAGTGATAGGATAATATCCATATGCCTATAAGAAAGACGAGTTAATA
>NW_006408529.1:22232350-22238575 GCF_000296735.1 Chrysochloris asiatica | reverse complement strand
ACTGTTGTTGTTGTTTTTTTTCCCCTTGGGTGTGTGTGTGTACACCAAAACACTCAGGAATATATAACCATTCAAATAACCAAAGGGCACACCCTTCAAGCTTGCCTCCCAGCCATCAGCACACAGCCCCTCTCCCTCCCTGAGTTTAGAGTCCCCAGACACTCCATACCGCTATGTCATCATCTCTCCCTCCATCTCTTGCACCACTGCTTCTCTGGATAGGGTCCCGAACTCCGCTCTTCTCCCCTGATGGTAACAGTGTCCTCTGCTCCTGAACTGCAAGATCAACCACTCCCCCCCTTTTGTTACAAAACATCTATCTTTGCATTTGCAACAATTGCAATCAGTCTTGATACCTATTATTCACTATTGAACCACAAGAGTCTTATTCCCATCTCCTTTCACCAGCCCCGTCTAGACAGGTTGAAAACTAATCAGTGGAGATCCTACCTTTCCCGGCACTCTCTAAAACTAAGCTCCCTCTTGAAAACTTGTAAGCCAGTCACTTTGTGCCTTTGTAGCCCACCCATTTTAGGTAACCAATGTCTAACTTGCCCATTCCTGTCAACCCTGTGTAATGAAGGGATGGGAATGATCATTGCTGAAAAGATTTGTTTCCTCTTTTAAGCTACTACATCTCTAAGTATAGGTCAAGTTCATCAAATTGTAGCAGATTACACCTTTTTTCCTCTTCTTTCTTCCTCTAGTCAAGTTCTGATCATCCATCCACCCACTGAAGATAGGTCAAATGGGTACTATCTGCAAATATGGGCATTCTTGTGCATCACCCCTCATTTCATATCAGCTGTACACTTCACTCTCCACTATAGTCCTCTGGGCATTTTTAACAGTTATATGTGTTTTTGCTGATTAAATGAATGTATGTTGCTGTATTGTTAAGGTTAATGATTGTTTCCTCATTGATGTAATTTGGATATAGGCTTCCCTTTTCACATTTCTTATTACTCAACTGTGAGCAATATTAGCAAGTGTTTGCTATCTATGTAATGCATAGCAGCTAGTATTGGCTCCTGTCTGGATGATGGGATATTATTCTGTATGCTTGTAGTTTGGCTATATGTCCACGATTGCTGTCTCTTTTTGGGTAATGTAGGGAGAGAAAGCTCCTACCTCCAGGAAAAATGTAAGACCAAAATGACCAAAAACAGAAACAAAATAAAAGCGAAAGGAAGAACAAGCACATAAAAACAAAAACAAAACCGTAGCAGACTGTCCAGTAACCTTTGTTGTGCAGGTCAGTGTGTGTAAAACCTCCAGTGGTGGATGGGGTGTCCACTCACTCAGGCTGCTTCTCTAGTCACCACCCTGGAGGTGCACAGATAGAGATTGAAACATGAATGGAAGAAAGATTGTTCACAATTTTTATCTCTGGAGATCAGTTAGTATATCTGTGTATGCACAGTATAATTCTTAAAATGACGGTGTCCTTGTACATAGTAGTCAGTGTTGGCTCTTGCCTTTTGTGTTGGGGTTTTACAAGGTGCAAATATGGTTGGGTTGCATGGCCAGACCTGCTGTCTCTTGTTAGGTGAGGCAGTAATAAAGGCTCCTGCCCAAGTAGAAGAGTCTACTTTAGGGCTAAATCCCAGAGCCAGACATCATAAAAAGCCACCAAAGGATTAGTTGGAACCGTTGGGGTTTTCACAGATTTCCTCTTTGCCCTGTGGGAAAATTGTACCCTGTGGGCACAATGTTGGACTCTTTTGGGGGTACATTCCCACCCATCTGAAGATTCCCAGGCTGGACAGTGAGGGTGTGACAGGGGAAAGGAGGAAAGAAAAGTTTAAAAAGTCATCACACCTTTTCTCACAATTAGTTCAGTAGCTTTTTTGTTTTATCCCCAACATAAAAGACTACTCACCTCAACAGATGGAATACATAGAAATCAAATTGACTATATCTGTGGAAAGAGATGGTGGAAAAGCTCCATATCATTATCAATCAAGGCCAGAGCCAGACTGTGGAACATACCATCAATTGTTAATCTAAGTTCAGGCTAAAGCTCAAGAAAATTTAAACAAGCCCATGAGACCAAAATATTACCTTGGATATATCCCATCTGAATTTAGGGATCATTTGAAGAACAGATTTGATGCATTAGACACTAAAGACTGAAGATGAGAGGACTTCTGGGATGACATCAAAAACATTATACAGGAAGAAAGCAAAGACGTCATTAGAAGACAAGAAAGAAGGGAAAGACTAAAACGGATGTCAGAAGAGGTTCTGAAACTTTCTGTCCAGCATAGATAAGCTAAAGCAAATAAGAAATGAGGAGATAAAAAAGCTGGATAGTTTCAAAGATCAGCTCGAGAAGTTAAGTCAAATATTATAAGGAAGTGTGAAAATATTTTGATTTGAAAATTAAAAGGGAAGAACATGTTCAGCATTAGTTAAGCTGAGGGAACTGAAATTAAAAACAAGTCAATCCTCAGATTGAAATACTGAAGGGTTCTATGGGCAAAATGGAGTTTTTGTGGAGTTCTGTGGGTAATGCATTGGACTGCAAGGTCAGTTTGAACAGCAAGGTCAGCGTTTTAAGCTTACCAACACCTCCTTGAAAACTCTATACAGGGTTGCTATGAATTGGAACGGACTTGACAGCATTTAACAATAACAATGGGCAAAATATTGAATGATGCTGAAAGCATTAAAAGAAGATAGAAGGACTGCATGGTCACTTTACCCTAAAGAAATGACTGCTGTTCAACCATTTTAAGAGTTATCATATGATCAAGAGCCAATTATATTGAAGGAAGCATCCCAAAGTGCACTGAAGATATTGGCAAAGAACAAGGCACCAGGAGTTGATTGAATACAAATTGAAATGTTTCAACAAACTGATATGGCATTGGAGTCACTCACTTATATAATGCCAAGAATTTGGAAGACAACTTCCTGGCCAACTGACTGGAAAAGATCCATATTTGTGCTCCTTTCAAAGACAGGTGATCAACATGGAATGCGGAAATCAACAAAAAATATCATTACTATCACATGCAAGTGAGATCTTGGTAAAGATAGTATAAAAACAACTGCAGCCATACACTGACAGAGAACTTCCAGAGGTTCAAGACAGATTCAGAGGAGAACATGGAAAGAAGGATATCATTGCCAACGCCAGCTAGATCTTGGTTGAAAGCAGAGAATATCAGAAAGATGTTTACCTTTGCTTTATTCACTATGCAAAGGCTTTAAATCATGTGGATCCTGACAAGCTATGGGCAACATTATGTAGACTAAGTATTCTGGACCTCTTAATCATGCTCATGAGGAATTTGTATATAGACCAAGAGACAGTTGTTTGAACCGAACTAGCAAACACCAAATGGTGTAAAATTAGGAAAGGTGTGTGCCAGAGTTGTATTCTTTCATCATAGTTTTTCAATCTGTATGCTTAGCAAATAATCTGAGAAGCTGTATTGTATGAAGGAAAATATGGCATCAGGATTGAAAGAAGATTTATTAACAACCTGTGATATGCAATTGATATAACCTTGCTTGCTGAAAGCAAATAATAGTAAAACACTTACTAATGAAGACCAAAGACCACAGCTTTTGGTATGGGTTGCTTCTCTCTGTAAAGAAAACAAAAATCTTTACCATTGGACTGATAAACAGCATCCTTATAAATGGAGAAGATTTAAGTTGTCAAAGACCTCATTTTGCTTGACTCAACCATCAACAGTCATGGAAACAGCAGTTATGAAATCAAACAACACATTCTATTAGGCAAATCTGCTGCACAAGACCTTTTTAAAGTGTTGAAGAGCAAAGATGTCAATTTGAGGACTAACATGTGCATCTTTTCCAAGCTATGGTATTTTCAATAACCTGATATGCATGTGTATACTGGACAGTGATTAAGAAGACCATCAAAGAATTGATGCATTTGAGTTATGGTGTTGGAGGGGATTATGACAAGTACCATGGGTTGTCAAAAGAACAAGCCAACCTGTGTGGGAATAAGTATAGCTAGAATGCTCCATGGAAACTGGGAGAGTTTGACTGAAGTCTCTTACATTTCAGACATATTATCAGGAGGAACCAGTCCCTGAAGACAGATATGTCAAGTAAATTGGAGGGTTGGAGAAAAAGGGTAAGTCCTCTAACCAGATGGATTAGTAGAGTGGCGGCAGGCTAAGCAATGATTTTAAAGTTTGCACGGACTGGGCAGTGTTTTGTTTGGTTTTGTGTAGGGCTGCTATGCGTAGATGCCGACTAGATGGCTCCTAACAACAACAACAACAACAACAAATTATCTTTATATATTTGTCAGGTCCAGAGAAACCAAATTAAAGGCAATTTAAAATGTTACTATGTCAATGAAGAATTTATATTTTAACACATACTTATAAAGTTCTGCTTTGGATCAGACATTATGCAAAACTGTTTTTATGCCTCTTCCTCCTGCTTAGACATATTAAATATTGTGAAAAACTCAGTTTTCTTTGAATTATCACAATAACTTTAGGGAACCAAAAGGTGTTTAAGTGTAATGAAAAAAATGTATAAAAAACTAAATGCAGCTAAATCATCCTGTGCTTCAATAATAACATTTAGTTATCATGAGCAGAGAAAACTAACTTTTAAAGTATTACTGAACAGCATTTACAAAGTGTATGTCTATCAATTGACATCAATAAGTAAAATCATTCTATTTAATGTAGCTATAAGACATGGAATTCATTTGAAATAATTTTAAATATTTTGTTGTTCTTGAGTCGGTTCCAATTCATAATGACCCTGTGTAGGGTTTTTGATGAGTGGCTAGTGGTTTTGAACAACTGGCCTTGTAGACCTTGTAGGATAAGATCAAAACTTATCCTACAGAACCATGTCAGAACTCTAGAGGTCATTAATTTTAATATATGCTGCTTTTACACAACTCATACGTCATTAAGTTTATAAGGCCATTTAGCATGCCAGATTTAAAGTATCAACTAAAACATGAATATTTTGTATTATCACATGATGACACAGCTGGCCCTGAAGCCAATACAAATTTGTCATTTGCTTAGTTTACAGCTGAGTTTGTGCAAGTATTAGAATTCAGTACTGAAATTTTCTATGTATTTTTTTTCTAAATATTTTATTATGAATTATGTGATAGTTTACATGGGAGAACATTAGCTTTACATTCATCCTATCATATATCATTTCATTGCCATGGTTACAATGCATCATCAACCAACCACAAGGTATACGCTGCAAGCCTTCCCCCGGTCATCAGCAAACAGCCCCTCTCCCTCTCTGGATATAGAGTCCCCAGCCGCTCCATCTCTCCACATCATCGTCTCTGACTCAATCTCTGGTACCACTGCTTCTCGGGGTAGAGTCCCACTCTCCACTCTTCTCCCTTGATGGTCCCAGGGACCTCTGCTCCTGGACTGCAAAGTCAATCGCTCCCCTCGTATTGCTACAAAATGTCTACCTTCACATTTCCAACCTCACAGTCAGTCCTGATAGCAATTATTTCAACTGTGAGGGTTGGAAATATGTGCCTTCTCCACATGAGTGCCATCCTCATCTCCTTACAGTCTATGTATTTTGAATTATTAGAAATACTGCTACTGGGAAAGAACAACTGTAACACAAACTTTGTAAAATTGTATCCAAGTTGTAACTCATCAGGTGTGCTGAGAATGGAGAATCTTTAATGGACTGAAGCTAGTTGACAGTGCATTCAATGAGGAAAGAAAATAACAAAATCAAAAGTATTGATGAAAGCTTGGAAATAATCCATTGAAACATGTTTGAGGGAAGTGGATAATTAAGAATTAGGTAACATACAATTCTCCAGAAACTGAAAACATATTTTCATATATTTTAATTAAAGTATGGTTCTGAAATGCATTGCATGCCTTTATTTCCCCTTCTTCTATCCCTTTGTCTCTTTCATTCTTTCACCCAATACTATGATAATTTTCAGATTTATCCATGTTATTGCATGATTGAATGTTGTTGCATGACTGAAACATTCATTTTCATTGATATAGAGTGATATGTTAGGTGATATATCACAATTTATTGATCGATTCAATGTAAGAGATACTCTTTTTTTTATCAAATTTGGGAAATTTAATGTAATAGTAACTAAAAGCTATGCTGCTTTTACTTACATAATACATATATTTTGTGTATTTATATTTCTGTTGGGCATATTTATCAAGGTGGTATTTCAGGATTTGTTATTGTTATGTG
>NW_006408529.1:22229872-22231440 GCF_000296735.1 Chrysochloris asiatica | reverse complement strand
ATTTTATTTTTTGTAATTGTTGTTATTAAGCACCTTAGAGTAGGTTCTTGACTCATAGTGAGCCGGTTAAGTGTTTCTAAGGAGCAGGTGATGAATTTATATCACTGACCTTGAGGTTCAAATCGACCTTGATGTTCAGTGCATTCTCCCACAGTGCCATACCAAGACTCCCTTTGTGTAATTAATGCTTATGTATTTCAGTGAAGAAAAGTGCTTTTCCTTCATTTTCCTGATGATACTTTTCTATGTCAATTTTTAGAATATTTTTGTTCCGTAAGATACACATTTACAATCCATCTGGAATTGATTTTTATATGTGTTGTAAAGTAGGGATTGCTTCTTGTTTTCTTCAGTTAGGGTTATTAATTTAGCATAGAAACATTTTTTTGAAAAGTTCTTATTCTTACTGTTCTGCGTTTCTACTTTTATCATAAATCAAATGTCCATACATATATGGATTTATTTCAGGATTTTAGATTCTCTACTCAAGACCATTAATACATTTGTATCTCTATACTGCTTTAATATAGCAGCTTTCTAACAAATCTTGATATTGAATTTCCCTTTGTTCTTCAAAATTATCTTTGCTAGTCTTATTGTCCTACAAACTTTAGAATCATCTTGTTATAAATCTACAAGAAATCCTTTAGAACTTGATTGAGATTTTATTGAATCCATAAATCATGACTGGAGAAGAAATGACAACTTTATAGTATTAAAGTTTGCAATACATAAAACATAGGTAACCTCCCACTTATTTTATTTAATTTTTCAAAATTATATTTTAGGTTTTTCAGTCTCAAGTTCCTGAAGATATTTTACTAAATTTATTCAAAATTATTTGGTTTCTCTTTAAATTATTATTAAATCTTAGGTTTTGAATATTATTTTCCAATTTTTATTGTAAAAATATAGAAATTTCTTTATTGTCTCTTTTATCAGTAAAACTCAGGATCTGGTTATTTTCTTAGCTTTAGCTCCTTCTATTTTTTTTTTTTTACTCTGGAGTTTCTTAATTTTCCTCATTTTCATAATTTATATGTTTATAAAAGTCCAGAAAATTCTGGATAAAAGATTGCAATTTGTAGGGACAAATTATAATTCCACTGACATACCTTTTCTCTCGGATATCTCCCTCATTTCATGGGTTATCTGATTCTGCCTAGAATCAGATCAGGTTATGTATTAGCTCTTCAGCTCCATGATACCATTGAAAGGAATTAATCAATAGTGATATGATAGGGTATGTCTTTCCCATCTCACTTCTAACATCTTTCTAATCCTAATTCAGATAATAGCTTTATAGCATATTAGTTGGGCTACAGTTTTATTGGAAAAGGTCATATGCACACAACCCCCAAAAAGGTAAATTTAATCCTAAAAAAATACTTATAATATTTTGCAAAGTATTGCAATATGGTGAACATACCTAGTGAAAGTTGTTGCAATGGGTTTAAACAGCACTCCCCAGTCAATAGAATTCTTAACTACAGTGACATTTTGTGAGATTTTAACAAACCAAACCAAACCAGTTGCTGTAAAGTCAATTCCAACTCATAGTGACCCAT
>NW_006408529.1:22228059-22229342 GCF_000296735.1 Chrysochloris asiatica | reverse complement strand
GGAAGGCATTCAAAATACGACTGATGGAGAGCTAACTCTTCAAAGTAGAGTTGACTTGAATGACATGGATGAAGCAAAGCTTTCAGGACCTTCATTTGCTATTGGGACACTACTCAAAATAATAAGAAACGCTTCAAACATCCATTAATAATCAGAATGCAGAATGTGCAAAGTATGAATCTATGAAAATTGGTAGTAATCAAAAATTAAATGCATAAAGATAAATACCCTAGGCATTAATAAGATGAAATGACCAGGTATTGGTCATTATGAATCAGACAATTGAATGGCTTACTATGCCAGGAATTACAAATTGAAAATAAATGGCATCATATTCAACATCAAAAAGATCATCTCTTTAACTTCTTGAAATATAATGCAATCTGTGATAATATCTATATGTCTGCAAGGAATACTAATTAATACAATGATTATTTGAATTTACACACCAACCAGGAAGATCAACTATGTAGAAATTGAAGTATTCTAATAATTTATTCAGTCTGAAATTGAAGAAAGATGAAGTCAAGATGCATTTAAAATTACTGGTGATTGTAATGCAAAACTTGGAAATAGAGGATGAATTCATAGTTTTAAAATATTGTCTTGGTGATAGAAATGATGCTGGAGATCACATGATAGAATCCTGCAAGACTAATGACTTATTCATTGCAAATACCTCTTTTTTCAGCAACATAAATGTCGACTGTACACATAAACTTCATCAGATGGAATACACAGGAATCAAACTGACTACATCTCTGGGAAGAGACAATGAAGAAGTTCAACATTAGCCAAAGGCAAACTATGGCACAAATCATTAATTATCCCCGTGCTAGTTCAGGCTGAAGCTGAAGAAAATTAAAACAATTCCATAAGAGCCAGAATATTAAAAGACCAAGAGGCTGTCAATAGAACAGAACACACTGATATTGAATGATTAAAAATCAGGAAAGGTGGATTTCAAGGTTATATTATTTCACCATATTTATTCAGTTACAGACTGAGCAACTAATCCAAGAAGCTGTAAGTTATGAAGAAGAGTGTGGCATCATTGGAGAAAAGCTCATTAAAAAACATGTGATATTCAATAGCAAAAAGATGGAGACAGCTTAAGTGCCCATCAATGCAAGAATGGATAAACAAATATTGGTACACACACACAATGGAATATTATGCTACCTTGAAGAATAACAAGGAACTGTAAGCCACCACATAACATGGAAGGACCTTGAGGACATTTTGCTGGGTGAAATTAGTCAGTCACAAAAGGACAAATATTG
>NW_006408529.1:22220889-22226676 GCF_000296735.1 Chrysochloris asiatica | reverse complement strand
TTTTGGATGTAGTAGCTTAAAATACCAACAAAGAAGGAAGGAATCTTCACAGCAAGAATCATTCCCATCCCCTCTGTACACAGGGTTGATTGGGATGGGCTACCTAGACATTGTCTACCTAAAATAGGGGTGCTGTAAAAGCACAAAGTAACTGGCTTACAAGTTTTCAGGAGGAAGGATAGTTTCAGAATGTGCAGGGGAGGATAGAATCTCCAATGAATAGTTTTCATCTTGTCTAGTTGGATCTGGTGAAAGGAGTTGAGCATAAGATTCTTAAGATTCAATAGTGAGTAATTGTCATCATATTATTCTTGAGTGTCACAACTGTAAAGATAGAAGTTTTGTAGCAAAAAGGAGGGAGTAGTTAGTCTTACATTCCAGGAACAGAGGACCCTAGGACCATCAGGGTAGAAGAGCAGGAGTGGAATGTAGGAACCTCTCCAGAGATGCAGCAGTGCTGGGGATGGAGGCAGTGATGATGACATGGAGACATGGAACATCTGAGGACTCTAGACTCATGGATGGTGAGGAGCTGTGTGCTGGCAGCCAAGGGGCAGGCTTACAGAGTGTGCCATTCTGTTTGTTTGGATGATTGTACATTCCTGAGTGTTTTGGTGTATATCTGGAAAAAAAAAAAAAAAAAACCTCAAAAACAGGGAATAGAAGCAGGTACTGTTGAATGATGATGCATGGAGGGGATTGAAATCATTGTAATGAAACTAAATATTATAGGGTGAATGTAAAATTGATGTTCTCCCATGTAAACTATCCATGTAAACTCAATTCACAATAAAAACTTAAAAAAAAAATAAATGTGATATTCAGATGACACTACCTTGCTTTGCTGAATGTGAAGAGAACCTGAAGAGTTTGTACATGAAGATCAAAGAATACAGCCTTTAGCATGAATTACAACTCAATTTAAAAAAAAAAAAAAAGATCCTCACAACTGGACCAATAAGCAACATAAATGGTGAAATGATTGAATTTGTCAAGGATTTCGTTTTACTTTGGATCTACAATCAATGATCATCAGCAGTTAAGAAATCAAACAATATATTACTTTGGGCAAATCTACTGAAAAAAAAAAAAATGTTAAAGAGCAAAGATGTCAGTTTTGAGGACTAAGGTTGCCTGGCCCAAACCATGGTATTTTTAATCACTTCATATGCATGTGAAAAACTAGACAGTGAATAAGGAAGACTGGAGAAGAATTGATGCATTTGAATTCTGGTGTTAGTGAAGACTATTGAAAGCACCGTGGACTGCCAGAACAAGTCTGTCTTGGAAAAAGTACAGTAAAAATATCCATTAGTAGCAAGAATGGGGAGATTTCATTGGGAGTAACTTTGGATATGATATCAGGGGAGTCCAGTCCCTGGAAAAGAATATCGTGGTAGGTAAACTAGAAGATTATAAAAATAAATAACTAAAAGGATGACCCTCAATAAGAAGGACTGAAAGAGTGACTGCAACAAGGGACACAAAATTTACAATTGTGAGGATGGTACAGGACAGGGCAGTGTTTGGTTCTGTTGTGCAGAGGGTCACTGTGATGCAGAACTCACCGGATGGCACCTAACAGATAAGCTTGTGTGGCTTTCATGCTCTTCAAGGCACTTCTAGATCATTACTGTTTGCTGTAAAGCATCATCAAGTCAGTTCTAACTCAAAGCCACCCTGTACTGGGTTTCCAAGAAGCACATGGTGGATTTGAACACTGACTTTGCTGTTCAAACCAACTTTGCAGTCCAGTGCATTATCTTGGAGCCCACAATGGTATTCCTGTAGATGATTACCTCTCCACGATATACTCTTTTTTGTGTGTGCGTGTTTTCTTGACACTTGTTCTAATTCTCTGAAGAATTTGTCTTTTATATTGCATTCTTTATCTATGTTCCACATTTTTCTTCAATCTTGTCTAATTAAGCTATGTGGATAACACATCTAGAATTAGTCTTCTACTGTTTTGCCTCCTAATCTGTAATAATCTTGGAACACATTGGACTAAAACGTATCTGACACTGATCCTTTAAACTGCTTAATTTTCTCCCAACTACTTTATGTCTTTAATCTCTTCTTTAGCAAGTTTGTACTCTATGTTCCATGATTTCACCAACCCTCATTTTTTTATCTGATATGCTAAAAATTTGACTAAAACATTATCATATGTAGATTAATCCACTGCTTTCCACTTCTCTATTACAATAGTGTGCTACACACACGACTGTACTACTTACTAATTGCACTACATAGTGATGCAGGAGAAAATTTCACAATGATGCAAATTGATACCATGACAATTTACAAAGTCTAGATCAATCACTGAACTACAAGGTTAGTGCTTCCAACCCACCAACCACGCCTCAGAACCCTATACAGGATTCCTGAGTTGGAATGGACTCAACGGCACTTAACAAAAATAACATAAATAATATCTTGCTTCAATTTTTACAAATTTTCACATTTCTCTAATCAGGTTTTTTCTTTTCTTTATCCACATTAGCTATACCCAACCTTCTTAATAGTCATATTTCTAAATCAACACCAGACTTTGTACTTAAATATATATCCTTAGGTTTACATAGATTAAACATGCTTCTAAACATGACCTCCTGGAATTCTGCTTATAGTTATCATATAAAATACCTTTAAGAAACAATCTCTCATGTGATTTTCTTGAGAACATCAGAGAATAAAATTCACAATTGCAGAGTGACAGGACCAGTCAAGAGAGTATTCATAAACTGTTTTATGTTTGGCAGATATGGGATGAAGAGGCAGTTACACTAAAAGCATGAAAAAGCTTTAGCTATCAGAGAATTTTAAAGAATGAGACAGAAGACATACTTGAAGAGAACAAAGACTTCTTGCCAGAAACTACGTGTGCAGAAGACTACAGTGACATTTGCAAAGTACTGAGAGAAAAATATATATCAATTAAGAACATTTTACCAAATTAAAAAAAAAAAAAAACTTTCAAAAAGTAGGTGAAATAAGATATTTTCAGATAAACAAAAGTTATGATAATTGGCAGCAGACCTAAATACAAGAAATATTAAAAAGAATTCTTCAAATAGAAGTATGATATAAAAATATGAATTTATGAAAAGAATAAAGATCACATAAAAATGAGGGTAAATATATAGCATGTCTTTTAAATGTTCAATTCTATAAAAAGGCAGAGAATTGGGAAATACTATAAAAGAATATATGAGATAATTGAAATCTATCAAAATGGTAGATTTAAATCTATCAAGTGCATTAAGTATAAATGGTCTAAGCATTTTACATACCAATGGAACGTAACTGTTAGAACATACAAAAACGTAAGAACTAAGTATAGTCTGAAATATACTTATGACACATGACATGTGCAGATGAAACCAAAGGATATAAAATAAAAATGCAGACTTTACTTGTGTGGAAGTTGGACTAACTAAATTGATTTAAGACAACATAGTTATTAAGACAGAAATACTATTCAAGTATACAGATTGGCATTATATAACTTAGTTGTTAATGTCTAGCTCATCAAATTTTAATAAGTGTAAATGCTTGTACCAAACAACCAAAACAACCCAAACTCATTACTTTCTAGTTGTTTCTGACTCATGGCAACTCCATGTATTACAGAATAGAATAACTCTTTGGAAGCAGATCACAAAGTCTTTCTTTTGTTCTGCTAGTGAATTTAAACTACCCTGTACGGGGTCGCTATGGGTCGGAACCGACTCGACGGCACTTAACAACAACAACAACAATCTTTAGGTCAGAAATCAAGTGAAATCCATTTGTGTACCTAAGGACCTGTAACTATTAACAAAGCTTCAAAAATACACTATTTATAAAACATAAACCTGAAATAATTGAAAAGATAATTGGGACTTCAGCATTCCTTATGTGGCTATTGATAGATCAATATGAAAAGAAAATCATTTTGGGAAGACAGGAACCACACTACCAACTAACATGAACAAGAGCACATGCACCTTCTTTTCAGATACACATAGAACATTAACAGAGATAAGCCATGTCCTGGCCCATGAACTAAATTCCAACAGGTTTAAATTAATTAAATATCTTACAAAATATGATCTCATACTAAACAAACCTAAAGGAGAACTTAGAAGTAGAAGGAAATCTGTAAAGCCCAAATAGTTTAATTTCATCAACTTCTAAATAACTTGCTGATAAAAATAAATCATAATGAAAATGCTAAAATATTTTTAATTGGGTATGCTTAAAATATCAAAATTTAAACACCTCAGTTCAATTATTTTTTGCTGATAAGTATATATTATGAAATGACTATAATAATAAATTAGGAATTTTTTTAAAAATTACATTAAATCAAACCCTACAGAAACAACAGTAAGAAAATAATAAGATTAGAAAGTGCTGAACATTAAAAGTAAAAACGTAACAGAAATGAGGACATCAACAAAACCAGAAGTTGATTTTTTGAAAAGATCAATAATATTGTAAAAATATGACTATATTAATAGTAAAAAGAGAAAATACAAATTGCTTCCACAACTTTTATGTGAGTTTATCATACTGTGTGGTTTGCATTTTAATGTGATGCTGGAAGCTACCTAACAATTTTTTAAATTCCTGCAGGGTCACCTATGGTCAACATGTTTCAATGGAGTTTCCAGATTAAGACAAAATAGGAAAAGAGGCAGACTACTTCTGAATGGTTAGTCATTGAAAACCTTTTGAAGAGCAACAGAATATAGTCAAATATAGTGCTGGAAGATGAAAGCATTATGAATAAGAGCAGAACATTGACTTGTATATTATGCCAGAAGATGAGATTTCTCTAATGTTGGAAGACACTCTACATACAACTGGTGAAGAGCTGCCTACACAGGGTAGATATGACCATAATGATGTGAATGGAGCAGATCTTTTTGGATGCTCATTTGCTTTGGGGGTAAAAAGGAAAATGAGAAGAAACAGCTGTGAGCATCCATTAATAATTAGAACACAGAATGTCTGAAATATGAATCTAGGAAAATTGGAAGTTGTAAAAAGTGAAATAGAAGGTATATAGATCTATAACCTAAGTAGTAGTTCCTGACATGGACTGGTTTTGGCCATTTGAATCAAACAATTATATGTTTTAGCATGGTGGCATGACAAATTGAAGAGAACAGTATCTCATTCGTTGTCAAAAAGAGTATTTCAATATCTATATTGAAGTACAATGGTGTGTGGGATAGGATAATGTCCATATGTCGACAGGAAGACAGTTAATCACACTACTATTGAAATTTATTCACCAACCTCAGAGATGAGGAAATTGAAGAATTTTCCCAACTGCTTGAGTCTGAAATGGATTGAAAATGCAATGAGGATATATTGATAATTACTTCTGATTAGAATGTCAAAGTTGGAAACAAAGAGGAAGGATGAATAGTTTGAAAATATGACATTGAAAATATAACATTGGTACTAGAAATGATGCTGGAAATTGCATGATAGAATTTTTGTAAGACCAATGACAAATTTGTTGCAAATACCCTTTTTTTTTCAAATGTTTTATTGTGAATTATGTGATAGTTTACATGAGAGAACCTCAGTTCCATATTCATTCCATCGTATATAATTACATTGCCATGGTTCCAATCCCCTCCATGCATCATCTTCCGACCAAAGGGCATATCCTAGAAGCCCGTGCTCTACACTTCCCCCTCCCCCCTCAGTCTTCGGCCCACAGTTCCTCTCCCTCTCTGGATCCAAAGTCCCCAGCCGCTTCATCCCTCCATGTCATCATCTCTG
>NW_006408529.1:22205462-22211273 GCF_000296735.1 Chrysochloris asiatica | reverse complement strand
CTCTGAGCATGGCCAGCGGATTTAAAGGTATGCGATTTCCCGCCTCTGCTCCAAATTCCACAGACTATAAGCCTTCAAGCCTTTAAACTATTCCTATCTCTGTGGGTCTGAATTTTTGAGCTCTGTCTTGCCTCTTTTTTGTCTGGAATTCTGAGTTATTGCTGATGGCTACCTTCACTATGCCTTTACCTTAGCTGCCAGCAAGCCCTGCCCTCCCTGTTTCTTCAGTAAGTCTGTAATGTCCTTACTCTGTTTCAGGCCCTTCTGAGTTTTGCTACTTGTTGAAATGCTGTGGAGTGGATTATGACCAACAGTGACCCAGTATAGCGTTTCCAATAGCAGTTGTTGAGCTAGAACCACAGTTCCTGCAATTCTAAAGGCTTTGTAGTCTGGCGGATTAAACCACAGCAGGGGTGCTTTGTTACTGGTGTTAAGCTGCTACTCAAGGGCCTGGCCCAAACCCTGATGCTTTGATGGGCAGGCCTGAGGCTAGGAGGCTGGGCAGAGGGCTGGCCTAGGCCAAAGAAGTGGGCGATGGGCTTGGTGCTTGCAGGCAGATGGGTCTGCTTTTGATGATGTCTAAAATGCCTCTCTTTGTCTCCCTGTGCCTTGGTTCCCACAATTTGCCCTATATACAGGCTGTTAATGCCTAACATGGCAATGAGGAGCCCCCCTGGGATGGACTATGTTGGTTCCTGTGACCCTGCTAGCTCTCTGAGAGCGTCTGCCTTTTGAATGGGTCTGCTCAAGCCCTGCTAAGGTCTGCAGTGGGTGGGGCCTTCCCTGGGGTAGGAGCCTGGAGCAGGCGGGTGGAAGCTCAAAATGCTCATAACTACTCAATATTTTGATCCTTCAAAAAAACAAGTTCATAAAGTTGAAGTCTAATGTTTTATGTTTGCCCAAAAGCTGTCTGTCTACCAGGTGGGGGCCCCCTTTTGTGATACCGCACCCTACTTTCTCCCAAGCCCGCGTACCTGTGGTGCCCGGTCAGGGAAGCGCCGGAAGTCTCCGCAAATACTCTTTTAAAGCAACATCAAAAGCAACTATCCACATTGACCTCAACAGATGAAATAAACAGAATTTAATTAACTATATATCAGTGGAAAGAGACAGAGGAGAAGCTCAATATCATCTGTCAAAACAGTGGAACAGATCATCAATTGCTTTTATGAAATTTTAGGCTGAATTCTAAGAAAATTAAAGCAAGTAAAAGAGTGCACAAATATGCCCTTGAATATAATCCACCTGAATTTAGATACCATCGCTATAAGAAATTTGATGCATTAGACACCGATGACCAAAGACCATAAGAATTGTGGGACAAAAAAAAAAAAAAATCAGTCAGAAAAGAACAAAATGGATAGCAATAGATTCTGAAATTTTCTCTTAGGCAAAGCCAAGCTAAAGAGATGAAAGAAATGAAGAAGCAAAAGAGTTGAGCACACAATTATGAAAGGTAGCTCAGGAATACAAAGTAATAATGAAATATCCAAAGATCTGAAATTAGAAAACCAAAGGGGGGGGGAATAAAAAAAAAGCAAAATGCACACATCATTTTTCAGCTGAAAGAACTGAAGAAAAATGCAAGTCTCATCTTGAAATACTGAAGGATACTATGTGCAAAACGGAGTCCCGGTGTGGTGTTGTGGGCTAAGGAGCTGGATTGCAAAGTTGATGTGAACCACAAGGTTGGTGGTTCAAGCTCACCAGTAGCTCCTTGAAAACCCTTTAGCAGGTTGTTATGGGTTATAACTGACTCAATGGCACTTAACAACAAGAAGCAGAACATGAGCGAACTATTGAATGATGCAGAAAGCATTTAAGGAAGATGGAGGGAATACACAAAGTCACTATATAAAAAAAGAAATGGTCATTGTTGAATTATTTCAAGAGGTAGCACATGATCAAGAACCAATGGTACTGAAGGAAGAAGTCCAAGTTGCACTGAATTTACTGGTGAAAAGCAAGACTCCAGTAAGTCAGAGAATACAACTTAAAATCTTTCAACAAACTAGTATAGCAAATATGCCAAGATATTTGGAAGACAGCTATCAAACCAAGCAATTGCAAGAGATCTATATTTGGGTCCGTTCGAAAGACAGGTGACCCAACAAAGTGTAGAAAACATCAAACAGTATCATTACTATCACATGCAAGTAAACTGTTGCTGTAAATAACTCAAAAATGGTTGCAACAGTACATTGAAAGGGAACTGACAAAATTAAAGTTAGATTCAGAAGAGGGTGTGGAGCCAGAGATACCATTGCTGATGTCAGATATATCTGGTCTGAAATCAAAGAATATTAGAAGGATGTCTACTTGTGCTTTGTTTACTATGCAAAAGCTTTCAACTGCATGAATAATAACAAACTATGGATAACAGTATGATGAAAGGTTTTTTTCTTAATATTTAATTTTATTCATGAGGAACCTGTACATAGACAGGAGGCAGTCATTAGAACAGAACAAGGAAATATACTTACTTGCTTGAATGGTTTAAATTCAGGAAAGGTCTGTCTTTCACCATACTTATTCAATCTGTATATTTGAACAAATTATCTGAAAAGATGGCTTATATGAAGACGATTTTGTTATCAAGACAGGAGGAAGATATAATCTTGATTTCTGGCAGCGAAGACTTAAAATAGTTACTGATGAACATCAATGATTACAGTGTGGATTGCAACTCCAGGTAAATAAAACAAACAAACAAACAAAAAACCCCTCAAAACTGGGCAATAAATAACATAAAAATAAGTGGAGAAAAGATTGAAGTTAACAAAGACTTCATTTTGCTTGGATCCATAATCCATGCTCTTGAAAGCAGCATTCAAGAAATCAAATGACCTATTGTACTAGGCAAATTTGTTGCAAAAGACTTCTTCAAAGTGTTAAAGTGCAAAGACACCAGTTTGAGGACAAAGGTGCACCTGATTCAAGCCATGACATTTTCAATAGCTTCATATGCATGTTCACCACTCATCTGTCAAATTGATATCTAGCACTGTAAAGAAGTCTTTTGCATCAGAGTTGCATAATGCAATATGTAATTTGATTTCTTGAATGCTGCTTCCATGAGTGTTGATTGTGGATCTTAGCACAACTTCAATCTTTTCTCCATTTATCATGATATTATTTATTGGTACAGTTGTGAGGATTTTTGTTTTATTTATATTGAAGTGTAATTCATACTGAAATCTGTAGTCTTTGATCTTCAAGCTTAAGTATTATTACATTTTCTCTTTCAGCAGGAAAGGTTATGTCATCTGCATATCAAAGATTTTTAATGCATTTTCCTTCATGTTCTTCATATAACCTAATGTCTTAGATTATTTGCTCAGCATGTAGATTGAATAAGTATGGTGAAAGGATACAATCAGGCACACACTTTTCCTGATTTTAAAATATTCAGTATTGTTCTGTTCTAATGACTGCCTCTTGGTATATGTACAAGTTCCTTATGAGTACAATTAAGTATTCTGGAATACCCATTCTTTGAAATGGTATCCACAGTTTTCCATGGTCCATATATTTGAAAGCCTTTGTGTAATCAATAAAGCACAAGTACATGGGAACCAGCTGGCTTCAGCATTGATATCACTCTTTCCATGTCCTCTTCTGACTCCAGCTTGAATTTCTGGCAGTTCCTTGTTGTAACCATTTTTAACTACCTGCAGCAAAATTTTCCTTTCATGTGACAATAATGACATTACTTAATGATTTCTGCATAAATATAGCTGTTCTATTATCATTACTATTTTATACAATTGATATTTCCTTAGATTTAACCCTGTGTTTTAAATTTTCTTGATTCATCATTCCTCTTTTCCTTTATAGCCTTTCATATCTTCTGCTCTTTCCCCCTAAAATCTATAATTCATAATTCTCTTGTGAATGTTTTAGCATTATTTTCATATATTTCTAATTTTTCCTTGGTATTGTTAAAAAGTAAAAAGTTAGCTCTACTAGGTTTGTAATATTAAATTGGTAAAAAAAAAAAAAAATCCCTGAGCATTTGAGAATAGACTTGTTGGTGTTTTTAAGTGTAATCAAGTCGGTTTCAATTTATAGCAACCCTGTAAAGGGTTTCTGAGGAATGGAGGTGTGTTTGAACTGCTGACATCACACTTTGAATTAACCTTTTGGTCTTACAGCCACACCAGGATTCTAGGATATGTTTACTCTTTACTTATCTTCATGATTAGATTTCAAAAACCAGGTTGTTATGTGTAATAGAAGTAATATGACAATGAAGAATAACATATCAGATAAAATATGATAAATGACGATATTATTACATAATTGCCAAACCACTGAAAATCATGGCACAGCCACATTGAAACACAGCCTTTACCATCACAGCCAACATTGTTCTCACCTTGTACCCTGATGCTCATAACTGCCAGATGTACATTTTAAAATGCAAGATAGTAGAATAGTAGATATCTTGTTATTGCTTAAACTGCATAAAGAGTCCTAGTTGTGGTGCTGTAGGTTGGCAGTTAAAACTTACCAGCCACTCTCCTGAAGCCCAAGGCAGGGTTGTTAAGATTCAAAACTGAGTCGAAGGTCAGAACTAACTTGAAGGCACTTAATAACAAAAACAAACAGAATAATGCCAGATAATGAGAGAACTGTACCGTATTATGTTACTATCTTAACAGCTTATGGTTTGTTGAAGAGAAATAAGTTCTCTGTATATATGTCATTCTGTGTTGACAAAATGATTTCTCTTTTGTATTCTGCATCTATAATACAATATGTCTAGGTGTAAATTTCTTTCTACTTATCTCACTTGAAATATTTGGATTTCCTGTATGCAACAATTAAGTGTGTTTTTATTTTCATCAGTTTTCAAATATAATTTATATTAGACTATGTATGTATGTATGTATATATATGTATGCAGACAGAGAGACAGAGTGAGTGCTGGCCGTGGCTCTGTGAGTTAATCCATTAGACTACAAAGTATTTTCCTCTGAAACCCTATACAGGGCTTTTCAAATATAATTTTATATATTGTTGTTGTTAAATACGGTGCAGTAGGTTCTGACTCTATTCCTAAGGTTCCATACTAGCATTCCATTTTATGCCTTATACTGGGATATTTATAGATTTTTCCTCATCATATTTGAATGGCCACTTTTGTTTCTTTAAACATACTGAAAATACTTATTTTGTATTTTAATATATAATTCTAATATCCATAATCTATTCTTACAATTAGTAGTTCTGGTACCTTAGTGGTTATGAGTCCGGCTACTAACTTCAAGGTCATCAGATGGAAACTAGCAGCCGTTCCTCAGAAGAAAGAAGAGGCTTTCTTCTCGTAAAGTTTTACAGTCTCGGAAACCCTCTGCAGGTTCCCTATGCATCGAAACTGACTCCACGGCACACCACCACCATCAATCTTATAAAACATTATTGTTGTCATCTCTCATTCACGTTGGTTTGTTTCTAAAAGTGCAATAAATACATACATTGTTGTTATGTGCCATCGA
Organism: Chrysochloris asiatica; assembly: GCF_000296735.1. Taxonomy (NCBI): domain Eukaryota; kingdom Metazoa; phylum Chordata; class Mammalia; order Afrosoricida; family Chrysochloridae; genus Chrysochloris; species Chrysochloris asiatica. Next base: position 22,205,772 of record NW_006408529.1, on the reverse strand, counting down.
GTCGGTTCCGATTCATAGCGATCCTATAGAGGGTTTCTGAGGGGCAGAAGGTGAGATTGAACCACAGACCTTGTGGTTCAAACTGACTTTGCAGTTCAGTGCATTAATCCGCTGTGCCAGGACACCACACATACATTTTATGTATGTATTTTTTCCTGGTGGACTGCTAACGTCAATGTCAGCAGTTTAAACTCTCAGCCACTGCTTGTGAGAAACATGAGATTTCAGCTCCCATACAGAATAAAGCCTCAGAAACCCTACACAGGATTACTACGTGTCAGAGTGAACTTGATTGCTGTGGGTATATGTG
>NW_006408529.1:22198164-22204892 GCF_000296735.1 Chrysochloris asiatica | reverse complement strand
ATACATACATACATACTGCAAATTCATGTATTTTGAAACTTATTTTAAGATGGTATCCTCTAGAAAATATTTGATTTTTCTACTACAGGTGTAATCCTTCTCATTACAAATCCAAGAATTACTAACATTTCATTTATACCTTTTACTTTGTGTGTGTGTGTGTGTGTGTATGTATGGGGGCATGAATTCTTAATTCTAGCAAAAATCTTCTTTAGAGCCAACATTTCTTATATATCCTCACTCAGGGAAACTTCTCTTCCCCTGAACCCAAGGAAATTTCTTTATTACCTTTCAATGAGGAGTAATTATTTTTCTGCTTTCCTTCCTTTCCTATAGATCATTTTTTAATGAATGTGTTGCTCTAGATTACTCTTTTTTTTTAATGTATGTGTTTTCAATTTAATACCTTTTGCAAACCCTAGGCATTTCATCTTGCTATACTTAATTTTTAAAGGATCCGTTATGTGGATATCTGATAATGATAAAATGTTTTCCTTTATTTTTCCTGTATTAGATATGATGTAGAAATGATTACAACTATGAAAGATGATTTCTCTGTCAAATATATTGTTCAGAATATAGCACCTCCATAGCCTTCCTAACATCTGCAGGTATAATATTACAGCAACAAGAGAAATATTTACATGATTTATTTCTGGTAATTCTAGGACGTAGAACTTTGTAAATTATTAAAGGAAGACAAGTTGCAGGAAATTAAAAAATATAAACCTTGGCATCTTATATTCCTGAAAATCATCAACTGGTATAAGAAATAAGGAACTTTTAATATATTAGACTTTGTTTTTACATTTGAACATATGTGTTCACCTTATTGAAACTTATTTTCGTAAATATATATTTTTTTCCTAAAAATAAATTAGGACTATTGAAGATTAAGAGAGAAAACAAGCAAAACTTTTATTAAGTTTGGGGCATCAATAAACTTCTCATTTATAACATCATCCTGTCTGGATATTATTGTAATAAAATTATGTTTTTATGTGGATCAGATTTAAATCCTACATTTTTGTACTTCCAAGATCCTGGAAAACCTTTGAAAATTTCCAGCCTTACTAATGGAGAAGAAGAATATGAAAGGGTACGAAACCACATTAGTCAGTAGTGACTGCCATGTCATAATTAGACATTGATTTGGGGTTAAACTTTGTCTTCATCATATTCTCTTTTGAGATATACTTATTCTTACGAGGACATTTCTAACACTATCTATGATGAATTTATAAATTATTTTTTAAGAAACAAGAACAGGCAAGCAAAAGATACCAAAATAGAATGATGGCCCCAAATATTGAAAGACAGGGACAACTTAAAATTAAAAGCAAAAAGTAGCACTCAATTTTCTTTAATGGATTTCTGCCTTCTTGTGGAGTCGTTTACTTAGTAAAAATAACTCATAACTGTCACTATTGTTGTGTGTCACCGAGTTGTTTCCGACTCATAGCAACACTGTACAGCGTTTCAAAGACGCAGCTGGTAGGTTTGAACTGCTGACCTTGCAGTTAGCAGTCCAGCACTTAGACTATAGTGCCATATTAAGATTCATTTAAAACAGCTATGGAAAGAACTGAAAGTAAATATACCACGTTTGAAATAATTACTAATAACTGGAATTATCAGAAATCTCACAATATATATGGTTGTATAACAAATATTTGTGAGTTGAGGGGGGAAATAACTACTTTCGGTGTGGTCTTCATCAGGTAGAATTGATGTTTTAAAATGGCCTATGAATGTTTAGTTTCTGGGGTTTTTTTGTTTTTTTTTCCCCATACTTTTTATTGTGAATTGAGTGAAAGTTTAAAGACAAGACAATCAGTTTTGCATTCAATAAATCATACACTTTGTTTCATCTCAATGATTGCAAACTTCTCTATGCAACATCTATCCCACTTCTCTGGTTCTATTTCCAATTCACCCACCTTCCCATTCATTTTCAACTTTGTCCTTAGATAAATGATAGCCTTTTTGATGTTGAATGAAGGGCTAGTTTTCAATGATTAATTTATTTAGATAGCAGAGCATAGGGTAAAAAGTATTAAAGAAGGAACTTAGGAAACTTTAAAAATGAGCTTTTTACTCGTGGTATAGAAATTTGGGGGTACAAATCTCTGAAGCACGGATCATGAAGTGGAATTGTATTTTTCCTCTAAAGAATAGTTCTTTTTTCTTCTTCTTTGTTTAATATCTTATTTATATCTCCAAGTCTTACGAGATATGTCCCCTTATGAGATAATTATATTTTAATTTTATACTTGTTGTTCTTTTGTTGTTGATGTTAAGTACTGTTGAGTCTGTTCTGATTCATAGCATAACTTTATAGGATTTCCAAGAAGAGACTGGTGGATTTGAACCACCTACTTTGTGGTTACCAGTCCAGTGCTCAGCCTACATCACCATAGTAGGATCTATAATTTATTTTTTATTTGGCATTTATTTTTTTATAGAATTACATTTTGCAAAGGACTTATATAAAATTACATAGAATAGTTTTACTGTCATTTCATTCTGTTAAATTGTAGATTTAAAAAAGTTTACATTTTTATCAGTATTTATTTCATATTATTGTTGTTATGGTTGTTCAGTGCCATGGAGTCAATTCTGACTCACAGCATCCCTGTATAAGGTTTTCTAGAAACAGCTGGTGTGTTTGAACCACCAATCTTGTTATTCCCAGTCCAGTGCTTATTCTGTAGCACCACACCAGGAGTCCTCATCATATTTTATTTAGCATTTATAACCTACTTTTTCATCTATTACATAGCTATTCCAAAAAACAAGAACTTGTTGCTCTTAAGTGCCATCGAGTTGGTTCCAACTCATAGCAATCCTGTGTGGGGTTTCCAAGGAGTGGCTGGTGAGTTTGAACCACCAACCTTGTGGTTCAAATCGACCTTGCATTCAAGAACATTAACCCACAGTGCCACACCAGGATACTAAAAACAAGAACTTAGGTAGTTGTAAAGGTAAATATTAGATTGAACTGAAAAATTATGTATCAAATATACTGATTTTTAGGATTAAAAAAGACTTTCAAAGATTTCTGCACTGGAAGAAACCTATTTGTGGTAGAACCATATTGTTGTTGTTGTTACGTGTCTTCAACTTGGACTCATCACAACCCTATGCACAACACAATGAAACACAGCCGAGTCTGGGCCAACCTCATGATTATTGCCACGCTTGAGCCCATTGATGCTGCCACTTGGCCAATCCATCTTGCTGGGGGTCTTCCTCTTTCTCTCTGACTCTCCATCTTACCAAACATTATATCCTTCTCCAGTGACTGGTCCCTCCTGACAATATGTCCGAAGTATGAGAGACGAAATTTGGCCATCCTGGTCTTCAAGGAACACTGTGGCTGTACTTCTTCCAAAATGTATCTATTGGTTCTTTTGGCAGAGCATGGCACTTTCAATATTTTCCTCCAATACCATAACTTAAAAGCATCAATTCTTCTATGATCTTCCTTATCACTGCCCAGCTTTCGCGTGCATACGAGGTTATTGAAAATACCACGGCTTAGGTCAAGCACACCTTAGTCCTCAAGCTGACATCTTTGCTCTTCAACATTTTAAAAAGGTCTTGTGCAGCAGATTTGCTCAATGCAATACATCGTTTGATTTCTTGACTGCTGCTTACATGAGTGTTGATATTAGGTTTAAGAAAATGAAGACTTGAAGAGGTTAAAAGACTTAGAAAAAGTAAAGTTAGTATAACACAGACAGATATGCATTCAAAACTGAATCTTCTTTTTAAAATTCTGTATATTTTTTTTCGCTTTACCAAGCCTGTATTTCATCTATACTTTATGGTAGTTTTTAATATCTGACAAAATAATTAATTTTTTAAAAATAATACGGTTCCTTCATAATATACTATAATTTGTATTCTTAATTTGGTGTATTTTAAAATTTCACCCATCAAATGGAAAATTGAAAGCTCTTACTATTTTTCAACTATTTACTGACCTTAATCTTGGTATGAATGTATGACATAGGAAATGGGGTTAAAAATGTTTGGGTGCAAAATCACAAATCCTGATGCATAGCTCAAACTGATTTTCATAACCAAACAGGAAATTTCTTAAAGGATTTATTTCCAAATGAACCAAAGTAATTTCATAGAAAACATACAATCAAGACTGCATGTGGGAATTCTAAAATGCACTACAAACATATTCCTTTTTTATGTTTCTCATTTTTTAAAATAAAATTTTTCCAGAAGTTTTTTTTTTATTTTATTTTAACAAAGCATTCAGATAATATACCCAAGTGAATTATCATACTTATAGCTTCAAATATCAACACCACAGTTATAATGAAACCAAAACTCAGCTCCGTCTTATGATCTGTTTCAATGTACTTAAGTAAATCTTACAACATGAGTGATTTTATGAAAATAAATAACATAAAAAGCAGTATTTATTTTGAAAATGTATTTATATTTTGGAGAAATATTTTATTTACATCATTGAAAACACCAACAAATATAAATGAAAAAATAGAAAAATTCTAGGAAGGAAAAAAAAAAAAAACAAGATAAAAAAGTAAATCTGTTGTATATTATTAAAGTCCTGGTGTGGTGCTGTGGGATAATCACTGGACAGCAAGGTCCTTTGACCAACCAGTCAGAAGTTCAAACTCACCAGTCACTCCAGGGAAACTATATACAGAGTATGAGACAGAACAAACTTGAAGGCACTTAACAACAACAATGTACATTGTTATCTTTCATTGAAAAAAAAACAAAAAACTGCTGTATTGTCATTTAAGTTGACTAAGCACACATAAGGCTATTGAAATGTACCTTCATGCATGAGGTCACAATAAAACCTACAGCTGAGACTGAATATTGTGAAGATATTTTTTACCTTAGAAAGCATGGTTAGCCATGGGAAAATACACATCATTCCTGAGTTAGTGTCATTGTATTTTGTAGAAAACAAAGCAGGCAAAGAACATTTCCTGTTAAAGTCCATTTTTTAAAAAAAAATAACTTGGTGAAAATATACACCACAAAGTATGCACTAGTTCAGTAAATTCTACATGTATAATTCAGAAACATTATCTATATTCTTTAAATTTTGCAATCATTGTTGCTTTTGTTTCCTAAATTACTTACCAGGATTCATGTAAAATCACTGTTCTCTGAGTGTCTCATTTAATCTTTTGAGATACTATAATCAGTTTGATCCCACATAGCTACATCTCTAAGAAAACGTAACACTTAAGGCAGACATACTTTACTAATTATGCAAAAGTGTTGTTTCATTCAAAGCAGACTTTTAGGAAAAATATTTGCTTGAGAGTTTAATTTTGAAGAGTATCTCATAGCAATAGTTTCTCATAGCAATAGTGTTCAACAAATCCCCATGGTTTCAGAAGATCTGGATTCCATTGGGAATTTGAAATTCCATTCCATTTCTTTCACCTTTGATCAAAAGTCTTATACAGAATCTTAGACTCAAGCACTTCCGGGTATTCTAGTCTCATGGTACAGACTATCAGTAAGATGTACATCCAGAAAATGTTGAAATGACAAAGGTTGTATAATACATATTTAAGCCTCTGATGATGCTAATGTAAATCCCCGGCCTTGTGATTCAAACTGACCTTGTAGCACAGTGTTTATCATACAGCACTTCACCAGGACTCCTTTCTCCACTTATCATGATGTTATTTATTAGTCCAGAGGTATGGATTTTTGTTTTCTTTACACTGAGTTACAATCTATACTGAAAACTGTCATCTTTGATCTTCATCATTAAGTATTTTAAGTCCTCTTCACTTTATGAAAGCAAGGTTGTATCATCTGCATATTTCAGGTTGTTAATGAGTCTTCTTCCAATCCTGATACCACAGTCTTCATAAAATCTCATTTCTCAGATTATTTGCTCAGCATTCAGATTGAATAACTATAGTGAAAGAATACAATCCTGGCTCACACCTTTCTTGATTTTAAACCATTCAGTGTCCCATTGTTCTGTTTGAACAATAACCTCATGTTCTATGTGTAGGTTCCTCATGAGAAAGTGTTCTATATTACCCATTCTTTGCAATGTTGTTCGTAGCTTGTCATGATCCACACAATTAAAAACCATTGGATAGTAAATAAAGGCACATGTAAACATCTTTCTATTAATCTCTTCTTTCAGCCAAGATATATCTGACATCAGCAATGATATCCCTCATTTCTAATCTGAATCAATCTTGAAACTCTGGCAGTTCACTATCAACTTTCCATTACAACTGTTTTTGAATTATCATTAACAAAATTTTACTTGCATGTGATATTAATGATGCTGTCTGATGATTTTGACATTCTGTGGGATCACCTTTCTTTGGAATTGGCACAAATATGGATCTCTTACAATCAATTTACAGTCAGTCTCCCAAATTGCTTGGCATAGTTGAGTGAGTGCCCCAGTCCTTCATCAATTTGTTGAAACATTTCAATGTGTATTCCATCAATTCCTAGAGCCTTGTTCTTTGTTATGAAAACAGGTCTGTTAAAATTATATTAGGTTTATAAGGACTATAGTGCTTTATAGACATGGATTTATTTAGTTCTCACAATTTAAATGTTGTTGTCAGGTGCCATCGAGTCGGAACCAACTCATAGCGACCCCATGCACAGCAGAACGAAACAATGTCCGATCCTGGGCCAACCTCACTATCGCTGCCACACTTGACGCCATCAATGATGTC
>NW_006408529.1:22192836-22196794 GCF_000296735.1 Chrysochloris asiatica | reverse complement strand
GGAACCGACTCGATGGCACTTAACAACAACAACCTATGAAGATGATGTTCCTTGTTTATTCTGCTGGCCCAAGGAGTTCAAATCATTCAGCAGCTTAATGTTTATTGGTAACAGTGCTATGTCTACTATGGAAACATTCTTTCTCTAGGGACCAGAAATTTGACAGTGAAAAAGCCTAGCATTGTAGAGAAAGCAAATCACAATTACCACATAGGCTACTGGGAGTAATGGTATGTAATGTGGTGACACTTCTCCTTTTAACTTTTAGGTTCCCAGACTTAAGTATTTTACCTATTGGAGGACAAAACACTATATAATCGTCTTAATTTAATGAGTATAATTGGGCTGGAGGGTGGTAGTTCTGTTGGGGGGTTTCTAAGCATATGTCTTAACTACACCTTCAATAGGCTTTCCTATTGCTTTTTTAGCTCAGCAGTGTCTGGATGGTAAAATATATTTCAGGGATATTATATCCCATTCTTTTACCTCTGCCACATTTCCTTTGTCACAAGGTGGTCACTTGGTCTGGTGTCACAGTTGATGAATAAAAAAACTGTAAGTCTTTAATAGTGGTGCTGACAGAAACCCTGATAGACAGGAAAACAAATCTATAGTCAGAATGTATCAGTTCTCTGAATATGAATCCCCATCTGTTGCAGAGTACAAGAGGCCTGTCATCAAGTATCTAATTAGTCTCCTTGCATAACGATGCTCTATTGGAAGCTCTTGGTTAACCTCTTGCTGTCATGTTGAACATTCAGCATCAGCAATAAGTAGGTCAACCTTAATGAAAAGTTGCCAATTCAGTTACCCCCAAGTATAGTAACCATTATTGCCACCCTGGCTTTACAATTCATGCCTCTCTAAGATCAGTACTGGGTTGGCCAATGTCAGGGACTGGCATACCTTAACAGGTCAAATATTCTGCTTAGAATATTTAGTATTACTTTCCTATTGAACATTTTCATTAACATGCAATAAAAATAACATTCACACTGAAGGCACATTCCTATAGGTCAATTAACTTGGCATAGACTGCCTTGCCTTGTCCCCTTTGCAAACTCTTTCACTCCATGTCCCTGACAAAACATCCTAATCTTTCATCATTGCAGGTAAGTCTATATATAACCAAAGTACCCTTCACTTTCTAAATAAATAAATAAATACAGTCAATGCATTTTGAGTTGCATTGATGCCTTTAGAAGAATTGATGTCTTTGAGTTGTGGTGTTGGAGGAGAATACTGAAAGTGCCATGGACTGCCAAAAGAACCAATAGATCTGTTTTGGAAGAAGTGCAGCCAGAGTGCTCCTTGGAGGCCAGGATGGCTAAGCTTCGTCTCTCATACTTTGGACATATTGTCCGGAGGAAACAATCATTGGAGAAGGATGTCATGCTGGGTAAGGTGGAGGGTCAGAGAAAAAGAGGAAGACCTCTAATGAGATGGATTGGCCAGGTGGCATCACTGATGGGCTCAAGTGTGGCAGCGGTAGTGAGGTTGGCCCAGGATCGGACATTGTTTTGTTCTGCTGTGCATGGGGTCGCTATGAGTCAGTTCCGACTCGATGGCACCTGACAACAACAACAACAATGCACTGCCACAAATCTTCCCCTTAAGAATTTCCCAAGCCTTTCTTTCTAGATGACTTACAAGCAGAACTATACCCAGTCAACCCTTCTATGACTAGGTTTTGTATTTTGCCACTGAAGTTGGCATTTCCTTACTCTAGAATCCCAAGAGTCTACATGTGATTCTTTCATTTAATCTTTCCATAAACACTACACAGCTTCCTTTCCCAATACCAATAGTTCTAATTCCATAGATGGAACTGGCCCAAGAAAACAAGGCCACCTGTGACTTATCCTGGACCTGTTGCTAAGTCTTCCTTGATTTTGTCTCTATCCAGTGTTAGTTGGATTCGTATCAGCCTGTATTGAGACAGATTAGTATTTCTGGGTTTGAAAATGTCAGTTCTAAAACTCATAGAGACCTGCAGGCATTTTGTTTTCTTCCTCTTTGGTGACTTATCTCTGAAAAGTTATATGACTTTGAGCAATGTGGTACTTTTAAGACGTGAGTAAATTCTGGTAGGTTTGGCAGTTGAAATTAGTTGGTGGATAACCTCGTGAGCTGCTAGGAGAATAAGTCTTTCAGTTGCAAAATGAGGCTCTGGGTGGTACAACACAACATTCATGACAACAGCTGAGATTGTAAATATGAACATCTCTGTCTCTGTCATAGTTTCAGAAACAAATTTGGAATTCTTGTTTTGTTCCAAAATTCACTCAATCAACATACTTTTTTCCTCATGTTAACTTGTTCTCATTATACATATATTGATGTTATTATAGTTACTTAGTGTCTAGCACTAATAAATAGAGTCCTGGTATGGTTCTGCAGGATGATGCACTGAACCAAAAGATTGGTTTGAACTGCAAGGTCAGCAGCTCAAACTCACCAGCTGCTTATTGGAAACCCTATACAGGGTTTCTATGAGTCGGCACGAACTCAATGGCACTTAACAATAACAGCATTCCTAAGAAGGGAGTCCTAGTGTAGTGCTGTAGGCTAAGCATGAGACTGCTAACCATAAGGTTGGAGGCTCAAAGCCACTAGCCACAACTCGGAAACCCCATACAGGGGTGCTATGAGTTAGAAGGAATCCTGTTATGGCACTATAGGTTAATGCACTGGACCACTAGGTCAGTTTAAACCCCAAGGTTGGCGGTTCAAGGTTACCAGCTGCTCCTCAGAAACCCAATACAGGGTTGCTATGAGTCAGAACCAACTCAATGGTACTGAGCAACAATAACAATGAGTTAGAACCAACTTATCAGCATTTAACAATAACAAACAAAGCACTAATATGGATAGAATTTTGACCTTTTAGTTAGACTCAGTAAGTACTTTTACTTGTATATGTGAATCTGTGGAAGGGACATGCTTAACTTTATGTTTTCTGAATGGGCACATTCATCTACTTTGCACATAGTCAATGGATTCATTTTAACCAGTAAAATGAACAAGGTCAAATCTGGTAAACATTACTGTATCTTATTTTTGGCTTTCAAATATGAATTATAGCTAAGGATATTAGTACCTGTGAAGGCACAGACAAGCAAATACAGTGATCTCCAGGGGAAATATTTTAAATCTTTTAGCTTTATGAAATATAAGTAATGAATTGGTTACTTGCATCATATTTTTTCCATATAAGAAAGATAATGATTTCCCTGCAGGAGCTCATAATGTGGCTAAATATCTCAAGAAAATGGCATAATGGAAAGTGAATATATTATAGTGCTTCTTTGTCTCATATCTGGGGAAAAAATAAGCATTATAATAAATTATGCTCAATTCACAATTTATCCATTCTGGCAAAGAAGAGAATAATGATTTCCATTAATGACAAATACCTTCTAAAGACAGATATAAGTCAATACAGCTTAATTTCATGTTTTATTATAAAATCATTATCACAAAGGAAAGATTAAATTAATTTAAGAGGTATCATTGCACTTAGGTCTTCATGAGTAATTAAAAAAGAAAAATGGGATTTTGAATAAGATTTTTGATACTTGTGACAGCCAATATGCTCCTGTCAAGCATGAGGGACCAAATTTTACTTGCACTTAATTTTAATATCAATTCAATTTGCCATTTAAAAGGTAGTAGGATAGATCTTTAAAAACATATCCTACTTAAAAAATTTATCTTTCGTAATCTTTTAAATATATCAAATTAAATCTGTGAATTATTTTACAAACTACAGCTATTGCTGTTAAGTGCTGTTGAGCTGGTTCTGACCCATAGAGACCCTGAATAGGGTTTCTGAGGTGAGCTTGAACCACCAACTTTGCAGTTCATACCTACTTTGCAGTACAGTGCATTAGCCCATAATGCTATACCAGGACTCCAACAAACTACAGTCGACAAATAATAATAATTTGAATAATTT
>NW_006408529.1:22188544-22191396 GCF_000296735.1 Chrysochloris asiatica | reverse complement strand
CCTCTTAATCTTAAACTGCACCACAGAACCATCCTGCCCCGCCAACTTCTAATTAATAAGATCGTTGTTCTCAGTCTTGACTCCTTCCTTGGGTTTCTCTTTGGCCATGGCGAGCGCCGGAGTCTCCTCAGCTGCCGCTTCACAAAAGAGGTACCAGGTCCGCACGAACGAGCACACAAGCAGCACCAAGAGTGGCAGAAGAAGGAGGCGGCAGTGGTGGAGGAGGGAGAGCTCCAATGTACTTTTAATATTCTTCTCGAACACCATAACTCAAATAAATCAATTCTTCTACTGTATTCCTTATTCACCACCCAACTTTCAAATGCATATGAACCAATTAAAAATACCATGATTTGGATCAATTGCATCTTAATCTATAAACCAACAGTTTTACTCATATACTTTAAAGAGGTCTTATGCAGTTGTGTCTCTATTGCAGTACATCGTTTGATTTCTTGACTGCTGTTTTCATGTATGTTGATAGTAGATCCAAGAAAAATGAAGTATTTGACAACTTCAATCTTTTCTTCACTTAACATGATGTTGTTTACTGGTCCATTGGTGAGGATCATTGTTTTCTTTTTATTGAGCTGCAAGCAATCCTGGAGTCTGTGTTCTCTGATTATACATTCATCAGTAAGTATTTTAAGTCCTCTTTTGTTTGAGCAAGCAAGTTTGTATCATCTGCATATTGCAGATTGTTAATGAGTCTTCCTCCCATCCTGATGTGATGTTCTCTTTCATATAATCTAATTTCTCAGATTACTTGTTCAGCATATAGATTGAATGAATATGGTGAACTAATACAAACCTTCTGCCCATCTTCCTTGAATTTAAACCATTCAACACCTCCTTATTCTGTTCACACAACTATCTCCTCGTCTAGGTATAGGTTCCTCATTAGAACAATTACATGTTCCAGAATTCTCTTTCTCTGCAATGCTGTCCATGGCTTGTCATGATCCACATAGTCAAAAGCATTTGCATAGTCAATTAAACATAGGTAAACTTCTTTCTGTTATTCTCTGCTTTCAGCCAAGATCCATCTGATGTCAGTAACCATATCACTAGTTCCAAGTCCTTGTCTGAATCTTGCTTGAATCTCTTGCAGTTTCATGTCAATGTACTTTAACAGATGTTTCTGAATGACCATTAGCAAATTTTATTTGCATGTGATATTACTGATATTGTCCAATGATTTCTGCATTACACTGGGTCACCTATCTTTGGAATGGAAACAAATATATGGGCCTCTTTCTTTCAATCAATTGGCCAGGTAGCTGTCTACCAAATTTCTGGGCATAGATGAGTAAGTGCCTCGAATGCTGCATCAGTGTGTTGAAAGATTTCAATTTATATTGCTTCAGTTCCCAGAGTTCTGTTGTTTTCCAATGCCTTCAGCACACCTTGGACTTCTTCCTTCGGTACTATTGGTTCTTGATCGTATGTACCTCTTGAAAGGGTTGAACATCTTCTTTTGATGCTTTCTGTATCATTTATTATTTTGCGCATTGTTGTTTACTGTTGTTAAGTGTTCTCAAGTTGGCTCTGATTCACAGTGATCCCATATAGAGTTTCCGGAGAGCACTTGGTGAGCTTGAACCACTGACCATGCATTAACCCACAGTGCCACACCAGGACTTCATTTTGGCCATAGATTCCTTCGATACTGTAAGTCAAAGTTGAATTTTTACTACAGTTCTTTCAGCTTGAGCAATCCATGGCCTTTTCCTCCCTTTTGGTGTTCTAACTTCAGGTTTTCACACATATCATAATATTTGACTTTGTGTTTTTGAGGTACCCTTTGAAATTCCTGTTTAACTCTTTTATTTCCTCATTTCTCCCATTTGCTTTAGCATCTCTACACTGGAGAGCAAGTTTCAGACTCTCTTCTTCTTTTTTTGTCCTCTTAATGACCATTCACTTTCTTGTCTTCTTAATGACCATTTTCTTTCTTCACTTTCTTCGTATATGATGTACTTGATGTTATCCCACAACTCTTCTAGTCTTTGAACTTTAATTCCTAATGCCTCAAATTTGTTCTAGAGTTGACCTCTAAATTCAGGTGAGATGTTATCAAGGTCGAATTTTGGCACTTGTGGACTTAAGTTTCTTCAGTTCTCTTGAGTTTGCAGATGATGTTCTGTCCCGCAGTCTGTCACTAGCCTGGTTTTGGCTGATATTATGGAGCTTTTCTACCATCTCTTCCCACAGATGAAGTCAATTTGATTTCTGTGTATTTCAACCGATAAGACCCATGTGTATAGTTGTCTTTCATAGTGTTAAAAAATGGTGTTTGCAATGAAGAAGTCATTGGTCTAGCAAAATTCGCTCACGCAATATCCAGCATCATTACTATTACCAAGGTCATACTTTCCAACTAGTGATCCTTCCTGTTTGATTTTAACCTTTGCATTCTAATCGCTAGGAATTATCAATACATCTTGATTACATATTTGATCAGTTTCAGAATGAATATGTTAGTAGAATACTTCAATTTCATCATCACTGACTTTAAGAATTGGTGTGTAAATCTGAGTAATAATGGTATTCACTGGTCTTTTTGTTAGGTTTATGAATATTATTCTATTACAAACAGCATTATACTACAAGATTTATCTTTAAATGTTCTTTTTGTTAATAAATTTCATAGATGAGAATCTGAAAATTATTTTCTATAACTGAAACATAGTCAAATTAATTAGAAATACCCAATAGTTTCATTACAATAAAATCAATAAGCATTCATTAAAATATATCTTAATTGTTTTATAATATTTCATAAAGGCCAATTATTAAAACATTCTATCTAATCTAAAATATTTACATTGGGCAAAGCTGCTGCACAGGAA
>NW_006408529.1:22185679-22188144 GCF_000296735.1 Chrysochloris asiatica | reverse complement strand
TCATGTGGCAGCGGTAGTGAGGTTGGCTCAGGATCGGACATTGTTTCATTCTGCTGTGTATGGGGTCGCTATGAGTCGGTTCCAACTGGATGGCACCTGACAACAACAACAACAACAAAATACTTTTACTATGATCATTACATAAACTGCAAAAGATCATAAATCTTTCCAAGCTTAAAATTTTTGAAGCATTTATTTATTTTTTTATATTTTAACTTTTCCAACAACCTTTAGTTACTTAAGTCATTATTTAAAAATAGCCAAACATCTTTCTACAGACTTCAGGAGAAATAATGAGAGTAGCTTAAATAGAATGGTGCCATGGGTAGATACTTAATAATTTCAAAATTCCATTTCTGTTGTCTTAGTTAGTATTCCTGGTGGCACTTAACTGGACCACTAACTGCATGGTCAGTAAAGATTTACAGCATTGAAATCTTATAATACCAGATCTCTAAGACTAGGAATCAACTAGATGACAGTGGGTTTGTTGTCCTAGTAAAGGTATAACACATGAATCATGAGTGAGTCATTTTATAAAACAGAAACTTATTTTATCACAATTCTAGAAGCTAGAAATCTGATGTCAGATCACCAACTCTAGGGTTCGAATTTTATCTCAGTAAATTCCATGGACAGCATTATTTTACATCTGTAGCCACAAATGTCCTCAGTTTCTTGGTGATGTCTATGTGACATCTATCTTCCCCTTTTATGTTTGCTTCTGTGTCTAAACTGCTCTCTATAAATCAGAAGTGATTAGTTGTAAAGCATACTTTACCAACCCTGATAGGACATTAACATTATAATAATGAAAACCTTATATCCAGACAGATATACATCCATTGATATAAAGGTTAGAGTTCAATATTTATTTTTTCATAGGAACAGAAGTCAACCTATAATTTTTCTATATGACAAAATTATCTTGAATCCCTGTACAGTTAGAGACATTTTATGGATCATACTCATGCTATTCCATCACTTGTGTGTCAGTTTGTTGTACTGTGATGGTTGTTTGTGGCTGTGATACTGGAAGCAATGCCATGGGTATTTTAAATAACAGCAGGGTCACCCTTGGTGGACAGCTTTCAGCTGAGCTTCCAGTCAAAGACACACTAGTAAGAAAGAGAAACAGACTACTTCTGAAAATTTTGTCACTGAATACCTTATATATAAAAGTGGAACATTGTCAGCACCAGAATACTAAATATTGAAACATGAAGAAGAGCACCAGAATACTGTCAAACATAGTGCCAGAAGATGAGACCCTCAGGTGGCAAGGCACTCAAAATACAACAGGAAAAGAGTTGCTTTCTCAAATGATGATGATGAGAATGGAGTAAAGCCTTGGGACCTTCATTGGAAAATGGAGCACAACTCAAAAGGAAGAGAAACAGTTGTAAACATCCATTAATAATCAGAACATGGAATGTATGATGTGTGAATCTAGGAAAATTGAAATTATCAAAAATGAAATGGAATACATAAATATGGATATCCTAGACATAGTAAGCTGAAATTTACTGGCATTGGCCATTTTGATTCTAACAATCATATGGTTTACTATGCTGGAATGAAAACACAAGGAGGTATAGTATTGCATTCATCATCAAAAACAACATAACAAGATCTGTCTTGAAGTGCAATGCTGTATGTGATAGGATAATATCTAAACACCTACAAAGAAGATAAGTTAATATCAGTATTATTCAAATTTCCACACCAACCACTAAAGCCTTTGTTGATGAAATTGATGAATTGCACCAACTTCTTCAGTCTGAAATTGATCAAACATGCAATTAAGATGTATTGATAATTACTGGTGATTCGAATGTAAAGGTTGAAAAAATAGAGGAAGGATAGGTACTTGAAAAATATGGCTGTATTACAATTATAGAATGGTGTTGGAAATTGCATGATAAGAGTTTTGAAAGACGAATGAATTCTTTATTGAAAATACTGTTTTTAAACAACATAAAAGATAACTATACAGATGGGACTAAACAGATGGGATACACAGAAATTAAATTGACTGCATCTGTAGAAAGAGACAGTGGAAAAGCTCCATATCATCAACAAAAACAAATCCATGGGCAAACTCCGGAACAGATCACCAATTGCTTATATGTACTTTCAGGCTGAAGCTAAAGAAAATTAAAACATGAGAGCCAAAAAATGACCTTGAACATATCTCACCTGAATTTAGTGATCATATGAAGAACAGATTTGATCCATTAAATGCTAATGACTGAAAGCCAGAAACGTTTTGGAATGATATCAAGAACATCATATAGGAAGAAAGTAAAATGTCATTAAGAAGAAAAGAAAGAAGGAAAAGCTAAAATAGGATGTTAGAAGAGACTCTGAATCTTACTCGCCAGCATAAAGGTGCTAAAGCAAATGGAAGAAATGAGTAAGTAGAGGAGCTGAATACAAAATTTTCAAAGAGCAGCTCAAGAAGA
>NW_006408529.1:22181769-22185279 GCF_000296735.1 Chrysochloris asiatica | reverse complement strand
GTTGTTGTTGTTGTTGTTATTGCTAAGTGCCATTGAGTTGATTCTGACTCATAGCGACCCTGTATAGGGTTTCCTAGGAGCAGCTGGTGAGCTTGAATCACCCACCTTGTAGTTCAAACGATTTTGCCATCTGACGCATTAGACCACAGCATGACACCACATCTCCAATTGACGCTTGTTGTTGTTAGGTGCCATCAAGTTGGTACCAACCCATACCAACCTTATGCACAGCAGAATGAAACACTGCCACTCTTACCATGCTTGAGTCCATAGATTCTGCCACTTGGCTAATCCATCTCATTGGGGATCTTCCTCTTTTTCTCTGACCTTACCAAACATGATATCCTTCTCCAGCAACGGGTCCCTCCTATGTGGGAAGCAGCTTGGCTTCTGCTGTTTGACATGGTCCCAGCAGAAGGAGAAACATCATGCAAAGCATGATGTTTTCAGAAGCTGGCTTCTATCTTCCCTTCAGGGTAACTCTGAATTCACTTGTAAAAATATATAATATTGCCATATTCACAGCCTTTTACTATGATCTGTGCAGAATTTGGGAAGAGACAATTATCTCAACTTCAGTAGTCTGAATTCAAAGAGAATTGTATAAGCAACTCCCCTTCACAGAAAACCTAAGTACAAAGTAACTGCACTTATGAGACAAAAAAAAAAAGCAAATAGCAAACTGAAATCAAGCTGACCTACCCCTACAGACCTTACTGCAATCAGTCACCAGCCAGAATTCACAAACCCCTACATACAAGCACCGGCGTAAATAGGCAGAAAATAATGAACTTAAGTGAAGGGTAGTTTTAACTTGATAATCTACATTTCCTGCAGCAATTAGCCAGGTTGGGCTTTATGCCACACAGCTTCAAAAGAAAGAAACATAAAAACATTGTTATCAAGCAACTTAATGAATACTTTAGAAAAATAAATAAGTAGATGTTAGTAATACTTTTACTATGAAAATAGTAGTACATTATGTAGGATAGAGGATTGACAATTAGTTAGTAGAAGTAATAAGGTAGTGAGAGCATTGATGATTAATAGAAACTTATGTTAATAAGAAAATGTAATCAGGGGTCTGATAAGTAGAAATGATTTGTGTAAAGTGTGACTTAATCTTTTAGTAGAAACAAAAAGAAACAATTTATCACATACTGGAAAAGGAGATGAAAGTCAGTTTGAACATCACAGAAATATTTTGGTCAAGGTTGTCTAATGACCAGGTGTAGGAATGTTGTGAAAAATTGTGTAATAATTCAAGGAAAGATCAAAGTGTCAATTCATTATGTATTGTGTGATTTTAAGTATAAAAATAAAGACTTGCTGAGCCGGGCAAGAAGGAGAGAGAAAAAGACAGAGAAAGAAAGCCCTATCAGCCAACTAAGCAGAGGCTCTAGATTGCTTTCATTTTCACAGACTCCGCATCTCGTGTCCCACAACCCAGCGAGAGCTGGACTCCCGCACTCCTAACTATATGTCCGAAGCATGAGAGATGAAGTTTGGCTATCTTGGCCCCCAAGCAGCACTCTGGCTGCACTTCTTCCAATACGAATCTATTGGTTCTTTTGTCAGCCCATGGCACTTTCAATATTCTCCTCCACCAAAACTCAAAAGCATCAATTCTTCTATGGACTTCCTTATTCACTATCCAGCTTTTGCATGCATATGAGGTTATTGAAAATACCATGGCTTGGATCAGGCTCACTTTAGTCCACAAGCTGACATCTTTGCTCTTCAACACTTTAAAAAGGTCTTGTGCAGCAGATTTGCCTAATGCAATATGTCATTTGATTTCTTGACGGCTGCTTCCTTGAGTGTTCATAGTTGAACCAAGAAGAATGAAGTCCTTGAAAACTTCAATCTTTTCTCTGTTGATAATAATGTTGTTTATTGGTCCAGTTGTGAGGATTTTTGTTTTCTTTATATTGAGATGTAATCCATACCAAATGTTGTACTCTTTGATCTTCATCGGTAAATGTTTTAAGTCCCCTACGCTTTCAGCAAGCAAGGTGGTATCACCTGAATATTGCAGGTTGTTAATGAGTCTTCCTCCAATCCTGATGCCACATTTTTCTTCATAGAACCCAGCTTCTCAGATGATTTGCTCAGCATACAGGTTAAATAAGTATGGTGAAAGAATACAACCTTGTTGCACAACTTAATTTTAAACCATTCAGTGTTCCCATGTTCTGTTCGAACAACTGCTTCTTGGTCTAGGTACAGATTCCTAATGAGCACGATAAAGTGTTCCAGAATACTCATACTTCACAATGTTGTCCATAGCTTTCATGATCCACACAATCAAAAGCCTCTGCATAGTCAATAAAGCACAGGTAAACATCTTTCTGATATTCTCTGCTCTCAGCCAAGATCCATCTGACATCAGCAATGATATCCCTCCTACTACGGCCTCTATTGAATCTGGCTTGAACCTCTGGAAGTTCTCTGTAAATGCTTGATTATAGCTATTTCTGTACTACGTTTACAAAACTTTACACACATGAGATATCAAAGATATTGTCTGATGATTTTCTTATAACATTGGGTCACCTCTTTTTGGAAGAGAGCCACAAATATGGATCTCTTCCAATCAGTCGACCAGATAGTTGTCTTCCAAATTTCTTGGCAGAGATGAATGAGTGCCTCCTGTGTCACCTCACTATCTTAAGATATTTCAATTTTTATTCCATCAATTCCTGGTGCATTGTTCTTTGCCAATTACTTCAATGAACCTTGGACTTCCTCCTTCAGGATCATTGGCTCTTGATCATATTCTACCTCTTAAAATGGTTGAACAATAACCATTTCCTTTTGGTATAGTGACTCCTTGTATTCCTTCCATCTTCTCTTGTGGCTTTCTGCATCATTCAATAATTTGCCTGTGCATCTTTCAATTAATGAAAGTTGAGACTTAAGTTTTTTCTTCAGTTTCACTAGCTTGAGAAATGCTGAGCATGTTCTTTCTTTCTGGTTTTCTGATTCCAGATCTTTGCACATTTTGTTGTAATATTTGGCTTTATCTTCTCGAGCTGATCTTTGAAATTTTCTGTGTAGCTCTTGGAACTCCTCATTTCTTCCATTTGCTTTAGCATCTCTATGTTGGAAAGCAAGTTTCAGTGTCTCTTCCGGCATCCATTTTGACCTTTTCCTTTTTTCTTGTCTTGTCAATGACTTTTTTTTTTCCTTCATGTATGATGTTCTTAATGCCATCCCACAACTCTTCTGGTCTTTGGTCTTCAGTGATTAATGTATGAAATCTGTTCTTCAGATTATCTCTGAATTCAGGTGGGATATATTCAAGGTCATATTTTGGCTCTCGTGGACTTGTTTTCATTTTCTTCCGCTTCAGTTTAAATTTGCATATAAGTAATTGATGGTCTGTTCCACAGTCTGCCCCTGGCCTTGTTTTCAGTGATGATATGGAGCTTTTCCATCCTCTCTTTCCACAGATGTAGTCAATTTGATTTCTATGCATTCCATCTGGTGAGGTCCATGTGTATAGTC
>NW_006408529.1:22173297-22181669 GCF_000296735.1 Chrysochloris asiatica | reverse complement strand
GTAAATTTGAATAATAGTGGTATTAACTGGGCTTCCCTGTTGGTATATGGATATTAGTCTATCACAGACAGCATTGTACCTCATGACTGATCTGGATATATTCTTTTTGACAATGAATGCAACACCATTCCTCTTCAATTTGTCTTTACAGAGAATTCTGTCATGTTTTTTTCTCTCATGGAACCACTGTTGGATTCAAACTGCCAAACTTTCTATTGGCAACCCACTCTTCAGTTAATGTTAACAAATTTTCCTCCTTGTGATTTAAGACTCATTATAACAAATAGAAAGTATAGGAACTATTTACAGTAGTAGCTGAAATTAAGACTATCAGATAAAATACAGAAGCCCTAGCTTTTAAAATATATTATAGCTAATTTAAAGGAGTTCTGGTAGCATAGTGGTTACGAATCGGGCTGTGAACCACAAGGTCAGCAGTTCGAAACTACCAGCTGTTCTGAGGGAGAAAGATGAGGCTTTCTGCTCCCATAAAGATTTACAGCCTCGGAAACCCTGTACAGGGTTGCTATGAGTCGGAACCGACCCCACAGCACATAGCCACCATCACAGCTAATTTAATGAAGGTGTCCTGGTGTGGTGCTATGGGCTAATGTATCAGACTGCAAAGTCCTTTGAACTTCAAGGTCAGTGGTTCAAGCTCACTAGTTGCTCCTTGGAAACCCTAAACAACATCGGTATGAGTTGGAATTGACTCGATGACACTTAACAACAGCAACAATTTAATGTACCATGAACTACTAGAAGAACAAAAAAATCTGTTTTGGAAGAAGTACAGACAGAATGTTCCTTAGAAGTCAGGATGGTCAGACTTCATCTCTCATGCTTCAGACATATTATCTGGAAGGACCAGTTCCTAGAGAATGACATCATGCTAAGTAAAGTAGAGCATGAGTGAAAAAGAGGAAGACAACCAATGAGATGGACTTTCACAGTGACAACAACAATGATCTAAAGCTTAACATAAGGTACATAAGTTTGTTATGAATCAGAACCAACTCGATGGTAGCTAACAGCATTTTTTGTAAGAGTATGTCCCATATATTCCATGGAAAAACCTATGTTCAATTTTTATATTAAATTAAAATTTAATAGTGAATTATGTATTTTTATTTGCTACATCTAGCAGAATTTCATAAAGCAGAGAGTTCAAATCAATGAATTTCTTTTAAAATAGTGATCAAACAACGACATAGGAAATGTACTCATAGTTTTATTTTACTCCATGTGCCAAAATATGCATTATAAAATTAGATATAGCAAACAAAATTATATTCAAAGGAAAATGCATAGATAAATATAGCTTATCTTTTGATCTATACAAACTACAGGAATAAATTACAAAGAAATGTAATTCTTTATTAAAATGTAACTGCTTTAATGCCAGAAAACAGAGAAGAATATCACATACACTATGAGAAAAACTAATTACAAAATAAGGTATTTAAAGAGTTAATCATTTTATTATGTATATGATTTTTCTCAGTAATAAATAGGTAAATATACTCATAGACAAATAAAAGATTATAAAAAAAAATGTAGGTAAATTTGTCATTGAAGTAAATCCTAAAAATATTAGTTAATTTTGAGATAAATATAGAATTATAGTGTCATAATCTGTATTATTTGGACCCAGAAACACCTTTGAAACTGGCATCTTATGCTTGATAGCAAACATGTATCAATTTTAGGAATTTTCAATTTAAATGATTAAACACCTATAACATATGATTCATTCATAATTTATTTTTTAATATTTTACATTGTTTTTATTTACATCTTTTGAAATTGTTTTCTATATATTAAATTCTTTTAAATACATAATGTAATGGTATCATTTTTTTTTTTCTTAGCTAGAGTAGTAACAGACACAATCTAAAAGAAATCCTGAAATACCATATAAGCCTTAATGTTCTATATAAACAATTTAGTTTAGCAATTTAAAAAAATGTATAATTGACCTTAATAATTTATGTATGTATAAATATATAATATGGTTTACACCCAAGGATCAAAGACACTTGAATTTTATTTCAGGACTCATTTAATCATATGTACATTTACTTTACTTCAAGGAATGTTTATTCATAAATACATAGGTTCTGATATAACAATATAAATAATTAAGTGAAAAATATATATGGGCTATCTATCAGGTAACAGCTATCTTTACATAGTATACTTCCCTGTTAAGTACTGTGGAGTCGGTTCCAACTCAAAGTGACCCTGTACAGGGTTTCCGAGGCTGTAAATCTTTACGGGAGCAGAACTCCTCATCTTACTTCACTAGTACTTAAGAATTAATTAATGTTTGAATTTATTTGTCATGTATAAGCTATATTTTAGTAAATATTACATTAAAAGAAGTATTTTTGGAGTTCTTTTAAAGCCTTATCTTTCATTGGAAAGCGTTGTTAATTGATATTGTATTGGTTCTGACTCAGAGCAAACCTATATAAGGTTTCTGAGGCTATCAATATTTAAATGAGCAGAAAGCTTTATCTTTATTCCATAGACTAGCTGATATGTTTGAACCGCTGACCTTGTGGTTCACAGTACAGTGCGTATGCTACAGAGACACTGGGCTCCCCGATTGACAGTAGAGGAGGAGATAAATAAACTTTTATTTATTTATTTTTTAAATAAATATGTGTGTATTGCATGCCATGGGTGTAATAAAGTAAAGAAATTTCCAGAAATTATAATAAAATAAGAAACTTGAAAGTAAGTTATGTTTGTTCTTCCAGTCTCCATTTTCTATTGTTGTTGTTGTTGTTAAGTGCCGTGGAGTTGGTTCCGACTCATAGCCACCCTGCACAGTGCTTCCAAGGCTGTAAATCTTTACAGGAACAGAATGCCTCATCTGTCTCCCACGGAACAGCTGGTAGTTTCGAACTGCTGACCTTGTGGTTCATAGCCTTATTCATAATCACTACACTACCAAAGCTCCTTTTTCTATAAATACTATATATTTAATGAATTCCCCTTAAAGTGTCAAAGCACTGACAGTAGATTACATTATATACTTTAAAAGTAAAAAGGAGTTGGAGACATCAAGGCAAGTGGTTGGGTCCCCTCAGAGCAACTCCCTTACAAGAGTAAGACTCAACGGGAATACGTGCTCTGATTGGTGACCATATTCGTCATTGATAAGGGGAAGTGAGGGAAAAAACAGCAATGAAACCGTGAGCTAAGCCCTACAACATTCAATAGATTCCTATGAACCCGGGTGGAGACCTGGTTGGCCAGCAGTGTTGAAGACCTGGGCACTATTGGGTCCAGAGTCAGTGACACAGCCACAGAGGACTAGAGTGGAGAGTGAAGCCGCCAGCTGATAAGAGCAGAGGGCATATGCACAAGAACACTCACACTTGCAGATAATATCCGCTTGACCTGGCTTCAATAACTGCATTATCAGAAGTCAACTAGAAGAAGAAAGAAGAGGAAAAAAAAAAAAGAGTAATCTGATACAATTTGATGAACTTGACCTACACTTATGGATGCAGTAGCTTAAAAGAGGGAACAAATCTTTACAGCAAGGATCATTCCCACCACCTCCATACACAGAGTATATAGGGATGGGCACTTGGACATTGGCTATTCAAAATGGGGGGACTTCAAAGGCAAGAAGTGACTGGCTTACAAGCTTTCAAGAAGGAATCTAGATCCAGAGGGCATGGAGGAAGGTAGAATCTCCACTGAATAGTATTCAATTTGTCTAGGCGGGGCTGATGAAAGGAAATGTGGGTGGGTCTCTTGTGATACAATAGTGAATAATTGTTATCAGGACTGATAGTGAGGATTGGAAATGTAAAGGCAGACATTTTGTAGCAAGAAGGGGAGTGGTTAACTTTGCAGTCTAGGAGCGGAGGTTCCTGGGACCATCAAGGGAGAAGAGCAGAAAGCGGGACCCTACCCGGAGAAGCAGTGATGCCTGAAATGGAGGCAGAGACTATGATGTGGAGAGATGGAGCAGCTGGGGACTTTAGACCCAGAGAGGGAGAGGGGCTGTGTGCTGACAACTGAGGGACAGGCTTGCAGGGTATACCCTTTGGTTGGTTGATGATGCGTGGAGGGGATTGTAACCATGGCAATGAAACAATATACGATAGGATGAATGTAAATCTAATGTTCTCCCATTTAAATGATCACATAATTCACAATAAAACAGTTTTTTAAAAAAAAGGAGTTGGAATATTATAACTTCAAAAATTAAATGTCAGTGAACAATAACATTATAAAATCAGAGCTGTAAGCCAAACCTAATTGATGTTTTGCATTAAGAATGTGCATTTGTATCTTGTTTGTGTTGTTAATATTTGTCCTGAATATAATCAGGAGTCCAATTTTCCCCATGGAAAGTTCAATATTTATAATGTTAAGTAGATCTTATTTGATAATCTGGGACTTTACATTTATGATTACACTGTTTTTTAAACATTTCAATTTGTATTTTGCCAGTTCCTGAAGTCTTGTTTTACACTAATGTCTTCAGTGCAACTTGAGTTTCTTCCTTCAATATGATTGGTTCTTGATTACATAGTAACTCCTAAAACCGTTGAATGCCAACCAATGTTTTGGTACAGTGAGTCTGTGTATTCTTTTCATCTTCTTCTGATACTTCTTGCATCTTTCAATATTTTCCCCATGGTGGTGATGGTTTCGTGCCATGAAGTCAGTTTTTCCCATAGAATCCTTCAGTTTTACAGGTTGAGATTTGAATTTGTTCTTTAATTCTTTCATCATGAGAAATGCTGAACCTGGTCTTTCCTTTTGGCTAACTTCAGATCTATGCATATTTCAGACACTTACAGAGTCATTATAAGTATTGTCAAGCTTGAAAGTTTCAGTTCAACTCCTTTACTTAATTTCTTCCATTGGCTTTAGCTACTTACTTCATTTCTACTATTGGTTTTAGCTACTGTACATTCATGAATAAGTTTCAGAGTGTCTTTTGATATCCACTTTGATATGTTCTTTCTTTTCAGTCTGTTTTAGTGACCTTTTATTTTATTCATGTGTGATATTCTTGATGACATCACACCACACCTCTTGTCTTTGGTCATTATTGTTTATCAAATCTGTACTTGAAATGGTATCCAAATTCAGATGTGATATACTCAAGGTATTTTTATTGTATTTGTATTCTGGTTCTTTTGGACTTGTTTTCGTTTTCTTTGCAAGAACTTGCATATGAGTAATTGATGGTCTGATTCACAATCAACTCTGGTCTTGTTTTGGTTGGTGATATTGACCTACTTTATCATTTCTTCCCACCAGTAAGTCTAATTCCTGTGTGTTCCATCTAGTGAGTTCCAAGTGTATGGCTATCTTTTATGTTGTTGAGAAAAAGATATTTACAATGAATAAATTGTTGGCTTGATGAAATTCTACCATGTGGTCTTCAACATCATTTCTATCATCAAGGCTATATTTTCATCCCTCCTCTTTATTTACAACTTTCTCATTCCAATCAGCAATAATTTCGGTGTATCTTGATTGCATATTTGATCAGTTTCAGACTGAAGAAATTTGGTAAATTTCTTCAGTTTCATCATTACTGGCTTTGCTGGTTGGTGTGTAAATTTAAAGAATAGCTTTATTAACTGGTCTTCCTTATAGGTATTTAATTTTATGATAGACAGCATTGTACATCAAGATTGATTTAGAAATGTGTCTATTCCTCTTCAAGTAATCATTCTTGGCATAGTAAAGCATATAATTTTCTGATTAAAAATGAGCAATAAGAGTCCATCCCAACACATTAAAGCCTAAGATATAGATTTTTATGTGTCCTGTATAATTTTTGACAACTTCCAATTTTCCTAGATTCATACTTTGTACAATCCATGCTCTGATTGTCAAGGTTGTTTGCATTTTTTTCTTTTCATTTTGAGTCGTTCCATCTCAAAAGCAGTGGGGTTCATGTCACTTCCATCAAATAAGAGCCAGGAGTGGAGCATGCTCTTTGTATACCAATATCCCTGTGTATTGAACCTCTTTGACTCAGGGACAGAAAGTTGTGACAACAGAGGTGTGGTAAAGAAGCAGCAGCAGGAGAACAAAATGCTAGCACACAAGACATAGCAGTAGCCTTCCAAGCTCACAGAGTAAGTAAAGCTGAGTGACTTGTTTGCATAGTGCAGTGCCTTCAGGCATTAAATTGGGGGAGCTAGGTATGCTGACGGAGAGAAATAAAATCAAGTGCTTTCAAGCTAAGGTTTATGGTAGAGTGTTGTGTCCTGTGGGCATTTATTGTTGTTGTTAATTGCTGTGGAGTCAGTTCCAACTCATAGTAACCCTATATAGGGTTTTTAAGGAGTGCCTGGTGAGTTTGAAACACCAATGTTGTAGCTCAAACTGACCTTGCTGTCCAGTGCTTTATCCCACCGCACCACACAAGGCATTTTTGGTGTTGTTATGCCTTTGAGTCAGTTCCAACTCATAGAGACCCTGAATGAGGTTTCCAAGGAACAGCTAGAGGTTTTAAACTGCTGACCTTGTGGTTCATAATCTAGACCATTTATTTGTTGTTGTTAAATGCCATTGAGTCGGTTTCAACCCATAGCACACCTAGATAGGGTTTCTAAGGAGTGACTGGTAAACTTGAATTGCAGACCTTGTGGTTCAAACTGACTTTGCATTAGCCCACAGCTTTGTAATATTGACCAGGCAGAGAGAGGCCTCCCTGTGGGCATGGCGAAGGAGAGACTATCCTTCCTGCAACAACTGTGCCCTACTCATTTCTGACCCTGAATTGTAACCTGCTTCCTTCCCTAAAAAACTCCATATCTGTGAATATGGTGTCAGGCCTATGTGGCCATTGTCATGAATTATCAAGCCTAGCTGAGTACAGAGTGCTATATTGAAGGGATAGTTGGTGTCTTTAATTTTTTGGAAAGCCTGCACATCCTTCCATATACTTAAAATCACCTAGATTATCTAAAATACATAAAAATGCAAATGCTTTACAAATAGCACTTTATTCTTCTTCTGAGGGATTAGTTTGACCACTTAATTGATTTTTTTAGGAACTATTCTTTTCCTGAATATTCTTTATTTATTGTCAAAGAATAGATAAAGAATATTTATCTTCCTGTTGCGAAGACAAGAAAGAAGGAAAAGGCCAAAATAGATGTGAGAAACTTGCTTTCCAGCGTAGAGATGATAAACCAAATGGAATAAATGAGGAGGTCCAAGAGCTGAAAAGAAAATTTCAAAGATCAGCTCAAGAAGATAAAGTCAAATATTATAATAAAATATACAAAGATTTGGAACCAGAAAACCAGAAAGGAAGAATATGCTCAGCATTTCTCAAGCTGAGGGAAATGAAGAAAAAATTCAAGCCTCGACTTTCATTATTGAAAGATTCTCTGGGCAAATTGTTAAATGATGCAGAAAACATCAAGAGAAGATGGAAGGAAAACACAGAGTCACTGTATCATAAGGAAATGGTTCATGTTCAACTGTTTCAAGAAGTAGCATATGATCAAGAGCCAATGATGTTCAGAGGGAAGTCTAAGGTGCATTGAAGGAATTGGCAAAGAACAACGTACCAGGAATAGATGGAATAAAAATAGAAATTTCTCAAGAAAGTGAGGTGGCATAGGAGGCACTCACTCATCTCTGCCAAGAAATTTGGAAGACAACTGTCTGGCCGACTGATTGGAAGAGATGGATATTTGTGCCCATTCCAAAGAGAGGTGACCCAGTGGAATGCGAAAATCATCGGACTATCTCTGATAGCCCATGAGAGTAAAGTTTTACTAAAAGTAATACAGAAATGGCTGCAAGCATGCATTGACAGAGAACTGCAAGGGGTTCAAACCAGATTCAGAAGAGGCTGTGGAATGAGGGAAATCATTGCTGATGTCCAATGGATCTTGGCTGAGAGCAGAGGATATTAGAAATATGTTTACTTATACTTTATTGACTATGCAAAGGCTTTCAATTGTGTGGATCATGGCAAGCTATGGACAACATTGCAAAGTATAAGTATTCCGGAATACTTAATTGTGCTCATGAGGACTCTGTACCTGGACCAAGAGACAGTTGTTCAAATAGAACATGGGAACACTGAATGATTTAAAATTAAGAAAGGTGTACGACAAGGTTGTATTCTTTCACCATACTTATTCAACCTGTATGCTGAGAAAATAATCTGAGAAGCTGGGTTCTATGAATGAAAACGTGGCATCAGGATTTTAGGAAGACTCATTAAAAACATGAGGTATGCATATGATACAACCTTACTTGCTGAAAGTGTAGAGGACTTAAAACATTTACTGATGAAGGTCAAAGAGCACAGCCTTCGGTATAGGTTACATCTCAATGTCAAGAAAACAAAAATCCTC
>NW_006408529.1:22170340-22171547 GCF_000296735.1 Chrysochloris asiatica | reverse complement strand
TCCATGGGTGTGGGTGGGGTATCCATTCACTCAGGTATCCCCTCTAGTCACCAGAATGGAGGTGCACAGACAGCAGACCAATGAACAGATACCAAAAAATGAATGTCCATACCTGTATCTCTGTGGTTCTGTCAGGCATTCATGGCTGTTCTGATCCTTCCCCTACTTTGTCTCTCCCAAGGTGGTGGCTCCGGGAATAGTTGAGCATCTTGAATTAGAAAGCAATGGATTTCTTGATTCTGCTACAAATTCCTCTAGCTGTAAGCCTTCTAATCTTCTAAATATTACTTTATATGTGGTTCAGAGTTCTAGCACCATCCCCTGAACCTGCTTGGCCCGGTATTCTGTGTTATTGGTGATGGAGCTCCTCACTACATGTCTACCCAATCTGCCATCTCGATTGTCGTTAATGATTTTAGGAGTCAATATTTCACCATAACTGGATAAACTAGCATCAGTGACCCACAGTTTACTCTTTAGCCATTAGATGTATTTATTGAGTTACCTTTATTTTTATTGTCTTGGGTTTCAGTAACACTCCTGGAAAATCATATAAATCAATGATCAAAAATGTTATCTAAAATATAGTATGTACTTTCTGTACTGGAGTACTGGTGTGGCACTGTGGGTTAATGCACTGGACTGCAAAGTCAGTTGGAACTACAAGATCAGCAGTTCAAGCTCACCAGATGCTCCTTAGAAACCCTATACAGGGTGGCTACGGGTTGGAACCTACTCAACGGCATTTAACAATATCATCAACAACACTTTCTGTGTGAACTCAACTTGCTAAAATGTAGATATTGAACACTCTAAAGTATATTCTATTAATGAAAGTATAAACATACAAATTTCAAACAGACCAGACAGTATTAAGAGCTCAATTTATTATTTGAAAAGAAAATGACAAGATTAAGTTATTTGACAAAACATAAGGTCAACTACTGTAAAAGACTAAGAAAAAGAACCCATACTAAAGGGGGATGAGGGGATTCTTTGTTGATTGCTGGGATGTGGGGGTGGGTGAGGGGAGGGAGGGGAAGGTAGAGCACAGTACAGGGATTAGACACAGGATAGTTTGGGTGCTGGGGAGGGGGGCAATATACAAGAAGGGAGAGGGGAATGGAAGAATAAAGCAGATGGGAGAACAATTAGGCAGGTTTGAATGGGCTAAGTGGGACAGAGGTAAATAAAGAAGTATGCACAA
>NW_006408529.1:22148398-22169229 GCF_000296735.1 Chrysochloris asiatica | reverse complement strand
CCTGGAGGAAGGCAGAATCTTCAGTGAGTAGTATCCAATCTGTCTAGGTGGAGCTGATGAAATGAAATGCAGATGGGTCTCTTGTGATACAATAATGAATCATTGTTATCAGGATTGATTGTGAGGGTTGCAAATGTAAAGGTAAATGTTGTATAGCAAGGAAGGGAGTGATTAACATTCCAGTCTAAGAGCAGAGGTCCCTAGTACCATCAATGGAGAACAGTGGAGAGTGGGACTCTACCCAAAGAAGCAGTGATGCCTGGGATGGAGGCAGAGATGATGATGTGGAATGATGGAGCAGCTAGGGACTTTAGATCCAGAAAGAGAGAGCGACTGTGTGCTGAAGACTTGGGGTGGGGGGAGTGTGTGGGTAGGCTTAGTTGGTTGATGATGCATGGAGGGGATTGTAACCATGGCAATGAAACGATATATGATAGAATGAATGTAAAACTAATGTTCTCCCATGTAAACTATCATATAATTCACAATAAAACATTAAAAAAAACACACACAAAAAAAACACAAGGTCAGTCAAGCCAAGGAATATTTAGAACTTTATTTAAAGATACCTAAAGAGGCTATCATCATTTCTCAAATTTATAGTCATTTTCTCTGACATGGACACAAGATATGATGTGGAATGTAGCAGTGACTTTAAAAATATATTTTAAAGGTAAAAATCTTACAAAGAACATAAAGTCTATTTAGTCAGTTGAAAGTTATACTAAATCTAAATTCAGTTGCCTTTATTTTTGCTTGATTATACAGTAAATTTGTTAAAATTATACTTGATATTTATATAAGTTTGATGCATTATTTTGGCATGCTAATTAATAGGGCAAATCTCTGATACTATAATTTCTTTCTGTATTACACACACAGCCACACACAGACAAAGGGGTTCATGGAAAAATTCCATTCTGTTTTAATTCCATTTTCCATGAACTTTTTGAAAAACCTGTTTGTATGTATTTTGTAGGGAATCTCTATATATGGGTTATATGGACTACATTCTACATCTACAAAATTGAGTAAAATAAAATCCTTCTTGTCAGAATTTTATTTTTACTTAGTAAGCAGTTAAATAGAATTAACTCTTAAGAACCATGAAAGTATGAATCAGGTGTAAAAGAGGTGCAAGATAGTTAGTGTTTATTTCTACCTATTGAAAGTTATGAAGGGACTGAAGATTGAATATAATAACATTAAAGAAGTTACAGTAGAATTGATTATTTAAAAAAATTAGGGACAGAGAAAAATGGAAAATGGAAACAACTCTAAATTTAATAGTCAGGGAAAATATAAATAAAATTTTAAGGTTTTGAGCATTTATTATATACTAGATATAAAAAATCATCAGACTATCATTAATATTACATGCAAATAAAATTTTGTTAAAAATATTTCAAAATGGCTGCAACAGTATATTGTCAGGGAACTTCTCAATGTTTACACCAGATTCAGATGAGGATATAGAACTAGGGATATCACTGATAATGTCAGATATATCTTGGCTGAAAGCAGAGAACACCAGAAAGGTGTTTACATGTGCTTTATTGACTGTGCAAAGATTTTCAACTATGTAGACCATGACAAGCCATGGAAAACATTGCAAAGAATGAGTACTCAGAACCACTCAATTGTTCTCATGAGGAACCTGTATATAGACCATGAGGAAGTTGTTCTAACAGAACAAGGGGACACTGAATAGTTTAAAATCACAAAAGGTAAGAGCCAGGTTTGTACTCTTTCACCATAATTATTCAATCTGCATGCTGAGCAAATAATGCAAGAAGCTGGATTATATGAAGAAAAAAGTAGCATTAGGTTTGGAGAAGGCTCATTAAGAACGTGTAACATGCAGATGATACACCCTTGCTTGTTGAAATGAAGAGCACTTAAAATACTTACTGATGAAGATCAAAGACCACAGCCTCCAATATGGGTTTCTCAATGTAAAGAAAAATCCTCATCAATGGATCAATAAATTGCATCAGGATAAATGGAAACAAGATTGGGGTTGCCAAATACTTCATTTTGCTTGAATATACCATCAACAATCATGGAAGTACAGTCAAGAAATCAAATGACATACTGCATTATACATGTCTGTTGCACAAGACCTCTTTAAAGTTTTCAAGAGCAAAGACATGAGTTTGAGGACTAATGTTAGCTTGACCCAAGCCATGGTATTTTTAATAGCTTCATATGCAGGGGAAAGTTGGACAGTGAAGAAGGAAAATCATAGAAGAATTGATACATTTGAATTGCAGTATTGAAGAAGAATCTTAGAGGTACCATGAATGCCTGGAACAAGAAAAAAAAAATTTTTGTAAGAAGTACAACCAGAATGCTCATTAGAAGTCAAGACGGTGGGAGTTCTTCTTTCATATTTAAGAGGACATTCATTATCAGGAGGGACATGTCCCTGAAGAAGGACATCATGCTTTGTAAAGTGAGGGGTCAGTGAAAAGGAGGGAGACCACCAATAAGATGGATTGGTACAGTGGCAACAACAATAGGCTCAAACATAACAAAAATTAGTAGGACATTGCAGAACTGGGCAGTGTTTCATTCTGTTGTACATAGGGTTAAAATGGGTTGTAACCAACTTGAATCCACCTAACATCAACAGAATAAACAATGGCTAGAAACCCAAGTAGATTTGTGGCTGGTTACCAGAAGCTAGTAAGGAGCTCTGGTAGCGTAGTGGTTATGAATCGGGCTGCAAGCTGCAGGGTCAGCAGTTTGAAACTACCAGCGGTTCCACGGGACAAAGATGAGGCAGTCTGCTCCCATAAAGATTTATAGCCTGGGAAACCCTGTGTAGGGTCGCTATGAGTCGGAACTGACTCCACAGCACATAACGACCAGAAACTAGGGGAATTTAGAATAAATAGTTAAATTCAAATAATAATAGTAATGTTACCCACGTATCTTGTTGGACTAGTTCAGGAGCATCTTTTATTATTTTTTTCTACATTCTAGTATTTTGAAATAGCCATAAATGACTTTCTAAGCATTAAACCCTTCTTAAAACTACAACAAAGTCACAAGGTACACTTTGCATCATCTAGATGGGCTTTAGTATTCATATCTATGAAATAATTGACATCCTGAGATATGGGGGGTTGCTGTGAGAAATAATAGAGATATAAAATACTTTGAGAATAATTTAAAGGATAAGTACTTCAGTACATGAAGGGGCCATTTAAGCATTGTATCAGTTGCTTTGAATCTTTCACTTGTGCACCATTAGTATTTGAATTATTAATGGTGACATGAAGACACTAAAACTCTTTCTTTAACTAGAATTTTACTTCCTGAAGAATCTGCCTCTGGTTTACCAACACACATCGGAGCACTGTGTGAAAAGCATTGAACTGCTAACCATGAAGTTGGCAGTTCAAACCCATCAGCCCACCTCAGAAACCGTGTACAAGGTTATTATGAGTTGGAAACAGCTTAACAGCAATTACCAACAACTAAAACCAGTACATATCAGCAGGACCACCCATTTGCTTGAGAATTCACCAAGCAGAACTTGGTAAGACAAGTTTATGAGTATTGGTAAAAGGTTAAGTACGGTTAGGACCTCCTTATTGACCTCAAGAGATTTAAAAACACTAATGTGTGTAATCATGATCCACTAAGCAAGAAAGTGTTTTATATGCCCTCAGAGACAACGGGAGTCCCAGCACTTTCATGCAGGGAAAGAAGCAAAACGGAATGAATTGTTACAGTAATTTAACAATGTGATTTGTTCAATGGAGTTAGACTCATAAAGCTATTTTGATGTGCTATTGGTGGGCAAATTGAAGAAGACACATTTAGGGCAATTTTGCTTATTAAAAAATAAAATTATGCATCCCTTTTCTCAGCACTTCTCACTGGCAATCCTCCTCTGTAGTCCCGTCCTGTTTTGACGTAACTCTGGGACGTCCAGTGGGCCCGGTGGGAATCAGAGTCGGCTTGTCATATGCATCGTCAGCCTAGAGGTGGACAATCAGAGTCTACGCAGCGTGGTGCAGGACCTGCAGCAGTCCCTCTGCAAGCTGGAGGCGAGGCTGAGCTCACTGGAGAGGTGCTCCCGGCTCCCGGGGCCACCGCGCCACCACCCCACAGACCCAGCACGTGTCTCCCATGAGCCAAGTGAAGTCCCAGGCCAAGCCTGAGCCACATCAGCGGAAGACGATACAGACAACGATATTGACCTATTTGTCAATGTCGAGGACAAGGAGGCTGCCAGCTTTCGGGAGGAATGACCTCGACAGCATGTGTTCATTAGGAATCTGTACCTGGAACAAGAGGCGTTGTTCGAACAGAACATGGGAACACTGAATGGTTTAAAATTAAGAAAGGTGTAAGACACGGTTGTATTCTTTTACCATACTTATTCAACCTGTATGCTGAACAAATCATCCGAGAAGCTGGGTTCTATGAAGGAAAACATGGCATCAAGATTGGAGGAAGACTCATTAACAACCTGCGATATGCAGATGATACGACCTTGCTTACTGAAAGTGAAGAGGACTTAAAACATTTACTGATGAAGATCAAAGAGCACAGCCTTCGGAATGGATTACATCTCAATGTCAAGAAAACAAAAATCCTCAGCACTGGACCAATAAACACCATTCTTATCAACGGAGAAAAGATTGAAGTTGTTACAACGAAAACAAAAATCGTTGGTGGTTACGGTGGTGGCTAAATCCTGCATTCTGCTGAACGTCAAGCCCTGGGATGATGAGACAGACATGGCACGTCTGGAGGCCTGTGTGTGCTGCATTCAGCTGGACTGCCTAACCTGGGAAGCCTCCAAGCTGGTGCCGGTGGGTTAAGGCATCCACGAGCTGCAGATCCAGTGCGTGGTGGAGGATGACAAGGTGGACACCGACCTGCTGGAGGAGGAGATCACCAAATTTGAGGAGCACAAGCATGTGCAGAACGTGAACATTGCCTCTTTCAACAAGATCTGAGTTCTGTGCGGGTGCCTATGCCTGTGCCAGAGTCTGCATCCATTAAAGACAGTCAAGCAAAATAAACTAAAATAAATATAAGTATGTAAGGTGTTGGTTCTAGTGTCCTGGCTAATTTCCAGTGGGGACACAGATATTTCTTATTACCCTAACGATTCACATTGTTTATATATTGTAGACACTGTCCTGAACTATAATATTATATTTACACAGAGTATAATAGAGATCAATATATTCTCAAAAAACAGACTAAATTTAATGCCATTGTAAATGATTTGTTTCACTATGCTCAGTTTACAAATGAACTGGAAAAAGTTAACTATGCCCTAAAGGTTTTAGCAGAAGAAAATGTAGGAATTACTAATCTTTCACCCTTTATGATAAAGAAGTCCTGTTGTGGTGCTACAGGATCAGTATTGGACTGCTAACCATGACTTTGGTAGTTCAAACCCAACAGCCGCTCCTTAGAAACCATATACAGAATCATTGGGAGTCAGAAATGACTTGACAGCAATTAACAAGAATATTATAGTAAGGAAAGGATGTGTTTTTCTGACATTGACTAGGGCCTGGTTTGTTTTATAAGTGTTAATGTTGTTGTTAGGTGCCATCGAGTTGGTAGCTACTCATAGCGACTCTATGCACAACAGAAGGAATCACTGCCCAGTCCTATGCCAACCCACAATGGTTGCTACATTTGAGCACATCACTACTGCCACTGTGCCAATTCATCTTGTTGGTGGTCTACCTATTTTTGTCTGACCCACCATTTTACCAAATATGATATGCTTCTTCAGGGACTGGTCCCTCCTGAAAATATGTCGGGAGTGTGAGAGACAAAGTCTGGCCATCCTGGTTTACAGGGAGCATTTTGGCTGTACTTCTTCCAACACAGATTCGTTTGGATTTTTGCCAGTCCATAGTACTTTTAATATTCTCTTCCAACACTGTAGCTCAAATACATCAATTCTTCTTTGGTCTTCCTTATTCATTGTCCAACTTTCACATGCATATGAGGTTATTGAAAATACCATGACTTGGGTCAGGCACAAATTACTACTCAAACTGGCATCTTTCCTCTTCAACACTTTCAAGAGGTCTTCCTGCAGCAAATGGCCTAATATGATACTTTGTTTGATTTCTAGGCTGCTGTTTCCATGAGTGTGGATAGTTGACCCAAGTAAAATGAAGTGTTTGACAGCTTCAATCTTTTCTTCTCTGTATGGATGTCATTTATTTGTCCAGTGGTGAGGATTTTTGTTTTCTTTACATTGAGGTGCAACCCATACAGAAAGCCATCATCTTTGATCTTCATCAGTAAGCATTTTAAGTCCTCTTTGTTTTCAGAAAGCAAGGTTAGATTTTCCTAAATCTTGGATTTTGTGCTTAAAAAATGTGACTAATTTTACTCAACTCACTGTTATTCTATGAAGCATAAGCAAAAGATCTTGTTAAACTATAATAAATCACTTGAATGTAGATCATAATTTTAATCATCAAAGTCTCCTAAAATTCCAGAAGAATTAATATAAATTTCAAATTATTTGGAAGTAGAGAATCTGAAAATATAAATGAAGTCATTTTTTAAATTGGATGATTTACTAATTTGATGACAAAGAATGTGCAGTATTGGTATTTCCAATATGACGTCTACAACTGCCTCTATATTACCACTAACACCATCACCATTATTACTCAATGATTTTATTGTTACTGTTCGGTGCCATTGAGTTGGTTCAGACTCACAGCAACTCTATATACAAGAAAAGTTCTGCTCCATCCTCACTGCCATGCATATCCATCAGGATTCATTTGAATCAGGATTCATCTGACATCAGCTATGATATTCCTACTTCAACATCTTCATCTGAATCTGGCTTGAAGCTCTGGCATTTCCCTGTCAATATACCATTGCAGGTGTTTTTGAATTATCTCTAGCAAAGATTTACTTGTACATGATATTAATGATATTATCTGATGGTTTGCATATTTCGTTGGGTCACATCTCTTTGGAATGGGCAGCATTGGTTGATTGCTTCCAATCAGTTGGTTTCCTTGCAAATTTCTTGGTATAGATAAGTGAGTGCCTCCAATGCTGCACCAGTTTACTGAAAGATTTCAATTTGTATTCCATCAATCCCTGGAGTCTTGTTATTTGTCAGTGCCTTTAGTGCACCTGGACTTTTTTTCCATCAGTATCATTGATCTTGAGCACATTCTATCTCTTGTAATGGTTGGACATCATTTATTTATTTATTTATTTATTTTTGTTTTTAAAATTTTTATTGTGTATTGAGTGAATGTTTACAGGGAAGATCATCAGTTTTACATTCAACGAATCATACAACTTATTTCATCACAATGATTACAATCCCCTCCATATACCATCATTTAACAGTATTTCTCTCTATTCACTTCAGCTCTTTTTTTTTTTTTTTAAGCACTCAGGCATATATAATAATTTACACCACCAAAGGGCACATTCTGCAAGTCTGTCTCTTGCCCATTGTCTCTTAGTTCCTAACTTCCCATGAATCTAGAGTCCTCAGCCACTCACCCTCCCCATGTCCCCATCTCTGCCTCAGTCTCTGATGTCGCTGCTTCTCTGGATAACATCCCACATTCTGCTTGTGTTATTCTCCTTTGATGATCCAAGTTTCCTTTGTTTCTGGACTGTAAGATTAAGCTACACCCCTGGTTTTGTTACAAAACTTCTACCTTTACAATTGTGACAGTCGCAATTAGTCATGATAACAATTACTCTCTATTGAATCATAAGAATCTTATCCCCATCTCTCTTTTTTTTTTTAAGTTTTTATTGTGAATTATGTGGGTTTACACGGGAGAACATCAGTTTTACATCCATCCTATAGTATTCTGTTTCATTGCAATAATTACAATCCCCTCCATGCGTCATCAAATAATCAAAGGATACACCCCACAGGCCCACTCTAATCATTTATTTTCAGTACAGATGTTTTCCTTTTATCGTCTTTTGATCCTTTCTGTAGCATTCAATATTTTGCCTATAGAATCATTCAATATTGCAAGTTGATGCTTGAATTTTTCTCTTCAGCTCTTTACTTTTGAGAAATGCTGAGCATGCTCTTTCCTTTTTGTTTTGCAACTCCATGTCTTTGTACATTTTATTATAATACTTGACTTTGTCTTCTCGAAGAACCCTTTGTAATTTTCTGTTCAGTTCTTTTACTGCCTCATTTATCCCTTTTGCTTTAGCAAATCTGCACTGGAAAGTGAGTTTCAGAGTCTCCTTGGACATTCATTTGGTGTTTTCATTATTTCATGTCTCTAACTGACCTTTTTCTTTCTTCTTGTATGATATTCTTACTACCATCTCAGAACTCTTCTAGTCTTTCATCATTAGTGTGTAATGTATTATATCTGTTCTTGAGATGAACTCTAAATTCCTGTGGATATTTTCAAGGTCAAATTTTGACTCTTGAAGACTTATTTTAATTTTCTTCAGCTTCAGCCTGAACCTGCATATGAGCAATCAACTATACAACATTCTGTTCCTGGCCGTATTTTGGCTGATGATATTGAGCTTTTCCACTTTCTCTTCCTAAAGATTAGACCAATTAGATTTCTGTGTATTCTACCTAGAGAGATGTATGTGTAGAGTCATCTTTTATGTTGTTTTAATACGTCTTTTATGTATTTGCAATGAAGTGATTGGTCTTACAAAATTCTATCATGCAACCCCCATCATCATTTCTATTATCAAGGCCATATTTTCCAATTCTTCCTCTTTTTTTCTCAACTTTTGTTGCATTTCAATTATCAGTGATTATCATTTTTTATCAATTTCAGACTAAATTTGATAGAATTCTTCAATTTCATAATCACTGGCTTTAGTGGTT
This sequence comes from Chrysochloris asiatica, assembly GCF_000296735.1. Lineage (NCBI taxonomy): Eukaryota > Metazoa > Chordata > Mammalia > Afrosoricida > Chrysochloridae > Chrysochloris > Chrysochloris asiatica. The sequence goes on along the minus strand of NW_006408529.1, from coordinate 22,160,369 downwards.
GGTGCATACATTTGAATAATAGTGATATTAAATGATCTTCCTTGAAAGCACATGGATATTTTCTTATCACACACAGCATTGTATTCAATACAAATCTTGAAATGTTCTTTTTGATAGTGAATGTGATGCCATTCTTCTTCAATTTTACATTCATGACTTAGTAAACCATACCATTGTCAGATTCAAAATGGCCAATATTGGTCCATTTCAGCTCACTTATGCCTAGGATATCAATCTTTATGTATTCCATGTTATTTTTGACAACTTCCAATTTTTCTAGGTTGTGCATTCCATATTCTGATAATTAATGGATGTTTACAGATGTTTCTCCTTCTTTTGAGTTATGTCCCATCAGCAAATAGAGCTTCACTCCACTCATGTCATCACGGTCAACTGTTTGCTGAGGAGGCAGTTCTTCCACATTTGTAACTTGAGTGTTTCCAATCTAAGAGACTCACCTTCCATGGCTACATCTGATTCTACTCTCTGGTCCTATTAATCATGTTTCAATATTCAGTATTTTGGTACTATCTTACAGTGTTTTACTGCTATTTATATGGTCTTCAGTGGCTAAACATTCAGAAATTGTCTGTTTCTCCTTCTTCCTAGTCTGTTTATTTTGGAAGTTCAGTGGAAACCTGTCCACTATGGGTGTTCCCAGTTTGTATTTAAAATTCCAGTGGCATCGCTTTCTTCATCACAACAACATGAAAGCTACCACAGTATGACAAACTGGCAGACTTAATATAGAATCAAAAGGAAGAAGTCAGGAGAAAATATCTATATTATCTTCAACCCATGATGTGTAATTTAAGGTGGTTTCTGAAGGATTGAAACTGGCTGGGGTTCCACTGACAATATGATCTAAAAACTCTAGATTGGTAGGTATACCAATTCAGGAGATCTTGAAGTGAATCTTGAAAAGTAAGTTCTTTTAATTGGTTCACAGTCTAATCTCTCAAGACAAAGTGTTTCTGGAATCGAGTGGCTAAGTTAATTTTGCTTGTTTTCAGTAATTTTCAACATAGAACTACAATGTTTTTCATAACCATGAGCTTAGAAATACTTAGACTACCAATATTTCTATTAGACTACCAATCTGATTGTTTCAGAACAAAAATACCTGACAAGAGTATTGGATAATAAATATAATATCAATCAAAATGATTACTAACAAAAAAATAAAATTTACATATTCATGCATATATCATATGACTATATGAAAGAAACTAGTGCATATTTGCATGGTGTGATTATTATATATTAACTTTAAAAGTTTACAACTTGACCAGCTTTGAAAATAGACTGTTTCTTACTCTCTCTTCACAGAAACTTGGTTGATTCCAAAAAAGTAAATTATCTTATCAGAACTGCCTGAATCAGAAGTGAGATTTTATAAGAACAGATTATTTCTAAGCCTTTGTCTTTGTGTCATAGAGTCTTTTTGAGCTATGACTCAAGGAAACCAAGTTGGGATATTATTTTCTGTTTACTACTTATCCCTATGCCACAGAGAAGCCATCAGAAAAGGCTTTGAGGAATAAACAGCAATATTTCATTTTAAATTTCTACCTGGCATCTCTATTCATGTCATGTTTTTTCTGTTTTTCCTATTGTTCATTTTTGTTTATTTTTCCCTACAGAACTACATTTTAAATAATGAATATTGGTAATAATATTACTGCTTTCCGTTCCATGCCATTAATGAAGATTGCTATAAATTAACATTTAATTTCAAAGTTTAAAAATGCCATTCTAAGAATATGGGAGTCAGTTCAGTCAGATTTACCTCCTGGATCTTGCTTCTACCATTTATATATGCTTTCATTATTTGTTTAGTCTATTTAAGTCTCTGTTTTTTTCTACTCTGAAATGGGAATAATGGCATCACTCATGGGGCTAATGTAGAGAATAAATGAGATAATGAAAGTCAGTTGTTTAATATTTAGTTATATTTCAGCAAATTTTAATGTGGTATAGAAGTTTTACTAAAGATCACCAGGTGATACAAATCTCTCAGTTTTATGATTTTTATAGAACTATTTAAGAATTATTTCATGAAATCATCGAGTGAAAAAGTGATTATGAGCAATGTTTCAACACTGATATTATGTCATTTATATTTTATGCCTAGAAAGGAAGAAATTTTTCAGAATCAAATTTATTCAACATAGCAAGGCACAATTCTTTATTCTTATTTAAATTTCTGTATTTTTATAACATTTAATTAATTTGAGTAGCTATTTATGGTCAAGGTGAATTGATTTTATCTTATATCTGTTATAAAAACAGATTTAAATGTAAGCACTTATGAAATTATTATTATTCATTTTCAGGACATAATGTTTGCTTTTTATTTCTCACTATGTTTTTGGAAAAGTATGGTATTAAAAACTGTGCATTCTATTTAAATTGCTAACCTTGAGATTGTTAAAATAAACTCACATTTAAATAGCAATATTGTGAAAACTTGAGGCCTTGAGGCTATAGGAAGATTCAGAAAGACATTTAGAAAAGATTCAAGTAGTTATTGCCAATGCAAACTGGGAAATTTCTCAACAGAATGGTGTAATAGGCTGTCTGGAAACCAGCGGAAACATACTGTCAACTGTTTAAAAGTCAACATCTCTCTGAGAGGGGCAATTACCAAGGAACTGATTTTATTATGTATTTTCCTATAAGATATTTCCAAGTAGCTGTAACATACTATTTATGTAACTTAAATGCAAAATAGATAGATAATTGTTTAGAGAACACTACATTGGAAATGACTTCTAAGAGTAAAATCAAGACAGTACCAGAACATAGTTTTTGCCATTGTTACCATTTATGAGGCAAAATTGTTTTATTTGAGTCAATGATAACAATTAGAAAGATGTTTCAGAGGATGTGTTACTGATTTGAAGGATACAGGAGGTAACAGTGATATAAAACTTCTTCCAGAAATAAAATGGAGGATAACATAGATAACCAATAACCATGTATGCATTGATAAAACAAATATATAATTGCTTTTGGTTAGTGCCATCAAGTCTGTTCTGACTCATAGTGACTGTACGTAGGGTTTCTGAGGCTTTTATTCCTCACAGGAGCAGAAAGACTCATTTTTCTCCCATAGAAAATACCAAAGGGATGTTTACTTGTGTTTTATTGCCTATGAAAATAAATCCAACTCTGTGAACTGCCTATGAAAATAAATCCAACTCTGTGAACCATAACAAAGTATGGATAGCATTGTGAAGAGTGAGAATTCTAAAACACTTAATTATACTCATGGAGAACCTGTACATAGGGCAGTCATTCAAACAGAACAAGGGCATATTGAGTGGTTAGATATCAGGAAAGGTTTGTATCAGAGTTGAATGCTTTCACCATACTTATTCAATCTGCAAAATCAGGATTGGAGGAAGGCTCTTTAATAACCTGCTATATAGACTTCTGGTGTGGTGCAGTGAGCTAATGCACTGGGCTGCAAAGTCAATTTGGACTGCAAGGCCAGTGGTTCAAGCTCACCAGTTGTTCCTTGGAAACCCTATACGGGGTTGCTATGGGTTGGAACTGACTTGATGGCACTTAACAACAACAACAATATGCACTTGGTGAAATCCTGGTGTGTTGCTGCATTTGACTATTAATCACAATACAGACTCATCAGTCACTCCTTGGAAACCCCACATTGTTGTTAAGTTCTGGGGAGTCAGTTCTGATTCACAGCAACCCTGTATAGGGTTTCTGAGGAGTGACTGATGGGTTTGAATTGCTGACCTTGGGTTTCAAACCAAACTTGTGTTCCAGTGTTTATCTGATAGTGGCACACCAGGGTCTCTATGAGTCAGAACTAACTCAACAGCACTTAACAACTACATATGCAGATGGAGCCCTGGTGTAGTGCTCAAAGATAATTACTGAACTGTTTATCACAGGATCTACAATTCAAATTCACCAGCAGCACTTGGAAAACCTATACAGTTAACAATATATATATTCATTATGAATTTAATCTCAGTGTAAAGAAAACAAAAATATTCAAACCTTAACAAATAGACATCATGATAAATAGGGAAAAGATTGAAGTTATCAAGGATTTCATTTTACTTGGATCTAAAATCGATGCTCATGGAAGCAGCAGAGAAGAAATTAAACATCTTGCATTGGAAAAATCTGTTGCAAAAGATCTCTTTAAAGTGTTTAAGAACATAGATGTGATTTTGGAGACTAAGGGGCTCATAACCCACACCATGGTCTATTCAATTACCTCATATGTATGTCAAAGTTGAACAATGAATAAGGAAAACTGAGAATAACTGATGTCTTTGAATTATGGTGTTGGTGAAGAATATTGGAAATTTCATGGACTTCAGATGAACGAACAAATCTGTCTTGGAAGAAGTAGAGTCTTACTGCTTCTTAGATTCAACGATGGGGAGACTTTATCTCATCTGCTTTGGACATATTGTCAGGAGGGACAAGTCCTTGAAAAAGAGGAGGAGCAAAAGAGAGGAAAACCTCCAATGACATGGATTGGCACAGTGGCTGCAATAATGGGCTCAAACATAAGAACAATTGTGATGATGAAGCAGGACTGGACAGTGTTGTTTTCTGTTGCACATAGAGTTGGTATTAGTTGGGGCTGATCCTTTGGCACCTAACAGCAACAACAAAAACAATACATTAAGATCTGTTACATAAAAGGCAAATACCTGCTAGTGTCATGGTTATGACTTCAGCAAATAAAGTGCCTCCTTTTATAAAGCATATTCTCTGTTATGGCAAATAATTAATAAACAAGTAAACAAAAACATCCATAAAAACTATAATTCTACAAATCTATTATGGATGCCAAGCAGGAGCTTTAGTCAGGAATATCAGGAAGTGTATAGTTCACCAGAACTTGCTTTTGGAGCTATTTTCAGGGTTGAGAAATGTCTCCAAGTTAAAACATTCAGGCTACAGGATTGAGCAATTTAGAGAATAGTGGTAACATTTACATGAATGGGAAAATTTGAGGATGAAGATGAGCCAACATAAATTAGTTGTCACCTTACTAGTGGTTTTCTTTATATATATATATATATATATAATAGGGTATTTCAGATAGCATCTGAGTCTGGAAATTTCAGAAAACCAAAGAATGTAAGACATTTCATTTAAGCAAGCAAGGTTGTATCATCTGTGTATCAGAGATTGTTAATGAGCCTGACTTCAATCATGATGCCCTGCTCTTCTTCATATAATCCAGCTTCTCAAATTATTTGCTCATCATACAGATTGAATAAGTATGGATATCAGAAGAGACTCTGTAATTTGCTCTGCTCTTCATTGTAGAGATGCTTGAACAAATGGAAGAAATGAGGAGGTAAAAGAGTTGAATAGAAAATTTCAAAGGGCAGCTCAAGAAGACACAGTCAAATATTACAGTAAAATTTGAAAGATCTTGAGTTAGAAACTGAAATGAAAGACCATGTTCAGCATTTCTGAAGCTGAAAAAAACAAGAACAAATCCAAGCCTCCACATGCAATACTGAGGGATTCTTTGAGCAAAATATTGAATGATGTAGAAAGCATAAAAAAAAAAAAATTACAGGAATACACAGAGTCACTGTTCAACCATTTTGAGAGGTAGAATGTGGTTAAGAGCCAATGATACTTAAGGAAGAAGTCCAATGCACATTGAAGTTACTAGCAAATAATAAGGCTCTGGGAATGGATAGAATGCAAATTGAAATACTTCAACAAACTGAAGTGCACTGGAGACACTCATTCATCTATGCCTCAAAATTGGAAAGTCATCTACCTGGTCAACTGACTGAAAGTGATTTATATCTGTGCCCATCCAAAGAGAGGTGACCCAACAGAATATTGATCTCATTGAACAATATCATTAATATGTTATGCAAATAATGCTTTGGTAAAGATAATTTTTAAATGGCTGCAACAGTACATTGATAGGGAACTGCCAGAATTTCAAGTCAGCTTCAAATGAGGACATGGAATAAGGGATATCATAGATCTTGGCTGAAAACAGAGAATGTGTTTTGTTGACTGTGCAAAGGCTTTCTACTATGTAGATCATGACAAGTGATGGACAAAACTGCGGAGAATTAGTGTTTTGGAACACTTATTCATGCTCTTGAGGAAATTGTATATAGACCAAAGGCAGTTGTTTAGAAAGAACAAGGAGATACTTAATGTTTTGAAATCAGGAAAGATATACATCAGGGTTGTATTCTTTCACCATACTTATTCACCATACATTAAGAAGTAGTCCATACATAACAAATGAATAGATAGATACCCGTGGTGCAAAAGCTGTGTAGGTAGATGACTTTTTCATGACACCTCACTTTGTGTCATGAGTGAGAGACTTAAATGTGACAGTTAACCAACATACCACCTCTCCTCCCTCAGCTTTTTGAGACTTAGCCAAAGCAATAAAATTTTCACACCTGTTCTCCATCTGTCATAGTGGTTGAGGGGCACAATGAGAGCCTACCTTTTACAGTGTTTCCAGGCCATGTAAGTCTACTTAAGTGAGCTGTAAGCTTAATGCTACACATGTCCCACTAGCACCATAGCTGATGAGACAAAGACAATTTCTCCCAGCTATTTTATACCCCCAGGCAACATGACTAATTATATCTTTTTAGCCCAGCTAACAAACATTAGGCCTTAGAGAGAGTGAAAAGGAGGTGGTGAGGATGATTTGTTCTGAGGCCTGAAGATGCCAGTAAGGAGAGGAATAGAGAAAGCAATGGCCACTTGCCTCTTTACGCAACATCAATGACAATACTGGTCAATGGTAAATAGCAATATGTGTATCATGATAGTTCCTTTTCTCAAAGAATGTGTGATCATTGATGTCCTCTTTATTTTTGTTTTGATTCAGACTCTGACCATGTACAATGGATTTATAAAAAAGATTTTGCAACATGAATTTCAAATTCAAGATGACTTATATTGTGGCCTACTTTGTTGAGATTATGGGGATAAATGAAGATCATATTATGTGATGTTCTGATAAACTTTTAAAGCTCTTGTCTTAAGACAATTTTTAGGATGCATATCTTTCCTTTGTATTATTTTTTCTCACTTTGCTTCTTTATTCATATCAATTTTGCCACCTTTATAGAGATTTTATATGTAAAATCAACTCTGAGTTGAATATTACTTTGTAAATAATTTACCTACCCCTCATCTCATTAACAAGAATCATTAGGGCTTTGGTAAGTTCAGAGCAAAGGCATTTCATCTTCATAAAATATTTACGAATAATCTACTTTATTTTGAAATAGTAGAAACTTTCTTAGGTATTTTAGCTCTGGCATTGACTGCTTGTGTGGTGACAAATGAGTTTTTAAACTAATAATAATAATCATAAGGGTACTTAACTCAGAATTATTATGTTAATGACATGGGCAAATATGTGTTAAGTGGCCCAGCATAGTGCCTAAATTTAAAGTCATTCAAATGTAATTTATAAAAATTAACTCTACTATGGGCTTACTCTGTTGCAATATTACAGAGACTAAATATTTCAATGATTTTACTGGATGGCTGGAAAACAGATCAAAGGGAAAGAAAATACATCGGAAAGTGTCTTGAAAAGGTGACTAAGTTCTATCTAGGTCATTATTATGGTATTGGAATGTAGAATTATATGACTGTATGTCGGAATAGATGGTATGTGATAGAATCTACCTAGGTGGGCAACTTGATGGGTGATTTTGTGTTGTTGTTGTTGAGTGCTGTTGAGCCCTTTCCAACTCATAACAACCCTATATAGGATTTCCAAGGAGTGGCTAGTAAGTTTGAATCACCAACCTTGCAGTTCAAGCCAACCTTGCTGTCAAGTGCTTTATCTTAAAGTGCTACACCAGGACACCTCCCATTATATAGTCAATTGGGAAAATCAGCCTTAAAAAAGTTATTTTAAATTTTTGAAGCTGTTAACATGTTTTCATCTTGTAAAATTTCTTCCCTGAAAAATTTTCTTCAGAATGCCCAAGTGACTAAAGCAGTCATGTAAATCTGTCAATTTAGGTCTTTATTAATACTTATAACTTTTATGCACCTTCTATTTTTCTATGCCTGGAAGTTTACCTTCATGTTTACATATTTGTATGTTTCTAATAATTAATAATATGAGATGATCACATGAAGCTTGTTTGAAGAATTAGAAAGGTAATTTGTTTATATAGGGTATAGGGAAATAAAGAGTTAAAATAATTTTTTAAAAGATGAAACATTGATTGAATGTCATATAAACTTGAAACAATTGTCCAAGTAAAAACAAAAATAATATCAAAAGTTTTATTCAATTATGACCTAAGAACAAATATTAACAAAAGCTTATGTTGTTGTTAAATGCCATTGAGTCAGTTTAGCAAAAGCTTAACAGGTATGTTACTGTGAAAACCTAGAAAAAAATGAGAGCATGTTAATCAAGAATAATGATTTCCATTTTTTCTTTCTGTTTCCAGATAATACAATTTTTTTGTTTGTTTTTGAAATAAATTCTTAGGTGACTAAGTAACTGGTACACTTCATAGTTTCAACCCTGCTACAGAAATTAGACGGAAATCTTTCTGAATTATGATACTCATTTTATGAGTTCCAAGTCTATATTTCATTACTTTTCTGTCTCCATCTCTGTTCTTAGTTTTCATTTTTCCCTTTCTCCAGAAACATTGCCCCAACAGTCAGATAAACAATTTAAATGCAAAGAAACCAGAGTTCATTAAAAAAGAAATGCCAAGACAATGCACATAATTCCATTTCTTTCTAATGCATACCCTTTCATATAATAATTTTCTACCTATGAAGGTTTATCAGCTACTTTTGGAAACTAGGGTGTCAGTTACTTCATCTTGGTGTGGAGCTGCAGAGTAATTCACTAGCCTGCCAAATGCAAGTTCAGTGGTTCAAACCTATCAGTTGCTCCTTGTTGTTGTTGTTGTTGTGACGTTCCATTGAGTCCGTTCTGACCCATAGTGACCCTGAGCTGCTGGTGACTTTGAACTGCCAACCTTGCAGTTCAAAGGACTTTGCAGTCTGGCACATTAACCCACAGTGCCACACCAGGACTCTTGTCAGTTGCTCCTTAAAAATCCTATATAGGGTGACTATGAGTTAGAACCACCTCAGTGATACTTGACAGCAACCATATTTAAAATGTTGTGTTTGGGTAGTCTACAAAAATACTTCCCATAAAAGATACTAAAATGTGTAGTGCTTTCAACACTCAATGCAGTAATATTCCCCTTAATATCCTAAGAACTTGTTTTTTGTATTTTGCTTTCAGAAAGATTTTTTTTTTTCAAGAATTCAATTTGTGACTTGTTTATGAAGAAATGCACTTATTATAGATTGTTGTTGTTATGTGCTGTGGAGTCGGTTCCAACTCATAGCGACCCTGTACAAGGTTTCCGAGGCTGTAAATCTTAACGGGAGTAGAAAGCCTCATCTTTTTCCCGCGGAGCAGCTGGTAGTTTCGAACTGCTGACCTTGTGGTTCGCAGCCCGATTCGTAACCACTATGCTACCAGAGCTCCTTTTATATATAATTACATGAATAACAGACTCATTGGAAGCACTGAAAATCAGGCACTAGGCTTTGCTTTTGGGAACTCCCAAAATTTACCACAGATTGGTGTCTCCACAGGAACTGCAGCTCCTTCTACTCTCAGAAGCTGCCTGCTGAGAAGCCATTGTTTCAACTGCTAGCTCTACTACCATGCTGTCTCTGACACAATTGGTACTGACAAAATGTGTAATTTGCAGTGTACCTTTTTTTCTGATACAGTCCAGTTTCCGATTTAAGTCATGTAAAAGTTTATTAATCTGAATTTTTCTGATCTAAATTATATCTACAACCAAGCTTAAAACAGACTTGAGATATGCAGTATTGTTGATACTGCATTGATATACAAGCAGACTCACTGGGATGGGGTGACAAGTGTACAACTCCTCAGTATCTGTCACACATTATGATACTGTGTACTCATCACAGCAACCATATGACATAGATAGTAATGGTGCAAGTTACCATCACATCAGATTTGATTCATGTTAACTCCATGCACAATAGAATGACACATGGCCTGATCATGTCCTAACAACTTAGTGATCATTGTTATGCTCAAATGTATTGATACAGCCATTGTTCACTCTGGGTACTTCCAACCTAGAAAACTCATTATCTATTTTCATATTGGATAATATTCTATTGCTGTCCATCATGCTTGTTTTGGTTAATTTTTCAGAGGATATTGCCTGGCCTTTCTTCCTAGTCTGTCATATTCTGGAAGCTCTGTTGAAACCTACTCATCATAGTTGTCCTTACTGATATTTGAAATACTGTTGACATAGTTTCTAGCATTATAGCAGACTGTAAGACACCCAGTAAAACACGCTGATCTGTTAAAATGTGGTGGGTAGTATCCACATTTATGGATGAAAAAAGGAACCAAATAAGGTTCAGATCCAGTCCATGTCAAGGGTGTTACAATTATATATATATATATCCACATATATGAGTTTGAAAGATAATTTTCGTACACGAGTATCAGCACTGGACTATGAACCACAATATAAGGTCAGTTGTTCAAACCCACCAGCTGCTCCTTGGAAAACCTAAATAAGATCTCTATTACTTAGAAATGACTTGACAGCACTTAACAACATTTGCCTTTCCTGCAAACAAAACTATGAATGTGTTAGACCATACAGTAGGCACAATGATGAAAACTTCCCAGATATTATCAAACATATTAAAACAAAGAGCTGCTGGGCCTGGGGGCTCATGACCATATGTTGGGGACTGTCCTCGACATAGTAGTGTTGTTCACGAGTGTTTGGTTCACAAGGAGGGGATATCCAGTGGCGATAGGGATAGCAAAAGAATACATAGAGGGACAGAAGGAGGGGGACAAGGAGGCACCCCGAAACCAGGGTAGATGTATCACTGGTGGGCAGACTTGGGACTACAGGCATCATGGCCTCTGCAGGCAGCAACTCACTGTCCTTTAATCTTTACTGCATGCCCTCCAACTTGTAATGCACACCTGGGCCGGCCTGCGTCTCAGTTTTATTTAGGGGAGGAGCTTCATACCAAGCTGGGAGGGACTAAGACAAGGTACAGCTAACATCAGTAATTTTCCAGACATTCAGGTAACTTTACATCGTAGGTTGCTAGTTCGAATCCCAGGTCCGCAACTTGGTTTCTCAGGCCCAATTAACATATCTATAGCCCCTGAGCTCAGTCGGGGCAAGGTGAAAGGGAAGGACAAAAGGCTTGGGCAGAGTCCTGCTGTTTTGGCTTCCTGAGCCAGGTTTGCAGGAAGATGTGAGAATGGGCGGCACCTGGAAAAGGATTAGGGAGGATGGTTTTTTTTTTGTCTATAGAACAAAGAATTGGGAAGTAGCCAAGCTATTTTCAGTTAATCCTTTGGAGAAAGGCTTGAACTTTGAAACCTTTAGTCTTCGGTTTTAGGAAAATATTACATTTATCTGTGGACGTTAAGGGCTTATGTTTGGAATTAAATAAAGAACATAACTGAACACTAAGATGAAAAATAATTTGCCATGACTGTCAGTGGCCAGAATTTTTTCCTCAGAGCCTGCGGGCTGTATAGTGTACACACGGTCTGCAACAACAATAGTCTCAGGGGACACCATGGTCAATTGGTGTAACATAGTCAACAAAGACAATGTGTTACATCCTATTTGGATGAGTAGCATCTGGGATCTTGTAAGCTCATGAGCAGCCATCTAAGGTCTCTTCATTTGTGGAAAAATTAGAAGTGATAATAACTGAAGAACCTTGGAATCACTTAGTCCAATGGACTAATGGAACATGTGAGCATTATTCTCCATGACTCTGAGACAAGGAAAACTAGACAGTGTCTGGCTACCACTACCAACTGTCCTGAAAGGGATCATGTTAGAGAGTCCCAAATAGAGAGGGAGAAAAT
>NW_006408529.1:22134044-22144788 GCF_000296735.1 Chrysochloris asiatica | reverse complement strand
TGACTCAATGTCACTTAACAACAATAGAAATCTAGCCCTTGGGAAACCTGTATTTGCCCTATCTTTGCTAGCTGACCTCACTAAGTTGTGGACTCCAGTCCTGCTCTAGAACCCCATCTCAGTGTTGAAGGTTAGCTGCCTATATGCATGCTCCTACAGAAGGCCCAAGATCCCTGAGCTGATTACAAGCTCATCTTATGCACAGAATTATGGTGGGCACGCTAGTATTTATTCCTACTTGAATTTCCATGAGGATAAATATTTGTTTTCTTTGTTATCAGATTATCTTAATTCCTCCGAGCACCACATTCCTTAGTTCTACCCCATAATAATAAAGAAACTTGAAATGTATCATCTAAACTTTGAGACTTGAGAATGAAAGAATATGTTATTAATATACTCATATGAAGACATAACATATGAGCTCATATGTAGACAGATCGATCCTGAGGAGTCAGGATGCATACTTCCCTGACAATTTTGTGTATTTTAAAAACTCATGGAGCAGTAGTAAGCAGACCACTTTTGTGCTTTTTTTTTTTTTTTGGGGGGGGGACCCACAAGGATATTTTTATTGTTAATACTCACTTAACCTCTTATAATACTTATTATGATAACTGCATTTGTTAATTTATATAAGCCATATAAAGAGCCTTGGTGGAAGAATGGCTAAGCATTCACTACTAGTTAAAAAAAAGTTCTGTAGTTAGCACTCAACAGCCAGTTTGTGGAGGAAAAGACCTAACAATCTGCTTTTACAAAGATTCCTTTCTGTTGTTGTAGGTCATCACATCAGTGTTGACTCATAACAACTCTGTACAGGGTTTCTGAAACAGAGTCCTGGTGCGGCACTGTAGGATAAGCACTGGACTGTTATACACAAGGTCAGTGGTTCAAACTCACCAGATGCTCCTCAGAAACACTATACAGGGTCACTATGAGTCATATTTGATTTGACAGCACTTAACAACAAGAAATTTGGAAGACAACTATCTGGCCTACTGACTGGAAGAGATTCATATTTGTGCCCATTCCAAAGAGAGGAGACCCAACAGAATACGGAAATCATTGGACAATATCTTTGATATCCCATGCCATTAAAGTTTTGCTAAAGGTAATACAGAAATGGCTACACTGACAGAGAACTTCCAGAGGTTTAAGCCTAATTCAGAAGAGGCTGTGGAATAAGGGATATCATTGCTGATGTCCGATGGATCTTGGCTGAAAGCAGAGAATATCAGAAAGATGTTTACTTGTGTTTTATTGACTATGCAAAGGCTTTAGATTGTGTGGGTCATGACAACCTATGGACATCATTGAGAAGCATGTGTATTCTGGAACACTTGATTGTGTTTGTGAAGAATCTGTACATGGACCAAGAGGCAGTTGTCCGAACAAAACATTGGAACACTGAATGGATTAAAATTAAGAAAGGTGTGTGACAAGGTTGTATGCTTTCATCATACTTATTCAACCTGAATGCTGAGCAAATAATCTGAGAAGCTAGGTTAAATGAAGAAAAACGTGGCATCAGGATTGGAGGAAGACTCATTAACAACCTGCGATATGCAGATGATACAACCTTGCTTGCTGAAAGTGAAGAAGACTTAAAAATATTTACTGATGAAGATCAAAGAGCACAGCCTTTGGAATGGATTGCATCTCAATGTCAAGAAAACAAAAATCCTCACCACTGGACCAATAAACAACATTGTTATCAACAGAGAAAAGACTGAAGTTGTCAAGGACTTCATTCTTTTTGAATCAACTATCAACACTCATGGAAGCAGCAGTCAAGAAATCAGACGATGTATTGCATTAGGCAACTCTGCTGCGCAAGACCTTTTTTAAAGTATTGAAGAGTAAAGATGTCAGTTTGAGGACTAAGGTGCACCTGACCAAAGCCATGGTTATTTTCAATAACCTCATATGCATGTGAAAGTTGGACAGTGAATAAAGAAGACCATAGGAGAATTGATGCTTTTGAGTTATGGTGTTGGAGGATAATATTGAAAGTGCCACGGGCTGCCAAAAGAACCAACAAATCTGTGTTGGAAGAAGTGCAGCCAGAGTGCTCCTTGGAGACCAGGATGGCCAAACTTAGTCTCTCATACTTTGGACATATTGTCAGGAGGAACCAGTCACTGGAGAAAGCTATCATGTTTGGTAAGATGGAAAGTCAGAGAAAAAGAGGAAGACCCCCAACAAGATGGATTGGCAAGTGGCAACATCAATGGGCTCAAACATGGCTACAATTGTGAGGTTGTCCCAGGATCAGGCATTGTTTCATTCTGTTGTGCATAGGGTCACTATGAGTTGGTACTGACTCGATGGCACCTACCAAAAACAACAAACAACACCACAGGGTTTCCAAGAGCAGCTGGTTGTTTGAACTGCTGACCTTTTGGTTAGTAGTTCAGTACTTACCTTATATTAGGTCTCTTATAAAGATTGTTTTTGTTAAGTGCTGTAGAATCGATTCTGACTCACAAGGACCTGTATAGGGTTTCTAAGGAGTAGCTAGTGGGTTTGAATCTCTAATCTTGTGCTTAGTAGTCCAGTGCTTATCCTACAGAGTCACACCAAGACTCCTAAAGATTAGAACCTGAAAATCCTATAGGACAATGTTCTATATTGTCACTATGCCCCGCAATTAACTAGATGGCACACAACAATATAAAGTATATATACAGAGTACTTGACTAAGTTTTATATGTAAATTTGTTATTCTTCTGTAGAATATGTGAAAAAATTTTATTGTTTATTTGTTTTATATTACTATAGTAGTCTTTCCCACCACTGTCTGTTAGTTTGTCTTGCGTGGTGAGTTACAATGCTTAAAATTATGCCACTGGTATTTTAAATACCAGCAGGGCACTGTAAGATTAGTGTTGGATCACAAGGTCAATTTGAGCCACAAGGTTACCAACTGCTCCTCAGAAAGTTAATTGACTTGACAGCAATTAACAACCAGAAGAGTCACCCATAGTGGACCAGTCTCAGCAGAGTTTACAGATGAAAAGATTAACAAGAAGGAAAGGCTGACAATTTCTGAATGGCTTGCCACTGAAAACCTTTTGAATAGCAGCAGCATATTGTCAGATATAGTACCAGAAGGTTGGAAGCCACACAGGTTGGAAGGCACTGAAAATTCAATTGGCAAAGAGTTGCTGCCTAAAAGTGGCAGTTGTTAAGTTCTGTTGAGCTGGTTCCAAGTCATACTGACCTTGTATATGATTGCCAAAGAGCAGCTGACTTTGTGGTTAGCAGTACAGTGCTGATCCTACAGTGTAACACTAGGACCCCCCTTAACTAATGGTTGACCTTAATGAAATGATGGAGCAAAGCTTCTGGGACCTCCTTTGCTGATGTTGCACAACTCAGAATGGAAAGAACATCTATAAACATCCATTAATAATGTTGTTGTTCTTGTGAAGTACCATTGAGTCAGTTCTGACGCATAGTAACCAGGTATAGAAGTTTCCAAGGAATGACTAAGTTTGAATGCTGATCCTTTGGTTCAAATGACCTGGTGGTCCAGTGCATTATCCTACAGCACCACACCTATAATACACAAAGTATGAATTCAGGAAAATTGGAGGTTGTCAAAAATGCACATATTTTTCTGTAAATCTAAAACTATTTTAACAATTAAAGTCCATTCTTAAAAAAAAACAGATTTTTTTAAAATAAAAAGAAACAACAAAATATGTACTGTTTATAGATTAGTTAAGGAACACTGGTCTCACAGAGGGTTGCACATTGGACTATCAACTTCAAGGTCAGCAGTTATTTTCCATCAAGTCTTCCATGGGAGAAAGATAAATTTTTCTGCTCCTATAAAGATTTACAGTTTCAGAAACCCTATACAGGGTCATATGAATTGCAACCATCTTGACAGCACACAATAACAGTAGAGATTAATTCACTGGTGCCAAGTTGCATGCTGGTTATGGTACCAATGTTTAACAGATTTTGACAAAACTAAGAGCATTTTAGGTGTTGATTATCCTTCCAAGATATATTCTCCCTATCTTATAATGAATAAAACATTCCCTTCTCTCAAGACTATTGTATACCCCACTTGGGTAGACATATTATTGGTAAAAAGACTCAAAATGTGTGTTGAATTTAATGTGACAGACATTGCTTCCAGAAAAAAGGTTTCATGTTTTCAAAGGCAGCAAGGAATGATTTTGAACAGGGCCATAAGAAATTATGCTGACCTCACCACAGTCTGATGTCTATTGGAGACATTTACAGTTTAGGGAAGAATGAGCTGGTATTGAAAAAGGAGACACTGCCTAGTGATCACAGTGAAAGATAACAAGAAAGGAAGTAGGAATAGCTGAGATGGAAAAATCAAAACAAAACTAAAAGATAACTAACAATGCCAGAAATAAAACCCAAGGCAAGAGAAGTGCCCTTGACAATGATGTTAAATCACATCCACTACGGCTAATGCCTAAGACATTTGGTTCATGGTTTCTCCCACAAATTCCATCCCATTGTTTACTTAACTTGATTGCGCAAAGCCTTTCTTTCTACTACTCATGGAGTCCTGCCTATCAGCATGTGAAGTATACATACATGTAATTTCCTTTTCCTCTTAATACAGGTGTTCAATTTTAAAGACTTATGAAAAGACGGATATTGTTCAAATACTCTGACTGTCATGGAGTCCTGGTGTGGTGCTGCAGGATAATGCACTGAACCACAAAGTCGTTTTCAACCACAAAATCTGCAGTTCACACTACCAGGTGCTCCTCAGAAACCCTAGACTTAATTGCCAAACTGATAATCATAGCCCAGTCCTGTAAACACATAACCTTAACTATTACAGCTGAAAGTATTCTTACTTAGAACCTCAGCATTCACTACTGCCAGGCATACATCATTATTGCACCAATAGTTGGATAATAGATTATTTACTATTGTTATAAATATAATCTTAGATAACAAGATAGTCAATAAGTGAATGTGGTGCTGTATGATAAGCATTGGACTGCAAGTTCAAACTGAACTATAATTAATGCATCAAATTTCACAAAGATTTCCTAAACAACTTTTGTATTTAAGTTATTACACCAAACCTTGTAGATGACACACAAAAAAATATTTGTTATATACCTTGCCCTTATCAAAATTGGAATTTTTGAGACAGTGAGAGTCAAGTGTACTAATATTTACATGCATGATAAAATACAAAGACCCAAGAAGGAGGCACATTCTAAATGATAGAAAATGAGCATGATAGAAAAGAAATTCTCAAGGTTGTAACTGAGTCAAACTTTGAAGGGTGAGTTATAGTTCACAAAAGAGGATTAGAGCAGAGGAACTATCATGAGTAATGGAAGTAATGTGGAAAAACTGCTATGTAAAAGTCACGAATGGGTCAGAAGTCAAATACAACACTGTTGAGGTTGGTTAGCTTCATAGTTTGTTTGTTTGTTTGCACTGTGGGTTAATGCGCTGGACTGCAAAGTCGGTTTGAACTGCAAGGTTGATGGTTCAAGCTAACCAGCCACTCCTTGGAAACCCTATACAGGAGTATGACCCTGTGTTATTTGCTTATGTTTGTTCACTTCTTTCATTATTGATCTCTCTTGTTTGTATGTAATATAAGTGAATGAAAGAAACAGCAGTGTATGCACTTCACTATTATAACCTGAGCACACATGATAGGTTTTAATAAATATTTATTATTGAATGAATTAAAATCAGAAAACAGTCTGAAATCAATGTAGAAGGTCTTACATACAAGAAAAATATGCTTGCTAAAGTATTAGGAGAGGTTTTGCCTGTGGAATGTCCTCACTGGAGTATTACTTCCTGATGACTGGTAGCCATGAAGATCTTGGATTAAACCTGAAAAGATCAGCAGAACATGAAACATACCAGAAGCTACTACAATAGTTGTGACAAGAGCAACCAAGCACTGGAGTGAGGATTGTGACATTAGAATTGAATGGAGGACACATGGAAGAGCTATACTGGCAACTGATTCAACGACCAAAGTAAAGAATAGCTAAAGAAAGCTCTCAGTTTTCTAGAATAAACAAATGAGAAAATAGTGATTCCATAGTTCGCTTGAGTTCACAATGCAAGCAAGATATATAAAAGTTTATGTTTACTTGGAAACTTAGCTCTCAAGTCCAAGAGAGAAATATGACAATAGTTACACATTTAGATGCTGATTTACAGAGGTGTATCCAGGCTTCCCCCGCATAGCCATCTCACCAACAAGAAAACCTCTATAGAGTGGTCAGGGTTTAGCTTCTTATGTTTAATAAAACACCATCTGATATTACATTGTACAGCTTTTTCTCAGCAGATTGCTTGTTTCTGATATCATTTTCTTACTCCTGGTACATCCCTTTCTGTGTATGATGTCCTCTCAGATATCCTATCCCCTTTAGCTGTGAGATAACTTGGTTCAGTAGCATCAACTTGCAACTTTAATAGGACATCATTTTCCTGTAGGAGCCATTCAACTTGATCCCACAGTGTGCCTTCCTCACTATGACTTTCACTCCTTGCTACACAACTCCAACTCCTTTATCCATAATTGTGTTGTTTCATTATTTTTCTGTTTAAAGCAGTTGTTGGGTGTCATATGAAAAGAAGTCTTGTACAATCTTAAAGTAAAAGATTGGTTAAAGAAACTGGTGTTCACTTATGACACTGGTGGTCTGCAATTTGAGAATTGAAAAAGACTAAAGATTTAAGTAAAAGCATAGGAAATAAATTAGTATATGGAAACAAGATTTTGAACAGAGATAATAGTAGAAGCAGAATAATTCTATTGAGCTAATAACGCTAAAGATAATGTTCCTCTTGTTATATGTCATTGAGTTAATTTCAATTCAAAGCAAACATATGATAAAATAGAATTGTCCCATAGGATTTCCTAGGTTGTAATCTTTAAAGGTCGCTATGTGTCAGAATTGACTCGACAGCACTTAACAACAACAATAACAATTTTTAAGGGACCGTATTGCTAGGTCTTTTTCTCTAGCAGAGCTGGTAGTTAAACTGCTGACCTCTTGGTTAGTAGCTGAGTACGTTCTTAATCATTGTGCCATCAGGGCTCAGCTATTATTTATTGACTATTTACTATAGACCTGATGTAGGTCTAATATAATTTTTATATTATGTTAACTAAGATTAATGCAGATGATACGATACAGTTTTCAAAAAATGAAGACATATTGAAGTACTTACTAATGAAGGTAAAAAATCAAAGCCTCTGGTTTGTATTACATCTGAATGTAAAGAAAATAAAGAGTTTCAGAATTGGATCAATAAATAACACAATAAATGGAGAAATAGTTACAGTTGTTAAGGATTTCATTCTACTTAGATTAAAAAATCTTATTCCATGGATGTAGCAGTTAAGAAATTAAACAAAGTGTTGCATTGGGAAAATCTGCTGCAAAAGACATTTTAAAAATATTAGAAAGTAAAAAATAGTACTATGATGACTAAGATGCAAATGATCCAAGCAGTGGTCTTTTCAATTGCCCCAGGTGCATACAAAAGAACCACAATGAAAAAATAAGACAGAAAAACAATTTATGGTTTTGAATTTTAGTATTGGTGGAAAATAGTGAATGTATTGTCTACTACTAGAAGAAAGAACAACTCAGTCTTAGAAATATAGCCAAACTACTCCTTAGAAAAGGGGATGGCAAAACTTCAAGCCATCTACTTTCAACAAGTCAACAGGGCAGATCAATCCTTAGAAAAGGACTTTATGTTTCTATTGTGTGGTGAATTATTTAACATCCCTTGTAGCCAAAATCTTTGTAAATTCCCACCAAATGACTTTTTCCTGACAAACCTGGGTAAGATACGGTGTGGAAAGATGCTGAAGGATTATATGATTTACTTGTGAGTGACGGTTAACAGGATGTGATTGTAATACTTGGAAATTGAATGAGATTGGTCAATGTTGCCATCCTGCTGGATTTTAAATGAGCAATTTCAGAAACAGGAGGGAAGATCTCACTACCATCAAGGAAGAGTAAGTAGAGGAGAGAATACTTTAAACCCTGTGATTTCTGCACATTAAACTCCTCCAATCCAAAAAGCTGTGATATGAGAGGAATGGCAGAGAAGCAGTAGCAGTAAGAGCAGAACCAAGAGCCAGAGCATAATACAGACCATGGAACAAGTAGAGCTGAGTAACTTTGGGAAGGCTACCTCCAGGCACTTATTTGGGGGACCTAAGTTTGCTGGCCCATGGAGCTAAGCTGAGAGCAGTTGAACTGAGGCTTATAATGTAGGGGAGTGTTTTTGAGCATTGATCAGTAGACCCCAAAACATTTTTGTCTGAGCAGAGAGAGGTCTGTCAGTGGACATCGCTGAAAAGATCCAAAATACATTTAATGGAGGAAAAGATGCTCTTTAGCAAATGGTGCTGGCAAAACTGGAAATCGATTTGTGAAAGAATGAAACAAAACCCATATCTTAGACCATATTCAAAAGTGAACTCAACATGAATTAAAGATCTAAATATAAATCCCAGAACTATAAAGAACATCAATTAAAAAATGGGAACAAACACAAGAGCTCTAATATATAGACTATCAAACATGGCAAAAAAAACACACGAACAATAGAGGACAAAATAGATGGCTGGGACATACTAAAAATTATAAACTTATGTGCATCAAAAGATTTCACCAAAGATTAACAAGGGGGCTCACAGCCTGGGAATTTCTTTTTTTGCAATGACATATCAGATGATGGACTGATCTCTAAAATTTGTAGGAAAATACAGCACATCTACAAAAAAAAGACACATCAATTAAAAACTGGGCACAGAACATGAAAGACATTTCACCAAGGAAAACATTCAGGCAACCAACAAACATATGAAGAAATGTTCACTATCATTAGTCATTGTTGTTGTTGCTAAGTGCCATTGAGTTGGGTCCAACACACAGTGACCCTGTATAGAGTTTCCTAGGAGTAGCTGGTAAACATTAACCACCAACCTCACAGTTCAAATCAACCTTGTATACCAGATCATTAACCCACAGAGCTACACCAGGACTCTGAAAATATAGCTGGATTCCCCATTGTTTTTGTTATGTGCCGTGGAGTCGGT
The DNA here is from genome assembly GCF_000296735.1 of Chrysochloris asiatica. Classification (NCBI taxonomy): domain Eukaryota; kingdom Metazoa; phylum Chordata; class Mammalia; order Afrosoricida; family Chrysochloridae; genus Chrysochloris; species Chrysochloris asiatica. The sequence continues at coordinate 22,135,673 of NW_006408529.1, read as the reverse complement.
TCCGACTCATAGCAACTCTGTACAGGGTTCCTAGGCTGTAAATCTTTACAGGAGCAGAAAGCCTCATCTTTCTCCTGCAAAACAGTGGGTAGTTTCAAACTGCTGACCATGAGATAAGCATCCTGATTCATAACCACTATGCTACCAGAGCTCCTTTCCCATTGTTGTTGTTATTGAGTGCTGTTGAGCCAATTCCAACCCATAGTGACCCTGTATAGGGTTTCCAAGGAGCAGCTGGTGAGCTTGAACTGCCGACCTTGCAGTTCAAATGGCTTTGCAGTCTGGCTCATTAACTCACAGTGCCACACCAGGACTCCTTCCCCATTAGAGAGATGCAAATCAAAATGATGATGAGATATCATCTCACATTAGCAGTAACAATGAAGTTCAAAAGAGCAGAGGATAAAAATGCTGGCAAGGGTGTGGAGAGATGGGTCCTCCATTATTGCAGATGGGACTGTAAAATGGTTCAACCACTCTGGAAAATGGTATTGCGGGAGTCCAGCTCTCACAGGGTCGAGGGACACGAGAGGAGATGCGGAGTCAACGAAAATGAAAGCAATCGAGGAGCCTCTGCTTAGTTGGCTGATGGAACTCTCTTTTTCTCTCTCTGCCCTGTCTCAGCAAGTCTTTATTTTTATACTTAAAATTACACAGTACATAATGATTTGATACTTTGATTTTCCCTTGAATTAGTATACATTTGTAATTGTAATATTCTTTTACTCTGTGATTACAGAACCTTAACAAAAGTATTTCTATGGTGTCCAACCTGACCTTTCAAAAATCCTGTTCTTTTCAAACCATTAAGCATTCTTCTCTTGACATTATTTTCTCTCCTACGTAAGTGATAGAATGTTTCTTCTTATTCCCACTGGAAGATCAAGTTAAACCTTACACCAATTATTTCCACTTATCAGACCTCTGATTACATCCTCTTAGTAACATAAGTTTCTATTCATCATCATTGCCTACACTACTTTATTGTTTCTACTAGGTGATTATCAATCTTCTATCCTACATACTGTACTATTATTTCTATAACAAAAGAATTACTGACATCTACTCAATTATCTCGTTCTTCTGACGTATTCAGTAAATTGCTGAACCACAGTGTTATTATGTTTCTTTTCTTTTAAGGCTGTGGGGCTTGTTAAGAAAAAGGCCCAACCTGACCAAAAGTTTCAGGAAGGGTAGACTATTAAGTTTTGACCACCTTTCACTTATGTTCACTATTCTTTGCCTATTTACATAGGTGCCTGTATATAATAGTGGGGGGTTGTGAGTTCTGGCTAGTAATTGATTGTGGTGAGGTCTACAGGGGTTGGTCAGCTCCACTTTAGTTTGTTATCTGCTTTTGTGATCTCATAACTGCAGTTACATTGTACTTAGGTTTTCTGTGAACTGGAGTGGCACATATAATTCCCTTTGAATTAAATCCACTGAAGCTGAAAACAATTGTTGCCAGACCAGTTTTTCCCTAAGGTTTATAGAACTCATAGTAAAAGGCTGTGAATCTGGCCATATCATTTATTTTTACAAGTGAATTCAAAGTTATCTTAGGGAGAAGATAGAAAGCAACTTCTGAGAACTATCTGCCTTCATGATATCTCTCCTTCTGCTGGGACC
>NW_006408529.1:22131138-22133944 GCF_000296735.1 Chrysochloris asiatica | reverse complement strand
AGGTATGCTTACCATGGAATGGTTAATCATTCAAAATAAAAAATGCAACATTTTCCTAAGGACACCTGGACTAGGGATCCCAATGTGGACGGAATGCACATAGGACTCACCCCGAGGTAGTGGGATAACTGTGGCTGCAAGGCGGGGACTGTAATCATTGAGATGAAACCAAGTGTATGATTTGTTGAATGTAAAGCTGATGACTTTGTCTGTAAACCTTCACTCAGTTTGTAATAAAAAGTTTTAAATAAATAAATCTCCTATATCCAGCTCTAAAAAAAAAGAATATTGTGTCTTTATCTTATATATCTGGCAACGGTAATGCTGAAGCCTGGCATTACATTATATTACATTCATTCATTCATTCATTCATTCATTTATGTCATTATGGTTGATAGCATGGGTATAACAAATTTCAAGCTTACATTACTTGTTCAGTCTTCTGAGAAGCAATAAAAATCTTTATTCGTTCCAATATGACTTTTTTGTGGAAACAATTAATATTCAAAACTTGAATCAGAGACTTATCGCTGGTAAAATTGCCTGTGGCCAAATAAATGATGATGAATCTGCAAAATACCTCACAATCTGGATGAACCTAAAGGATATTATGCAAGAGTTAATGTGAATAGAGGTAAATACAGTTAACTGATATTACATGGAGGGACTGTAATCATTATAATGAAGCAAAGTATATGATTTGTTGAATGTAAAACTACTAATTTGATCTGCAAACCTTCCCTCAATTCACAATAAAAATTTTAAATGATTTCTCCAACAAAATAATTGCAAATCAAATAGAAAAAATATTGACTATAGAGTAGATTTATTTTGATCAATGGAAGGGAGTTTTAAGCCAAAATTCTGATTCATATTCAAATTTGGATGCAGAGACTTTTATATTTACAAGGGGATTTCAAAATGTTCATGGTAAATCAAGTAAAAAGATATTGGCATTTTGCCACAAAATTTTGGAATCCCTTTGTATGAGACCTTGGAAACCTTTACCATTAAAAAAAAGAAACAACCACATGTCTATCCCAAAGTATTGTTATATAGCTTTCCTGATTTATTCAAAACCTCCCTGAATGTGATATAGTATTTTAAATGTACTTCACTTTAAACATAATTAATTCTGGGCCTCATGCCTTTATTTAAATCTTTGGAACAATTGCTCTAAAGGATTAACTTGATTTTCCAGATAATAGACAAAAATTGATGGTTGCTTTATTAATCTGTTGGAGACCAGTCATCACTGTCCCTCTGCTCAATCTTAACTGTTGACTTACCAGTAGATTTGTCATCACAAAGAAAAACGAGTTTCAATTTAGCTCCTCTTTAAATGCAAGAATTCAATATATTAATCCAGTGTATGTACTGAATTAAATTTTGTATCTACAATATATTCTTTCCAGATCCACATTGTTTGTATTATATAGTGGAAGGAAAGTGTTTTGTTTTCTAAAACCCAAATTTATTTGAATAATTTTATTAAGTGAATTTAATTAATTTCAAACAGTAGCTAAATTTACCATATAATCAAAGTAGCTACATTTGACAGATACTGAAAAAGGAAATTATTTCCGTTTAGAATATTCAAAGGTATCCTTTCCCAAAGTACATGGTAGAGTTAATAACCCTTTAGGTTTCCTCCAAACCTGATAATTTAGTATAACCATAGTATCATATGAATATGTGGGATTTCTAAAGTACCAATTCTATAAGGGACATGTGCCATAGGGACAATAAGGTGTGTGTTTTTATGTTTTTCCCTTTGATTGTATACCACCTCTTAAGCAGCTCTAGTGGTGCACTGGTTAAACACTTGGTTACTTACTGAGAGGTAGCTGGTTGAAACACACAAGTCTCTTAATGGGTATGGGAGGAAAGGACATATAACGGTCTGTTACCATAAATGTTTATGGTCTTAGAAATCCTATGGAGCCGATCTACTCTGTCCTATAGGGTAATTATGAATCAGAATTGACTCATTAGCAATGGTTTAACCATTCCTTAACCATACCCCAATCACCTATCCCTTCTGTTCAAATTTTGACCCCCTGTTATTGTTGTGTGCTTTCTAGTGAGTTTCAAGTCATCATGATCCTATATGGGATTTCTGAGAGTGGCTGATGGGTTTGAACTGCCCACATTGTGGTTAGCAGTCCAGTATTTATTCTACAGTGCTATGCCAGGGATCATTAACGCCCTGATGCTAGTGGTTGTGTGCCATGGAATTGGTTCCGACCATAGCAACCCTGTATAGGGTTTCTGAGGCTGTAAATCTTTACAGAAACAGAAAGCCTCATAGATTTGAACTGTTGACCCTGCATTTAGCAGCTCATCTCATAATCCACTAAGCTACTGGGTTCCCAGATACATTAACCCCCTACATTCCTTAAATTAGCATAAGAACAATAAAAAATCCAGATGAACTAATAAAAAGTAAACAGATTTGAAAATATACTTCCAAACTGAAAATCAATGAAAAGAGCTTGGTTTCAATAATACTCTTAAAATAAAACTACCATTTCAAATTACAGTGCACATTTCAGCATAATAAGAATAAAATAATAATATTAATTGGTCTCTTTCTGTTTGCTAGATTCCATGTGTTTTTGAATGTGCATGTATTTTCTTTAATCCTTAAAGTCATCCAAAAAGGTAGATATTCTTATTTATACTTTATAAAATAGGAAACTAAGTCATGATGAACTTAACTTGGAACAGGTAACATGACTGTAAGAGACAGAGATGGGATTTGAATTTAAGATAATATGTCACCAAAGTTCCCTATTAGGTATTG
>NW_006408529.1:22104952-22122911 GCF_000296735.1 Chrysochloris asiatica | reverse complement strand
CATTCAGTGTTCCCATGTTCTGTTCGAACAACTGCCTCTTGTTTCCAGGTACAGATTCCTCATCAGCACAATTTAGTGTTCCGGAATACTCACGCTTGGCAATATTGCCCATAGCTTGTCATGATCTACACACATAGTGACCATGTATAGTGTTTCTGAGGAGCAGTGAAATTAGTCAGGCACAAAGGACAAATATTGCATAAGACTATTATTGTAAAAGTTTAAGAAAACATTTCCATACTAAAGGAATCATTATTTGATAGTTAACAAGGGTAAGACCAAGGGGATAGTAACTCAGAGGTTAGGGGTACATGCTAGCTTGTATGACTGGGAGGGCAATAAAAAGGAGTGGGAGTTCAATACACAAGAAGGGGATGTATGCACAGCCTTGAAACAACAGTGATCTATCATATCGGTATCTAGACATTGTTTGAATGGGTTGTTAGGTGCCGTGGAGTAGGTTCCGACTTATAGCCACCGTGACAGGGTTTCCGAGGCTGTAAATCTTTACGGGAGCAGAAAGCCTCATTTTTCTCCCATGGAACAGCTGGTAGTTTGAACTGCTGACCTTGTGGTTCACAGTCCAATTCGTAACCACTATGCTACCAGAGCTCCTTTTGAATGGGTAAAGGAGGGGAAATAATGTTAAGGTGCTTGACTATTTTGTGGCTATTGTTTTCTCTTGCCTACTATTGTAATATAAACATTTAGCTAGGATAGAAAGAAATATTGGGAAATATGATTACTGAAATCTTGTAAGTCTATCTTCAGCCTATAACTAATGTGATTATATAAAAGGGTACTAGAATGTGCCCAGGAAAACAGGCTTCTTGTTAAGCCTTTTTGGTGTATAAGTCCTTACGTAGAATTCTGAGACTTACCCAGAACCTTCAAAGGTGGGACATTCCTACTTAAGAAGGCATGCAGAACACCAGGAATGGCCAGAAGAACAGAAGATACTCTTCGAAAGAAAGACCAATGGCCATTGGTGAAGAAGGAACCGATTAGCTGTGATAATATCAAGCAAGCCTTGAAGCCATCAAGGTAAGAAAAGTCAGCCCATCAGGTTAAACCCCTTTCTAAGAAAAGCAAAGGGTACACATGAAGAGTCATGTAGGCTCACTAATGACCATTCTGGTCAACTTGTGAGTAGGGAAATACAGCAAAGAAGACATGGGAAAGATTGGATATGTTTCATAGACACCTGATGACCTTGAAGAGGAAGGGCTGAATGATTTGAAGTTCAGGGAGACGCGTAGTCTCCTGAGCCCATGGACAGTGACCTAGCCACTGGGGCTAGCATTAAGAATGAAGCAGCCAGCTGGACTGAAGTTGGGGGAGGCATGGAAGAACTCCCAAACTTGCAGACAGTATCCATTTGATGTAGGTTGGATGGCTTGCTGGCCAGAACTCCAACAGATGAAGATAAAGAAGATTAATAGAGGGAGTGAGCATAAATTGCTACAACTTATTGGGCTGGGCCTTTGTTTATGGATGAAGTTGCCTAAAATTACAACTGAAAGGGAAGGATTCTTCATATCAAGGATCAAGCTTATCTCCTCAGTATACTACGTTGATAAGAACAGACAGCTTAGACTTGTGCTATCAAACGTGGGGTTCTGAAGACACAAAGTGGCTGGTTTACAAGCTTTCATGAAGGTGCTTAGTGTCAGAGTAAAGGGTATGTGAGACTCCCCATTGAATAGCTTTCCTCTGGTCAAGAGGGGTTGGGTGAAAGGGTTTGGAGATGATGGGGATACAATTTTATGATTCAATTGTGAGTAACTGTTATCAGGACTAATGGCTATTGTCACAACTGTAAATGTAGAATAGGTATAACTAAAAGGGGGGAGCAGTTAATCTGTCATCTCAGGAACAGAGGACACTAGGACAATCAAGAGGGAAGAGCATGAGAGGAGCAAGGAATCCTAAACACAGAAATCGGTGCTAAACAATATGATGGCAGAAGCTACGGTATAGAAGGCCAGAGCAGCAGTGGACTATACAGCCCATTGACTAAGAAAGGCATTGTACCTGAGGGTAGGAGGCTGGCTTGCAAATTTTGCACTTTGGACATTTAAATGAATATATATTTTCACCTCAGTATGTGTGCATCAAAAAAGAAAAATATAACAGAGGTAAATATTTTAATTTATGGTACATGGAGGGTATTGTAATCATTGCAATGAGTTGTTGAATGAATGTAAAACTGATGATCTGCCCTGTAAACTTTCACCCAATTCACCATATTTTTTTAAAGAAAAGATAATGCAATATAATTCAGATTTTATTCTATAAAAAAATAAAATTATTACTTTTCTAAATGGGAGATTTTAGGGAGAAATCTTAGAACTAAAGTAATTGTGAGCCAGTAATTCAATTCATAATTTCAAAATATTTATTTCAAATTGTTATTTATGGATGCAGATATGCACAAAAATACATATTAGCAAAGCTACATTTCATGGAAAATAATCCTGGTGATAAAGTGGTTAAGTATTTTTTGCTAACCATAGGTCAGCAGTTCAAATCCACCAGTCACTTTGAAAGGATGTAGAGTGATGTGGCAATTTGCTTCTGTAAAGATTACAGCTTTGCAAAATCTATGGGAAGAATTCACTCTGTCCTATAGGGTCTATGAGTCAAACTGGTTTTGACAGTAGTGGGCAGTTCATGAAAGTCTTTTCAGAGTGCTTTGCTTTGATATTAATGAAGAAAGAGAGTGAGATTATCATGGACAGTTTAATTTAAATTCTATAAGAAAGTGTCAGTGTTCTAGGTTGAACAAAGTTTGCCAAGAAAACCAGGTTTTCTTTTAAAATTTAAGTTAACACTATGTAGAAGGTCAATGATTTATCTTCATTTCTGAGTTTCGAGACTGATTTCAATTGTAATTCAAGACTTGGCAATAGGACAATCTTTAGGGTAAGCTGTGCCATTCAGTGACATATTCTTTGTAAGCTTCTCAGTCAAAATGGTAATGTTTTAAATAATAAGATATCATCTTTCTATTAAAATTTTGTCACAATAGCCATTTATTCAACAACACATTGCTTCATTTTGAATATGGACTTCTTAAAAGAACTATGTTTGACCCTAGTTTATTTATGATTCATGGACTAAATTTAAATGTCACTAGACTTATATTTACATAAAAACCAATCTTGTTTCTTTGGGGAAATGTGTGAGTTTCATTGTGTCTCAAATTCGTAAAAGATTTTGGTTTACCAAGACAACAGTAATGGCAGATAAATTGGGTTTTCTACTCTGTAACTCCCCATAGGCTCCCACTATAATACACAGAGTGAAATAGCTGCATTGGAGAAAAAAAGTTTTTACTGCTATACTAGGCCACTTATATTAAAGCCAGCCATGAGTTATGGAATACAGAAATTTCAAGAAATACCCCAAACATATATAACTTTATGTTTGTTTGTTTCAGATTTAGCAATATATCCTGGTGTGGTGCTTTAGGATAAGCACTTGACTGCTAACCGCATTGTAGGCCATTCAAACCCATCAGTATCTCATTGAAAATCCTATATAGACTCACTTTCAATAGAACCAACCTGACAGCACTTCACAACAAATGTATATAAAAAGAGAGAAAAAAAATGTTTTGTTAAGGAATTATTTGATTAATTTAGAAGGCCAAGAATGTAGAATGGCTTATTTGTTTTTGGTAAGTGCTGTTAAGTTTATTCCGAATTCTGCACAACAGAAGGAAACACTGCTCTGTCCTGAGACATTCTCACAATCATTGTTACATTTGAGACCATTACTGCTGCCACTGTGCAAATACCTCTCATTGGGGGTCTTCCTCTTTTTTGCTGATCCTTCACTTTACCAAACTTGACATTCTTCTCCAGGGACTGGTTCCTCCTGATAATATGTCCGAAGTATGAAAGACCAAGTCCCATTATCCTGACTTCTGAGGAGCATTCTGGCTGTCCTTCTTCTAACAAAACTTTATTTGTTCTTCTGAAAGTCCATAGTACTTTTAATATTCTTGGCCAACACCATAACTCAAATGCATCTATTCTTCTTTGGTCTTCCTTAATCATTGTCCAACTTTCACATGCATGTGAAGCTATTGAAAATGTTATAATTTGGATCAGTTGCACCATAGTCCTCAAAATGACATCTGTTCTTAAACACTTTAAAGAGGTCTTGTGCAACATATTTTTACAATACGTCTCTTGACTTTTTGATTACTGCTTCCATGAATGTTAATAGCGGATTAAGCAAAATGAAGTCTTTGGCAAATTCAATCTTTTCTACATTTATCATGATGTTATTTATTGCTCCAGTGGTGAGGTGCAACCCCTACAGAAAGGTGTGGTCTTTGACCTTCTTCAGTAAATATTTTAAGTTCTTTTTAGCAAACGAGATTGAATCATCTACATATCACAGCTGGTATATGAGTTGCCCTCTAATCCTTATGTCATGTTCTTCTTTATATAATCCAGTTTCTCAGAGTATTTGATGAGTATACAGATTGAATAAACTTGGTGAATGACACAGCCCTGACATACACCTTTCCTGATTTTAAACCATTCAGTACTCCCTTGTTCTGTTCAAAGAACTCTTTTAAAGTTTATGTACAGGTTTATGTACAGGTTCCTCATGAACACAATTAAGTGTTCTGGAATATCCATTCTCTGCAATGTTTTCCATAGCTTGTCATGATCCAGACAGTCAAACGCTTTTGCATAGTCAATAAAGCACAGGTAAACATTTTTCTGGTATTCATTGCTTTCAGCAAGATCCATTGAATGTCAGATTCGATATCCCTCATATCATGCCACAAACCCACTTGCAGTTCCTTTTCAATGTACCGTTGCAGCCATCTTTAGCAAAAAATTTACTTGCATATGATATTGTCTGATGATTTCTGTATTCCATTAAGTCATGTCTCTTTTGAATGGGCACAACAATAAGATGCATCAAATTCTTATCCCAGTTGTTTTACAAAACATGAATGTTTCATTTCAAAACATCAGGTCATGTTAGAAAATTATCCAAGATATTTCCATTGTAGCAGTTGAGTTCTACTTTTATGGTTATATCATATAAATACAAAAAGATTGTTTTCTTATTTTTTATGATTAAGGTGGAAGTTTACAAAGTGTATTAGTTTTGCATTCAGCAATTCATACACATTAATTTCATGACATTGATTGTGTTGTTGTTGTTAGGTTCCATCTAGTCAGTGTGGACTCATAGCAACCTTATGCATAACAGAACAAAACAATGCTCAGTTCTGTGCCAGTCGCTACGCTTGAGCCCATTGCTGCTACCACTGTGCCAAACTATCTCATTGGGGTCTTCCTCTTTTTACTGACCCTCCATTTTACCAAACTTGATGTCCTTCTCCAGGGATTGCTCTCTCCTGATAATATGTCCAAAGTATAAGAATCAAGTCTGGTCATAATGGCTTCTAAGGAGCATTCTCGTACTTTCTCCAACACAGATTTATTTGTTCTTCTGGCAGTTCATGGTTCTTTCAATATCCTTCTCCAACACCATAACTTTAATGTAGCAAATGTACTATTTTTCCTATTCACTGTCCAACTTTCACATGCATATGAGGCTACTGAAAAGACCATGTCTTGGGTCAAGCATTCCTTTGTCCTCAAATTAACATTTTTGCTCTAGAACACTTTAAAGAGCTCTTGTGCAGCAGATTTGCCCTTGGCTATCCCGTTTGAACTGCAAGGTTGGCGGTTCAAGCTCACTAGCTGCTCTTTGGAAACCCTATACAGGGTCACTATGGGTCGGAAATGACTCGATGGCACTTCACAACAAGATACATCATTTCACTACTTGATTGCTGCTTCCATGAGTATTGATAGTTGATCTGAGCAAAATGAAGTCCTTGACAGCTTCAATTTTTTTTCTCCATTTATCTTGATGTTAATTATTGGTCCAGTGATGAGGATTTTGTTTGTTTGTTTGTTTAAAGTATAATCCATACCAAAGGCTGTGGTCTTTGATCTTCATCAGTAAATATTTTAAGTCCTATTCACTTTCAGCAAGCAAGGTTGTATCATCTTCACATCATAGATTGTAAATGAGTCTTACTGCAATCCTGAGGCATGTGCTTCTTCATATTATCCAGGTTCTCAGATTATTTGTTCAGCATACAAACTGAATGAGTATTGTGGAAGTATACAACCCTTGAACACACCTTTCCTGATTTTAACCATTCAGTGTCTCCTTGCTTTCTTTGAATGTCTGATTTTCGGCCTAGGTACTGTTTCCTAATGAGCACAATTAAGTGTTCCTGAATACTCATTGTCCACAATGTTGTGCATAGCTTGTCATGATCCACACAATCAAAAGCCTTTGTGTAGGCAAGAAAGCACAGGTAAACATCTTCCTGATGTTCTCTATTTTCAGCCAAGATCCCTCTTATTCAGCAGTGATATTCCTTGTTCCATGTCCTTGTCTGAATCTAGCCTGAATCTCTGGAAGCTTCTTTTCAATGTACTACAACAACCATTTCTGAATTATCATTAGCAAAATATTTTACTTACATGTGATATTATGAATGTTGTCTGATGACACAATCCGTTTTGTTACCTTCTCTTTGGAATTACCATAGATTTGGGTCTCTATCAATCACTCGGTCAGGTAACTGTTTTCCAAATTTCTTGGCACAGATGCCAAGACATCTTGGCATATACTAAAGCACTGATTGGAGTTCCCATAATATAGTAGCATTCATCCTACTTCCTCTCTGTGATTTCCATTTTTATTTGCCTTTTCCTATTTCTTTCTTTTTGCCTTCTGAACTTTGTCTCTAGGTAAATGATGCCATTTAGATCTAAAATGGTTGATCATTCTAAGGAACATGTACATCCTTGGTGTTATTTTTTTACCTTTCCATTTTTGGGCTGAAAGTTGATCTCAGAGAGTTATTTTAAATGTCAGGCTGAAAATGTTACTCAACGCTGTAATCTCAGAGTTCCCAACAGTCTTTATTAAACCAATGAACTTCGTCATATTTATGATTTTGAGTTTTGTTCCAGTTTTCCTTCTGCTCACTCAAGACTTTTTATTATTATACCTTTAACAGCAGTGGTAGCCAGATGCCATCTGGTTCTTCTGGACATAGGGTCTTGAAGGCTGAGGTTTATATGGTCCGTCATTACTTTGGAATGTTTCCATGTAGCTATGATTTTCTTCAATATTGTTTGCTATGGAGTCCTGGTGTGGCAATGTGGGTTAATGTGCTGGACTGCAAAGTTGGTTTGAACTGCAAGGTTGGTGGTTCAAGCTCACCAGCTGCTCCTTAGAGTGTTACTATGGGTTTGAACCAACTTTACAGCACTTAGCAACAACACAAAAATTCTTTGCTCTGGATGGGGATGGAACAGTAACTGAATTTTAGCTGGCTATGTACAAGCATTTAAGGTAAATTGTTACTCACCAAAGTGAAATGTTGAACATTTGTGTGTGTGGACTATTGTTGTTGTTAAGCACCATTGAATAGGTTCTGACCATTGTGATCCTTTATAGGGTTCCCAAGGCTCTTGTTCTGGTGCTGTGGCAGTTCAAACCTACCAGTTGCTCCTCAGAAACCCTATACAGGTCTACTATGAGACAGAACCTACTCAACAACATTTAGCAACAACAATAGGGTTTCCTGTCAACATTGCAGTTACTTTTCCAGTGCTTATCCTACAACTCCACATCAGGATGACTATGTTATACCAATTTACCTTGATGTCCTTTGAGATTATAGTCCTGAACCCCCAAGCACATTGACTCATTCCCTCAAGGTGTTTGGTTATGACTACAAAGGTTTCAAAACTTTGCCTTCTGTATCCTTGTATGAATAATTTCTTTTAGAAAGGCCAGCAAAAGAATGGCGATTATGAGGTGGAAGTTAAAGCTATCCCAAATATTGGACTTTTCCAATACCTTATGAACCTTGATATGAATCACCACTCTTCCTCTCTTTTGTGTCCCAGGGTTCTATAGAGTGCTGCAACACATCTTACAGAACTCACAACTGTCCAAGGAAATGATACACTGAATTGTGAAGTCTGGCAAATTCCAATCCATAGTTCAGAGATCAGTCTTGATAAGTCTCTTCATTCATGTTGTCTCAGAAGCTGAGGAACCCAAATGAACATACCAGAAGATATTCAGCAGTTGCAACAGGTTGCTGTACCTGGTGAATCAGGTCAAATGAGGGTCCCAAAGTCTCAAAAACAGGAGGTCAGGCATAATGAACCAGGTTCAAGATCCAGGGCAGAGAGTGAACTTTTTCAAAGCATTCCCATATATTGGACTCAAATCATGCCCTGAAGGAAAACTAAGGGTGGTGATTTGATTTATATCATCTAGTAAGGTAGGGTCATCTTTAAACCTTTGTTGTTGTTGTTGTTGTTAGGTGCCATCGAGTAGCTACTGATGCATAGCGATCACAGCAGAACGAAACACTGCCCAATCCTGTGCCAACCTCACAAATGTTGCCACGCCTGAGCCCATTGATGCTGTCACTTTGCCAATCCATTTCACTGGGGGTCTTCCTCTTTTTCCCTGACCCTCCACCTTAGCAAACATGATATCCTTCTCCAGTGACTCATCCCTCCTAACAACATGTCCGAAATACGAGAGATGAATTTTGGCCATCCTGGCCTCCAGGGAGCACTCTAGCTGCATTTCTTCTAACACAGAACTGTTGGTTCTTTAGGCAGCCCACGTCACTTTCAATATTCTCCTCTAACACCACAACTCAAAAGCATCAATTCTTCTACAGTTCTCCTTATTTACTGTCCAGCTTTTACATGCATTTGAGGTTACTGAAAACACCATGACTTGGTTCAGGTGCATCTTTGCTCTTCAACACTTTAAAAAGGTCTTGTGATGTAGATTTGCCTAATGCAATACATCGTTTAATTTCTTGACAGTTGCTTCCATGAATGTTGATAGTTGATCCAAGAGGAATGAAGTCCTTGACAACTTCAATCTTTTCTCCATTAATAAGAACATTGTTTATTGGTCCAGTGGTGAGAATTTTGTTTTCTTTACATTGAGATGCAATCCATACTGAAGGCTGTACTCTTTGATCTTCATCAGTAAATATTTTAAGTCCTCTTCACTTTCAGCAAGCAAGGTTGTATCATCTGCATATCGCAGGTTGTTAATGAGTCTTCCTCCAATCCTGATGCCATGTTTTTCTTCATATTACCCAGCTTCTTGGATTATTTGTTCAGCATACAGGTTTAATAAGTATGGTGAAAGAATACAACCCTGTCACATACCTTTCTTAATTCAGTGTTCCCATGTTCTGTTTGAACAACTGCCTTTTGGCCCATATACAGGTTCCTCATGAGCACAATTAAGTGTTCTGGAATATTCATACTTCACAATATTGTCCATAGCTTGTCATGATGCACACAATCGAAAGCCTTTGCATAGTCAATAAAGCACAGGTAAACATCTTTCTGATAGTCTCTACTTTCAGCCAAGATCCATCGGACATCAGCAATGATACCCCATATTCCACGGCCTCTTCTGAAACTGGCTTGAATCTCTGGAAGTTCTCTGTCAATGTATGCTTGCAGCCATTTCTATATTATCTTTAGTAAAACTTATTCGCATAGGTTATCAAAGAGATTGCCTGATGATTTCTGCATTCTGTTGGGTCACCTCTCTTTGGAATGGGCACAATTATGAATCTTTTCCAATCAATCGGCCAAAGATAGTGGTTTTACAAATTTCTTGGCAGAGATGAGTGAGTGCCTCTTGTGCTGCCTCACTTTCTTGAAAGATTTCAATTTTTAATCCATCAATTCCTGGTGCCTTGTTCTTTGCTGATTCCTTCAGTGCTCCTTGAACTTCCTTCTTCAGTACCATTGGCTCTTGGTCATATGCTACCTCTTGAAATGTTTGAATATCAACCTTTTTCTTTTGGTGCAGTGACTCTGTGTATTCCTTCCAAATTATTTTCATGCTTTCTGCATCATTCAATAATTTGCCTTAGTTCCACCTTAATCCTTAATTTTTTTTTTCTTCTTGTTGTTGTTGTTAAATGCTATCGAGTCGATTCTGACCAATAGCGATCCTGTATAGGGTTTACGAGGAACAGCTGGCGTGGTGAGCTTGGAACATCGACCTTGCGGTTCAAATGGCTTTGCAGTCTGGCGCATTAACCCACAGTGCCACACCAGGACTCCCTAATCGTCAGAGAAGCATTGCAGGACAGCTATTTATTTAGTATGTCTCTTCTAGTCATATTGTTCCATTCTATGATGCATTGTAAATCCCAGTCTCTATGAAGTCTTGGTGTGGCGTTGTGGGTTAATGCGCCAGACTGCAAAGCCGTTTGAACTGCAGGGTCGGCGGTTCAAGCTCACCAGCTGCTCCTTGGAAACCCTTTACAGAGTCCAATGGGTTGGAATCGACTCAACCGCACTTTTCAACAACAGCATGCACTAAAGCATGGACTGCAAGGTTGGTTTGAACTGCAAGATAGCAGTTCAAGCTCAGCAGTCACTCCTTGGAATCAACTATGAGTTGCTATGGGTCAGAACCAACTGGATTGCATTTAACAGCAACAACAAAGTATAAGGATTAAGGTGGAGCTAAAGTGCAAGGATTAGGGGGTCCTGTTTTGCCATTGTGGGTTAATGTGCCAGACTGCAAAGCCATTTGAACTGCAAGGTCGGCATTCCAACCTCACCAGCTGCATTCCAATCTCACCAGCTGCTCCTCGGAAATCCTATACGGTCGCTATGGGTCAGAATCGACTCGACGGCATTTAATAACAAATTATAAGGATTAAGGTAGAACTAGCGTAGTGATTATGGGGCCGTGAACCTCAAGGTCAGCAGTTTGAAACTACCAGCTGTTCTGGGGGAGAAAGATGAGGCTTTCTGTTCCAGTAACGATTTATAGCCTCGAAAACCCTGTACAGGGTCACTATGAATTGGAACCGACACCACGGCATATAACCACCACCATCAGTACTATATAAAAGTTAATCTTTAACAGATTAATCTATTTATTATTATCTCAATTTGTACATAAAAATTTAGCAGATTTTCCCCCTTCTCTTCTACCTCTTCTGTTTTAAGTATAATTTTAATAGTGTGTCTGAATTACAGAGCAACATTTTTTTTAAGTTCTTGAATGCCAAAAGAACGAATTATTTTTAAATCCAAGAGTATCTTCCAGCCTTCTCTTCTGTGCTTTTGATACCTCTATTCTGCTTAAACCAACTTTCTCTAAAATATTCTGCTATGTAATGTGACTGTTATAAATTCCCTTTCCAGAAATGTTATTACAGTTTATGTTTGGTATGGCTTAGTTAAAATTAATTTTGAAAGGCTTATCAGGTAAATGTCCTTTTCTAAATAGTCTTGTCTTTAGCACAGACATTGGAAGAGACAGGTAGTAAAGCCAAAGGGAATTGCCATTTGAAAAAACTTGTGATCTTGAGTCTAAAAATGCCTTTCTTTTAGACGTATTTGTTGCTTTATTCAGCATATAAAATTACTTTTTAAATATGGTTTTAGAATGTCCATCACTTTAAAAATTTTAAAAGTTCTTATCAGCTTTTACACAGGTTCACAAATCTGTTCCCTCAAATATCCATCTAAGAGCTAAGGAAAATCAGTACAATCACTTGGACATTTTCTATTACCTTTGGCAGATCAGGTGCTTGGGCTGAAGTAGGATTTTAATTCTGAGCATCAGTCCTCTACATTTAAATGTAATTTGGGAGTCCTTCAGCAGTGCTGATTGTTCACATAACTTCAGGGCAATGCTTAGGGTTGGCTTGTTCAAGACAGAGAAAAATAAAGTGCTTATTTGGCACTTTTTGAGAAAGAAATGTCTCTCTTAGTCACCCTTTTTGCTAAATAAATTATTTTTAAAGACTGCTTTCTGATTACAATAAGATATAAAGAATAAGACAATAGATTCAATAGAAGAAGGCAGTGGTAAAAGACCTTAAATAGCATGCGGTTACACAGAGGAAAGCTATTGTGGAATCATAGAGAGCTTGTGGTGGTTCACAGGCCAATACTTACCCAGGGGGTTCTTTCTGACATCTATATGTTATCTGGAGATTAACATGTTTTTTTAAATAGTGTATCGTTCATTGTCTAATTGTTTCTGTTAATATATTCTTATTTCTAAGATACAATATTATGAATACTTAAGCATTATGTTGTTGTTGTTATGTGCCGTCGAGTCGGTTTCGATCCATAGCAACCCTGTACAGGGTTTCCGAGGCTGTAAATTTTTACAGGAGCAGAAAGCCTCATCCTTCTCCCGCAGAGTAGCTGGTAGTTTCCAACTGCTGACCATGCAGTTCGCAGCCCGATTCGTAACCACTACACTACCAAAGCTCCGAAGTATTATAATTGCTTAAAAATAAGAAATAGATCATTAAAGTAATATCATGAATATTAAAACATAAAAACTATTTTCTTCAACTATTTCAAATAAGTTCAGGATTTTAAAGGTAAATTCTCTGAGTTTTTTGTTTGATGGTTTCCTTAAATGAGGGAGTATGGTGCATGTGAAAGATAAAGACATACTCAGGAGAAAGCTATCCATTACAAGGAACGTGATTAAAACTGTCAAAAGTATATTTATCAAGATATAATATTAAATGTCTGAATAAGTTTCCAGATCTAATTACCAGTTTATAGAGATAAGAGAAACACAAAAAAGAAAACCGAAAGAGAAGCAGCATGGGGATACGCTCAGCAACATCCAGACCGATGGAAATAACATAGCAAATATTCAGTGTCATCAACAAATAAATATCAAAGGACATAAGATGATAAGAGAAAGTACTATAGATTGTAGCAGGCTTAAGAATAATTACAGCACGTGGAATTCAGTTTGATTCTGACTCAAACAGATCTATTTCATTACTATTTTTGTGTGGCGGGGTAAAAATAAAATAAAAAATTATGAGATGATTATTGAACATTTGAATACTTACTGCATATTTTATGAAAGAATCACTTTTAATATTTCTTCAGGATGATATTGCATTGTGTCTACATTTTTAGAATTCTTGCATACCAATTGATGAAACAGTATATATTTACTTCTTATTTCAGGAGCTCTGGTAGCGTAGTGGTCATGAGTCCGGCTGCTAAACTCAAGGTCAGCGGTTTGACACTACCAGCAGTTCTATGGGAAAAAGAAGAGGCTTTCTGCTCCTGCAAAGATTTATTTATAGCTTTGGAAACCCTATGCAGGGTCACTATGAGTGACCACCACCACTTCTTATTTATTGACTATTTCATTACCTGATATTTAGCATTTAGAGCAATAGTAAAAAAATACACTATCTGACTATTTTTCACATTAAGAACTTACATATTACATCTAACAGTAGTGAAGTGGATGATGAGAGCAATGCTGGCTCTAATGGTTATATGCCACTTGGCTATGTGCAATGATTTTCAGTGGTTTGAGAATTTCTTATTGATGTAATTTGGCAGTTATGTAATTATGTAGCCATCTTCCATTTTGTGATCTGATGTGGTATTCTCCATTTTCACATAATGCAAATTTGTGCATAATGACCTGGCCTTTAGAATAAAACCATGATGTTGTTAGGTGCCATCAAGTCCGTACTGACCCATAGTGACATTATGCACAACAGAACGAAACACCCGATCCTAGGTCAAGCTCACCACTGTTGCCATGCTTGAGTACATCGATGCTGCCACTTGGCTAATCCATCTCGTTGGGGGCCTTCCTCTTTTTCTCTGACCCTCCACCTTACCAAACATGATATACTTCTCCAGTGGCTGCTCCCTCCTGACAATTTGTCCAAAGTATGATAGATGAAGTTTGGCCATCTTGGCCTCCAAGGAGCACTCTGGCTGTACTTCTTCCAAAACAGATCTATTGGTTCTTTTGGCAGCCCATGGCATTTTCAGTATTCTCCTCCAACACCATAACTCAAAGGCATCAATTCTTCTAAGGTCTCCCTTATTTACTGCCCAACTTTCACATGCATATGAGGTTATTGAAAATACTATGTCTTGGGTCAGGTGCACTTTAGTCCTCAAGCTGACATCTTTGCTCTTCAACACTTTAAAAAGATTCTGTGCAGCAGATTTGTCTACTGCAATGCATCGTTTGATTTCTTGGCTGCTGCTTCCTTGAGTGTTGATAGTTGATCCAAGAAGAATTAAGTTCTTGACAACTTCAATCTTTTTTCCGTTGATAAGAATGTTGGTTATTGGTCCAGTGATGAGGATTTTTGTCTTCTTGACATTGAGATTTAATCCATATCAAAGGCTGTGCTCTTTGGTCTTCATTAGTAAATGTTTTAACTCCACTTTCAGCAAGCAAGACTATATCATCTGCATATCGCAGGTTGTTAATGAGTCTTCCTCCAATCCTGATGCCATGTGTTTCTTCACATAACCCAGCTTCTTGGATTATTTACATAGTATACAAGTTGAATAAGTATGGTAAAAGAATACAAACTTGTCGCTCACCTTTCTTAATTTTAAAACATTCAGTGTTTCCATGTTCTGTTCAAACAATGGCTTCTTGGTCCAGGTACAGATTCTTCATGAGCACAGTTAATTGTTCCGGAATACTCATACTTCACAATGTTGTCCATAGCTTGTCATGTTCCACACAATGGAAAGCCTTTGCGTAGTCAATAAAGCATTGGTAAACATCTTTCTGATATTCTCTGCTTTCAGCCAAGATCCATCGGACATCAGCAATGATATCTCTCATTCCACGGCCTCTTCTGAATCTGGCTTGAACCTCTGGAAGTTCTCTGTCAATGTATGATTGTAGCTGTTTCTGTATTACCTGTAGCAAAACTTTACTCACACGGGATATCAAAGAGATTGTCCTATGATTTCTGCATTCTGTTGGGTCACCTCTCTTTGGAATAGGCACAAATGTGGACCTCTTCCAATCAATCAGCCAGATAGTTGTCTTCCAAATTTGTTTGCACAGGTGAGTGAGTGCCTCCTGTGCCACCTCACTTTCTTGAAAGATTTCAATTTTATTCCATCAATTCCTGGTGCCTTGTTCTTTGCCAATTCCTTCGATGCCCCTTGGACTTCCTCCTTCAGGATCATTGGCTCTTTATCATATGCTACCTCTTGAAATGGTTGACCATGGACTATTTCCTTTTGATATAGTGACTCTGTGTATTCCTTCCATCTCCTCTTGATACTTCCTGCATCATTCAATAATTTGCCCTGTGAATCTTTCAATAACGAAAGTTCAGGCTTTTAAATTTTTTCTTCAGTTCCCCCAGCTTGAGAAATGCTGAGCATGTTCTTCCTTTTTGGTTTTCTGATTCCAGATCTTTGCAGATTTTGTTGTAATACTTGGCTTTATCTTCTCCAACTGATCTTTAAAATTTTCTGTTCAGCTCTTGGGCCTCCTCATTTATTCCATTTGCTTTAGCATCTCTACGCTGGACAGCAAATTTCAGTGTCTCTTCTGACATCCATTTTGACCTTTTCCTTTTTTCTTGTCTTCTCAATGACTTTTTGCTTTCTTCATGTATGATATTCTTAATGTCATCCCACAACTCTTCTGGTCTTCAGTCTTTAGTGTGTAATGTATCAAATCTGTTCTTCAAATGATCTCTAAATTCAGGTGAGATACATTCAAGGCCATATTTTAGCTTTTGTGGACTTGTTTTCATTATCTTCAGCTTCAATTTGAATTTGCATACAGATAATTGATGGTCTGTTTCGCAGTCTGCCCCTGGCCTTGTTTTTACTGATGATATGGAGCTTTTCCCTTGTCTCCTTTTTACAGATGTAGTCAATTTGATTTCTATGTATTCCATCTGGTGAAGTCCATGTGTATAGTCATCTGTTATACTGTCAAAAGAAGGTATTTGAAATGAACAAATCATTGGTTTTGCAGAATTCTATCATGTGTTCTCCGGCATCATTTCTATCACCAAGATCATATTTTGCAACTACTGATTCTGCCTCTTTGCTCCCAACCTTTGCATTCCAATCACCATCTTGATTGCATGTTTGATCAATTTCAGATTGAAGAAGTTGGTAGAATTCTTCTATTTCATCCTTACTGGCTTTAGTGGTTGGTGCATAAATTTGAATAATAGTGGTATTAACTAGGCTTCCCTGTAGGCACATGGATATTATGCTATCACAGATAGCATGACTGATCTAGATATGTTCTTTTTGATGATGAAAGCAACACCATTCCTCTTCAATTTGTCGTTCCCGGCATAGTAAACCATGTGATCGTCAGATTCAAAATGGCCACTACCAGTCCGTTTCAGCTCACTAATGCCAAAGATATTGATGTTTATTCATTCCATTTCATTTTTGACAACTTCCGTTTTTCCCATATTCATACTTCATACATTCCATGTTCCAATTTTCAATGGATGTTTACAGCTTTTTCTCTTCGTTTTTACTTGTGCCCATCAGCAAATGAAGATCCCATGGGCTTTTCTCCCACGGGCTTTACTCCATTCGCGTTATCAAGGTCAACTCTACTTTGGGGAGGCAGCTTTTCCTTTGTCACATTTTGAGTGCCTTCCAACCCAAGGGGCTCATTTTCCAGCACTATATCTGGCAGTGTTTCTCTACTGTTCATAAGGTTTTCAGTGACTTTGTCTTTGTCTGGAACCTCATCTGAAACCTGTCCACCATGGGTTACCCTGCTGGTATTTAAAATACTGGTGGCATAACTTTCAGAATCACAGAAACTCACAAGCCAACACAGTATGACAAACTGACAGATGAGTGATGGCCATTTGATTTTAAGTGAAAACTGTCACTTTAAATTTCAGGGAGATCTGTGCACATGTGTAGTAGAACCCTTCAGTGGAGGGATTGATGTGTCCATTCTCTCAGACATCCCCTCTAATCACCAGAATGGAGGTGTTCAGACAGCAAGAGCCCAATGAACAGATACCAATAAAAGAATGTCCACACCAGCAACTGATTGGGAGCTTCAATTAAAACCTTATTTTCCATGGATTAACTCACAGTGTTGCATTATGTGTAAATAAGCAAAACAGAATAATGAAACCTATGTACACATAATCCAGCACTGAAAGTTAATCCATGGAATACAAGGTTTTAATTGAAACTCCCAATTAGCTACTCAAACCCACCAGCTACTCTTCCAAAACTCTAGACAGGGTCACTATGTGACAGAACCAATTTATCAGCATATAATAACACCAAATATTTATGACACATACAAATCTGTTGTTGATATTAATTGCTGTCAAGTCAGTTCTGATTCATAATGACCCTGTGTAGGTTTTCTGAAGAGAGAGTAGTGGGCTTAAACCACCAAATTTGCAAATAGTAGCTCAGTGCTTATCCTATAGCACCACACCAGGACTCCCACATACAAATAGGTAGGCATAAATGGGACATTTTTCAAATAAAATTAGATGCATAAATATGAATCAATGTAAATCTACAAAGGGGATGATTGTCCTTAGTTGTTTTAATTACTTTCATTTTTTATTCAGAAACATGTTTCAAAACATACATATTCTTATGATTTTTTCAATGTGCCTTTCTGAAACTTTAATTTTCTAAACATAAGTAAATATTAGGCTCTCAATGAGTTAGTATTATAAAATAAGTAACATTTATTCTAGCGTGAAATACAAACATTAAATTTCTTTCTTTAGTCCAGGCTTCAACCTTTATGGAAGGAACCCTGGTTGTACTGCAGGATAAGAACTAGATTGTTAACTACAAGGTTGGCAGCTTAAACCCACCAGCCACTATGCAGAAGAAAGATGAGGCATTCTGCCCCAGTAAAGATTTATAGCCTAAAACCTTATACAGGATAACAATGAGTCAGAATAGACTTGATAAAAGTTTTTGAGTGTAGGCTTCTATTTATAGAACTTGCAGAGACTATAGAAATTTCAGAGACTATTTCAATTTTAATGTAATATTTTGTATATATCATTATTATA
>NW_006408529.1:22087214-22104097 GCF_000296735.1 Chrysochloris asiatica | reverse complement strand
TAGTTGATCCAAGAAGAATGAAGTCCTTGACAACTTCAATCTTTTCTCCATTGATAAGAATGTTGTTTATTGGTCCAGTGGTGAGGTTTTTGTTTTCTTGACATTGAGATGTAAATCAAAAGGTATAAGTCAGTTTATATGAAAAAAAAAATAAACAATTTAGAATTTTGGAGAGTAGGGTAGATAGGAGTTCTGAGAAGCAAGCTTCTATTGAAATATTAAGAAATTTCAGATGAAATAATTTGAGCAATGTTAATCACCTTTCAGCTCTAAAAATGAACTAAATCTCATGGCTCAGTTTCCAGCCAAGCAGTGTTGTTGTTGTTGTTGTTTTTATTAGGTACCCTCCCATAGAAACCCTACAATAGAACAAAACACTGCCTGGTCTTGAGCCATCCTCACCATTGTTATGTTTGGGCCCATTGTTGCTGCCACTGTGCCAATCCATCTCCTTGGAGTCCTCCTTTTTTCCATGACCTTCTACGTTTCCAAACATGATGTCATTATCCAGGGATTCATTCCTCCTGACAACACATCCAAACTACAGGGGAAACCAATCCTTACTTCTACGGAGCATCCTCAATTCTATGGACCATTCTTCCTGTACTTCTTCCAAGAGAAATTTATTTGTTTTTCTAGCATTCCATGGTACTTTCAGTATTCTTCTTCAACATCATAATTCAAATGATCTTTCTTCTATGGTCTTTTTCATTGTCCATCTTTCACACGCACATGGAGTGATTGAAAATACCATGACATATATCAGGCACACCTAAGTCCTCCAAGAGACACCTTTGCTTCTTAACACTAAAAGAAGTCTTTTTCAGAAGATTTGCCTAATACAAGACAGATCTTTCAAAAGAACAATAATATTAGGAAAGTATACACACCTCAAAATAATCACCATTTGAAATAAAAAGAAAAGCATTTATCTCAGGATAAAGTTGGGAAGGATTATGAAAGAAGAAATCGAAACAGAAAGCACAAGGAGGAAGTAGAGTAAGTTATGTTACATTGTGGGGACGGCAATCAATAATATGAAACAAAATGTACTTGAATTGTTGAATGGAAAAGTGATCTGCTTTATAAATATTTCCCCAAATCACAATAACAAGTAGAAAATTAAAAAAAAGAAGGTTGATATTAAATGTGGAGAATCATTTAACAGTAATCAAAAATTATAAAGATGCACATGTTTTGCTTCAGTGAGCTGACACATCTGTTTAAAGGTCTGCAGCTTTCTTTGTGTTTGCTGCTTTTGCTGTTACTGTGGCTGTAGCTGTCTTGACACATATGTACAAACTACCATATTTGAAAAATGACCTTATTTCAAACTGAATGGGCCTATACAATTTGAAGATTTAAGAAAAAATTTGATTTATTAGAAAACATCGCTATGGTTTTCTGTGATGGCAAAGAAAATTAAAACAAATATACACATGTCCATATATCTTGATTGTGGTGATAGCTTCCTGAAGATTATATATATATATATATATATATATATATATATATATATATATATGCGTGTGTGTGTGTCAAATTGTATAAAATTATACATTTGAAATTTATGTAGTTTATGGAATGTCAATTACATCACTATATGTAGAAGCTGTTTTTAAAAATAACGCAGGCACACTAAAGTCTATTTTAATATAAAACTGTCCTGAGGTCTGTCTTTTTTGGTGCCTTTAAAAATATGAGAAAAATTTTACCACTTACTCAATTATGCAAGCTGCTGGGTCAGTGTTATATTGAACTGATCAGTTTTATATTTAACTATATAATAAAAAGTTTTGCAATGGAATTACAACAAATAAAAGTTCTCACAATAACTTTAGTTTTTTGTTTTTTTTTAATATAATTGTCTTGTATAAAAGTTAGGAATTTTGAAGGCCTTACAATAAATTTGTATAAATTGAGATTGATTATAGACACTTTGTTTTTCTAAAACTAGGTTAACTCAAGTGCAAACTGACAACAATAAAACAATAATAGTATTTCATTTATGAAAGTACTTTCAAGTTTTTTTTAAATCTAGTGAAAATAATTGACAGAGGATATTCATTGTGAGAATTAAACAAGATTGTGTCTCTTACTTCATGACACTATTTCTTGAAATGACCAGCTTGATTCACGTTGGACTACACACAGCTCTTATTTAGTTTTTTGTTTGTTTGTTTGTTTTAGAGTAAGGAAAAATCAAGACCTTAAGGACTACGTTAATATTTTTTGCTGTTTTTTGAAAATTTTATTGTGATTGAGGTGAAAGTTTACACAACAAATTACATTCCCACTCAACACTTCATAAATTGTTCAGTGATGTTTTTTAAATCTCAGCAACTTGCTAGCACTATGATCATTTCAACCCATATGCCATATACACCCAGTTCCCCTGCCCTACCTTCTTATTTTTGCTTTGGGGTACATTCTGACCATTGGGGCTCAGATACCAGACTGTTTAAAGGAGCACATTTCTTACAGGTATTATTGTTTATAGGCCAGTTCGTTATTTAGTTGACAGGTGGTGTGAGGGAGTGGCTTCAGTTTCACATTAGAAGGGTGACTTAGTGCAATAACTTTGGGATCACTACAAACTCTATCAGATCAGTCAATATGGGCTTTTTTAAGAAATCAAGTTTTGTTCTTCATTTTTCTTCCATTCTAACAGTAACATTATATTGTGTCAGAAGGCACAGTAGTGGCACCCTTCTGGAAGTAGAAGATGCTGTTGTTCTCATGGGCCATTACTCCTGTGGACAGAGATGGATTACTCATTAATCAAGGTACACACAGGTTTCATTGTGCTTACTTCCTTATCTTTAGTTAACAATTTTCACCTGGATTTCACCATATCTTTGTGAAACCAAGTTGAAATTGTTCTCTACACATATTGCTGTTGCTGTTTTTGTTGGGTGCCATCAAGTCACAGCAGAAAGAAACATTGCACAGTCCTGCACCATCCTTACAATCATTGTTAAACTTGACTCTATTGCTGCTGCCACTACGTATAATTTCCTCAAAAGCCCAATTGTGTATTCTGGAATTCCCATTCTTTACAATTTTATCCATAGTTTGTTATGATCCATACAATCTATGCCTTTGAATAACCAATAAAGCAGAAATAAACATCATTTTTGTATTCTTTGTTTTCAGTCAAGATCCATGACATCAGCAATGTTACTCCTTGTTCTGTGTCCTCTTCTGAATCTGGATAGAATACCTAGCAATTTGCT
This sequence comes from Chrysochloris asiatica, assembly GCF_000296735.1. Classification (NCBI taxonomy): domain Eukaryota; kingdom Metazoa; phylum Chordata; class Mammalia; order Afrosoricida; family Chrysochloridae; genus Chrysochloris; species Chrysochloris asiatica. The sequence goes on along the minus strand of NW_006408529.1, from coordinate 22,100,861 downwards.
GTTGATATATGCCTATAATTGTTTATAATTATCTTCAACAAATTATTACTTGCATATGATATTAATGGTACACAACCACAAACATAATATTAAAGATATTATTCATACTTTCCACGTTCTGTTGGGTCACCATTCTTTGGAATAGGCACAGATATGAATCTCTCAATCCATTGGCCAGGTAGTTGCATTCAAAATTCCTTGACATACACTAGTGAACAATTTCAGCACTGTTTGTTGAAAGATTTCAATTTGTATTCATCGATTCCTGAAACCTCCAATGCAACTTGGATATTTTCCTTCAGTACCATTAATTGAACATAAATCAGTTATTTTTGGTACTGTGCATTGCTTCCATCTTATTTTGATATTTCCTGCATCAGTCAATATTTTCCCCATAGAATCCTTCAGTATATGCAACATAAGGCTAGAATTTTCTTTATCAATTCTTTCAAGAACAATGCTGAGCATATGCTTTCTTTTTGGTTTTCTAACTCAAGGTCCTTACACATTTTATTACAATACTTGACTTCGTCTTCTGAAGCTGCCTTTTGAAATTTTCTGATCCTCTCTTTGAGGTCCTCATTACTTTATTCGCTTTAGTAGCTTTTCACTGAAGAGCATATTTCAGACAATCGTTTTGGTCTTTTCTTTCTTTCCTGACTTTTTAATGATCTGTTGCTTTCTCCCTGTATGATGTTATCGATGCCATCTCACAACTTCTTGGTCTTCGGTCATTAGTCTCTTATGCATTACATCTCTTCTTGAGATGGTCTCTAAAGTTGTGGGATATGTTCAAGGTAATATTTTGGTTCTTGTGTACTTGTTTTAATTTTCTTCAGCTTCAACCTGAACTTGTATCTGAACACTTGATGGTCCCTTCCACACTTTGTCCATGGCTTTATTTTGACTGATGATATTGCGCTTTTTCACCATCTCTTCCCACAAATGTTGCCAATTTAATCTGTGTATTCCATCTATTTCATTTTATGTTGTTTAAAAAGGTATTTGCAAAAAATTAATCATTAGCCTTGCAAAACCCTATCATGTGATCTCCAACATAATTTCTAAGTACTGGATCACAAGGTCAGTTTGAACCACAAGGTCAGTGGTTCAAACTCAATAACTGCTCCTCAGAAATTCTATACATGGACTCTATGAGTTGGAACCGACTTGATGATTCTTAACAACAAACAACAACAATAATATATAGATACCAAAACTTTGCTTGCTGGAATAGAAGAAGTTTTTAAATACTTACTGATGAAGATCAAAGATCACAACCTTCTGTATGGGTTGCAACCTCGATGAAAATCCTCACAAATGGCCCAATAAATAGCATAATGATAAATGGAGAAAATGTTGAAACTGTCAATGACTTCATTTTGCTTAGGAGTGCAATGAATACCCATGGAAGCAGCAGTCAAGAAATTAACAGATGTATTGCATTATGTAAATGAGTTGCAAAATACCTCTTCAAAGTGTCAAAGAGCAAAGATAACAGTTTGAAGACTAAGGTGCACCTGATCCAAATCATAACATTTTCAGTCACCTCATATGAACATGAACGTTGGGCAACGATAAGGAAGACTGTTGAAGAATCAGTGCATTTGCATTATGGTGTTGGCTAAAAATATTGAAAGTACCATGAACTGTCAGAAGAACAAACAAATCTGTCTTGGAAGAACTACAGTCAGAACGCTCCTTAGAAGCAAAGATGGTGAAACATTGACTCTTATTCTTTGGACAGGTTGTTAGGTGGGACCATTCTTTGGAGAAGGACATCATGCTTAGAAAAGTGGAGGGTCAGAGAAAAAGAGGAAGACCCCCCAATGTAATGAACTGACAAGGTGGCAGTAACAATGGGTTCAAGCATAACAATTGTGAAGATAATGTAGGGTCCACCATTGTTTTGTCTTATCATGCACAGAGTCACTATGACTTGGAACAGATGTATGCTAAGCAAATAATCCAAGAAGCTGGGTTATATGAAGAAAAATATGGCATCAGGATTGGAGGAAGACTCATTAACAATCTGCGATATGCAGATAATACAACCTTGCTTGCTGAAAGTGAAGAGGACTTAAAACATTTACTGAGGAAGATCAAAGAGCATAGCCTTCAGTATGGATTACATCTCAATGTAAAGAAAACAAAAAATCTTCACCAATGGACTAATAACATTCTTATCAATGGAGAAAAGATTGAAGTTGTCAAGGACTTCATTCTTCTTGGATCAACTATCAACACTCAAGAAAACAGCAGTCAAGAAATCAAATGATGTATTGCATTAGGCAACTCTGCTGCACAAGACCTTTTTAAAGTGTTGAAGAACAAAGATGTCAGCTTGAGGACTAAGGTGTGCCTGACCCCAAGCCATGGTATTTTCAATAACCTCATATGCATGTGAAAGCTGGAATGTGAATAAGGAAGACTGTAGAAGCATTGATGCTTTTGCATTATGGTGTTGGAAGAGAATATTGAAAGTGTCATGGGCTGCCAAAAGAACCAATGGATCCGTTTTGGAAGAAGTGCAGCCAAAGTGCTCCTTGGAGGTAAAGGTGGCCAAACTTCGTCTCTCATACTTTGGACATATTGTCAGGAGGGACCAGTTGCTGGAGAAGGACATCATGTTTGGTAAGGTGGAGGGTCAGAGAAAAAGATGAAGACCCCCAATAAGATGGATTGGCTAACTGGCAGCATCGACAGACTCAAGCGTGGCAGAAGTAGTGAGATTGGCCCAGGATCAGGCAGTGTTTCATTCTGCTGTGCATAAGGTCTCTATAGGTTGGTACTGACTCAATGGCACTTAACAACAACAACAACAGCATACATACATTTTCACTTAGTTTCACATGCTTAACCCTACATCAAGTTTCAATTTAATGTGAAATTAACATGTTAGATAACCTTTTATAACCTAGATACTATTTTTAGTTCACTTTTTACAAGGCTTGTATATTAGTAATTTTGTTGCAGCAATGAGTAGAAATAGCTCTAATTTGTACTTAAAATCAAGTGAAAAAGAATTTGAAGATCTTCTGGACATGAAAACAGGAATGTTGCAAATCAAAATAATAAAGCTTGTTTTATCTATAAACTGAACATACTAATGGAGTCTTGCATGAGTTCAGGACACAAGTTATGTTCAGCTACTTCAATAACAATATTTCTAACAGGACCCTTCTTTTGATTGTTTAATAGAAATGATCTGAGTAACCACAGAATATCTGTCTCTCTTAGATTATGAAGACATGTTGGGAACTATATAACTTGAATTTCATGTTTCAGAAACACACCAACATTCACAGACAAGATTATCAAACCGTCTTCCAGAAACAAACGCAACAACGCTCTCTTAATAGTAAAAAAGGAAGAATGGCTAGCTCTATGTGCTTATCCTTCATGACCTTGGATAACATGGATTTAGAAATGACAAAATGAGGATCTACAACACCTTTATGGACTATCTGCTATTATTAAGGGTCTTTAGTAATGAACACAAAAGTTAGAATGTAAATTTTGCATGGTCTGAAAACTAATTAGCTCCTTAGATTTATAGTTGTCTGATAAAGAGGGTCAGGCATTGTACTAGTGAAAATTCAGGAATTATTTTATCAGAAGCATTTTGTGCATTAAATCTTCCTCTCTGCCGTTTGACATATTTTAGCTGTGATATATTAGCAGGCTAAGCTTTTCCTTTTAGTGCAAAAATCATCCTTAAAATCATGACTCACCTCACCAGACTTTTTATTTTTACATTGAAGAAGTCAATCTTTAGATACAACTAGTACTAAATTAATTTTTCTACTGGGATTAAAAATAAAGTTATTGAAAATGCTTTGAATAATTTAACAATGCACACCAATGGTACCCCTTAATTTTGACACTGTAAATCTTTATGACTTTTAATTAATGAAACATCTTCATGAGTCAAATACCCTTTTCGGAATGAGAAAAATTTAAAGGACATTAATAAGTTTTTTATTATATAATAAAATTGCTTGTAATGTACTCATCTCAACAATCCTATTTCTTACAGACTAGTGTACAGACAAATGATTGTGCATGAATAGTCATTATAATACATTTTAAAGAAAATCAAGCTTCTCTGCATTTTATTCTATAGCAAATCCTTTTCTGGAGGGCTTACTTTGTGATTTGGGCACAATTAGTCTTTAGTTGCCTAAAATGAGACCAATTGTCCCATTTTAGACAATTAAAGACTGAAAGATATTTGATTTTCTCTTTTATTGCTACAGAAGTATCAACATGTCAAAAATACATACGGTTAGATTATATAGCTTTATGTTAGAATTTGATACTAGTTTGGCATTTCCAGATTATCATCCTGATTAACTAGGATTTGAATCATTTTGTTGGAAAAGAATATTGAAAGTACCATGGATGTCCAGAAGAACAAGCAAATCTGTCTCAGAGGAAGTACAGCCAACATACTCCTTAGAAGCAAGAGTGGTAAAATATCACCTCTAGTACTTTGGACACGATGTCAGGGGGAATCAGTCCCTGGAAAAGAACATCATGCTTGTACAATGAAATGTGAGTTAAAGAGAGTATGAACCTCAGTGAGTTAGCCTTGCACAGTGGCAGTAACAATGGACTTTAATGTAACAACAATAACGAGGATGACACAGGATCAGGAAACGTTATATTCTGTTATGTATAGGATTACTATGAGTCAGAACCAACTCATCAGCACCTAACAATAGTAAGAACCTAATCAATACATAAGATTATAATAGGGCATTTACGTCCTGTCTTAATCCTATGATATGATTGAGAAGTATACTTTTGATATTATAAATTAAAACAGGAAAAAAGTAATAATATTATATGTTGTTGTTGTTGTTAAGTGCCGTCGAGTCGGTTCCGACCCATAGCGACCCGGTACAGGGTTTCCGAGGGTGTAAATCTTTACGGGAGTAGAAAGCCTCATCTTTCTCCCGCGGAGCAGCTGGTAGTTTCGAACCGCTGACCTTAAGGTTCACAGCCCGATTCGTAACCACTATGCTACCAGAGCTCCTTAATAATATTATATAAATATGAAAAATTTAAGGATCCTTGAAAGTTAGAAAATTATCAGAGTTAAATACTATGGAGAAATAAATCTCTAACACAAGTGATATGGTAGACTGTTTAAAGGCAGTGATGATGTGTGGATAGTCTAAGTCCAGAATTAATGGATGAAAGAAAAATGAAGAGCCCTGAGACATTTGTAATAATTATTGTTGTTGTTAAATGTTGTTTAGTCAGTTCTAACTCACAGCAAACGTATATAGGATTCCCGAGGAGTAGTTGGTGGGTTTGAGCTGCCAACCTTTTGGTTGGCTATCTAGTGCTTATCCTATAGGACCACAAAGCCTATGTTAAATTAAGAGAAAGTAGTGTTGGTAACACAATAATGTTGTGTTTGGCTGATAATGAAAAGGTTGACCATTCAGGCCCACCCAGTAGCCTATGACACAAAGACCTGGCAATCTTCTTCTATAAATATTAACATCTAGAAAATACTATGGAGCAGTTCTACTTTGTCACATAGGCTCATTATGTGTCAAGGTTGACTTGATAATGCCTAACAAAATAAGAGAAGGTGGGTCATTTGACATACATGGAACATTATACAACTAAACACTTCTAAGGACATTTGTGTTAAGCTACAAATAGTGATGTTCTTCCTCAGGTTGTGACACTAATATAGGGACTGGATCAGAGATTTGGAAGAACTCCACAGGTAAATTCAAATCCCCAGAAAGACCAGAACTTTCAGCTCTACCTACAGTTAGCAAACCAAATGCAAGGAAACATAGTAGGCAAATTCTCAAATTTCTGACACTGTAAAAATATCTACACCTTGAAAAGTGGGAGTTAAGTTCAACAGAACTAATACCCTATGAAACAAATTTAATAGGTATAATGAATAACTTCAGATATAGGTGGCAGCATATTTTCATATAAAAAGAATTTAAAAGATAAGTTAGAAAAAGTAAGTCTTCATTTAAAAAATTTCAACAGATGGAATAAATAGCAGACTAGACAATCTTGAAGAAAAAAGAATCAAGTATAATGATTAAACCTTAGCATGCTCTTAGACTGTTAAACCAAAAATGAATAAATAAGCAGATATATAAAAGGAGGTCTGGTAGCGTAGTAGTTGTGAATAGGGCTGCAAACTGCAAGGTCAGCAGTTTGAAACTACCAGCTGTTCCCCTGGAGAAAGATGAAGTTTCCTGCTCCTGTAATGATTTACACCTCAGAAACCCTGTTCAGGGTCGCTATGGGTTGAAACTGACTTGACGGCACTTAACAACAACAAATAAAAGGAAGGGGCATATATCTAGGTGTTTCATTAAGGGGCATGAAAGCTAAATTCAGAAACCCAACACTTTTTGTAATTAAAGTTTGTTGTTGTTGTTGTTGTTAGGTGCCATCGAGTAGGTACCAACTCATAGTGACCTTATGCACAGCAGAACGTAACACTGCCTGATCCTGGGCCAACCTCACAATTGTTGCCACACTTGAGCCCATTGATGCTGCCACTTGGCCAATCCATCTCGCTGGGGGTCTTCCTCTTTGTCTCTGACCCTCCACCTTACCAAAATGATATCCTTCTCCAGCGACTGGTCCCTCCTAACAATATGTCCGAAGTATGAGAGACAAAGTTTGGCCATCCTGGACTCTAAGGAGCACTCTGGCTGCACTTCCTCCAAAACAGATATGTTGGTTCTTTTGGCAGCCTGTGGCACTTTCAGTATTCTCCTCTAACACCATAACTCAAAAGCACCAATTCTATGGTCTTCTTTATTCATTGACCAGCTTTCGCATGCATATGAGGTTATTGAAAATACTATGGCTTGTGAAAAAATAGGATGTGGGAGGAAAGATAATATAAAAGAAATCATAGAAGAAAATGTGTCATCCATCCAAGTTGTTTGCTTTTCCCTTTTACTCCACATAAAATATCTTCTCCTTATACCACTGTGTGCATATTTTGAAAAGTCCAAACTCTATTTTGCATGGTTATTTAAAAGTCTTGTAAATTAAATAATAAAAAATAATTGTTGTTGCTACAAATTGCCAACATGTTGGTTCCAACTCATAGTGATCCTATGTAAAACAGAACAAAACACTGCCCAGTCCTGAATCAACTTCACAAAATTTATTATGCTTGAGTCCATTGTTGCAGCCTCCATGCCAATCTTTCTCCTTGAGGATTTTCCTTTTTTAAATGACCCTGTACTTTATCAAGCATGATGTCCTTCTCCAGGGCCTAGTCTCTTCTGATAATACGTCCATATTACATAAGGCTTAAGAAAAAACAATGTCAAAGCTGATATTTTATTAAGCATTAATATTTTCAACTACCTTCAGTAAACAATTTTCCCCTTGTCTCAAGGAATTCTATTTAGCAACATAGAGATTTTTATAAATCTTCTCCAAATATAATCACAAACTTATAATTTCAAGTAAATAAAATCATAAAAAAAGAAATAGACTGGTCAAGATTCTACCAAAAATATATTACCAAAGTGCTGAGAAGTCTCATTACCTAAGTGCAGAAAGATACAAAATATGGGACATCAAGACTTACATAGCGTGTTTTCTTCTCTATCATGTAATCTGATATCCTCATAATATGAGCAAATTATTTTTTCCCATGTTAGGCAAACCTCCTTTATGATTCTTCAACCAGTTTCAAATACACAAAAATAATAAACACATGATTTGTTTCTTTATGGCAATGATAAGTAATCTGAAGCATTTTCTCATTACTGAACTAATATCTAGTATTTCATGAACTCGCCTTTGCAGTCTCTCTCCGTCTCCCAACATAGCGGCCTCAGCAAAAAATAGAAGAATAAGAAGGGAAAGACTATCTTCCTGACAGACTTCCTGGCTGAGGATGGGGGGAAACGGTGGATGAAGCACCTACGTCTCCAAACCAGTCAGCTGGGCTGATGAAACAGATGACCTGGAAGTAGATGTTTCAACCAGTTGGCACAGTAATGATGATGACATGTATAGAGCACCTCCAATTGACCATTCTATACTGCCCACTGTTCCACGGGCTGCTGGGGAACCCAATATCATCAACCAGAGCCGTTTTCCCAAATCTCCAGCCTCCACTGCTTTTCTGGGGACTCTGCCCTATGATGTGACAGAAGACTCCATTAAGGAATCCTTTAGAAGATTAAATATGAGTGCAGTGCGTTTACCATGTGAACCCAGCAATCCAGAGAGATTAAAAGGCTTTGGTTATTCTGAGTTTGAAGACCTGGATTCTCTGCTCAGTGCCCTGAGCCTCAATGAAGAGTCTCTAGGTAACAGAATTCGAGTGGATTTTGCTGATCCAGCAGAGGATAAAGACAGGGATGATAGTTCTTTTGGCCGAGATAGAAATCGTGATACTGACAAAACAGATACAGACTGGAGGGCCTGTCCTACCACAGACATCTTTGATGACTACCCACCTAGATGAGGTGATGATAGTTTTGGAGACAAATATCGTGATACTTACGATTCAGACCGGTATTGTGATGGGTACCGTGATGGCCCCCACCGGGATCTGGTTTGATATGGGGGCCGGGATTGATATGATGACCGAGGCAACAGAGACTATGACAGAGGTTATGACTCCAGAGTAGGCAGTGGCAGAAGAGCATTTGGTAGTGGGTACCGAAGGGATGACGACTGCAGAGGAGACGGGGACCGCTATGAAGACCGATAAAACAGACGGGACAATCGGTCATGGGCTCCAGAGATGATTACTCTCGGGATGACTATAGGCGAGATGATAGAGGTTCCCCCTAAATACCCAACCTGAATCTAAAACCTCGGAGTGCTCCTAAGGAAGATGACTACTCTGCTAACACCTCCCTATCCAGTCGAGCGGCTTCTGTCTTTGGAGGGGCAAAGCCTGTTGTTGACACAGCTGCCGGAGAACAAGAAGTAGAAGAGCGGCTACAGGAGGAACAGGAGAAATTACAACGTCAGCTGGATGAGCTCGGGAAAGACACCTAACTAAGCTGGTGAAGTGAAGAAACTCAGGAACAGGAAAGGTCAAGGACAGGGAGTGAGTCATCGCAGACTGGGACCTCAGCCACATCTGGCAGAAATACACAAAGGAGAGAGAGTGAAAGTCTCCGGAAAAAGTCTGAGCCAACTTCACTACTGCTGCCACGCTTGAGTCCATCGATGCTGCCACTTGGCCAATCCATCTTGTTGGGGGATCTTCCTCTTTTTTCTGACCTTCCACCTTACCAAACATGATGTCCTTCTCCAGCGACTGGTCAGGAGTAAGTCTACAGGCCTTTGTGAAAGACTAGGACTGCTTGGTGACCAAAATAAACGGTAAAATCAAGAAGCTTTGTGGGGTGTTTCTTTTGTATCCAGTAGAAGGGAAACAGTATTATCTCCAGTAAACACATGAGTAGTTTTTTTTTTTTTTTTTTTCCTGGAGCAGGAATAACTTAGGGGTCATGGGAATTCCTGGGTCTTTTATGTGTCCTGGTTCTGCCCTTTCTAAACACTACCCTTCTCAAAAGTTCAAATGTATTCTTTGGAAACCTTGAAGCTTTAAAACCGTGTTGTTCACACTGCTGTATTGTTACCTTTAATTTCTATTTAAATCACAAACCTGGTCTTAGGCGTTTAACTCTCAGCCACTGGAAGCTGTCAAATGAGGAATCATTGCTTTTCTCAAACAAGTTCGCTCCTTGATGTCTTGACTATCTCTCTACCCACCAGCTTGCTTCTGTTTCTTTGACCCCTTTTATATCAGAAAACACCAGAATTAATGGTCTTGGGTAGTGAATGAGGGTAGATAAATTAGGACACTTAAATTGGGAATCTTTCTTAACAGGCTTGGCTTTAAAAAGAAAAGAAAAAAAATAAAAATTTCCTTCTCTCCACTGATATCCCACACCAATGTTTTGATTTATAATGTGGCCCAGACAAATGTGTGTGTTTGTGTTTGTGTGTGTTTTGGTTTTATTTCAGTGTTTGTTTTGTGTTTTGTTTTTGTTATTTATTGACTTCCCTTGAGAGAATAAATGATGAAAGAACTATTTAACAAGTCCTGATTTCTCTTGCAACACAATAACTTCACTTACCTGATTTTCAATGCACTTTGTAGGGGTCAACTTAATAGATGGTACCCTCCCCCTGGTCCTTGAGAGAAATGACACCTTGGTCTCTAAGAAGATCTCTAAGCCCTTCTCCCATCAGTCCTAGATTCAGCCTGGCTGGCAAATCATGGGTGTTGGTTTGTTAGCTGAAGCAGTGAACATAATGAATCATTTACTTAGTGAACATGAAAGCGCCATCAAGTGAATTCAATTTAACTGACATGAATTGGCTAGAACTAGGAAGTGGGCTTAAAAGTGTTTTCGTTTGTTTTAACCCACTTGCTGTAGATAATGATAAGGTAGGGTTTGTCCTTTTCATGTCTACTCTCCTAAATAGTTGTATCCAAAAGAGCTATTATTTTCCTAGTCTCTTACTCTGCCCTCCTGTTTAAGCAGAAATAAAGATTGATTGATACCCAGCTCCTGAATACCTATAAAATTTGTACAAAAATATCTTCTATGAAAATTATTTGTAATCTGTAGACTTAATTACCTGGGTGATAATCTTGAGATGTAAAATCTCATTCCTTTGGGTTGTGGGTTTTCTTGTTTTTGTTTTCTCCAAATAAATCTGAGCTTTAAAGTTCAAATATATATATATATATATGTCATGAACTCTATTACAAGTTCTCTATATAGTAAAAGAAACCCATTTCTGCTCTTTTGTTTGTAAGGACTAGAAATGTCATTTCAAGTATGTACACTAATGTATACAGCACAATCAAGATTTGTTAAAATTACTCCATTGAGCAACATTGAACCAAATTTATGAACTGTAAAACTGCTATATAGGTCACCTGAGATGCAAAAGTTTAATTTGGAATATCATGTTATAGTACAAAGCTGTTACAGTCAATGCTTGTGAAAATAAATGGGTTAAGGATATTTGTTTTAGTCTGTGAAGTTCATGCAATTCAACAAAAATAATTTCCCAAAAACTATTTTATGTAATCTTGGTTTATTTAAGGTTTGCTTATCAATTTATAATCATCTTGTGTGAAATGGCAAAAAAAAAAAAAGACATAAAAATTTTGAACTTACTTTCAAAATTTATTGGTGGATAGAGCAAATTGTATATCATTACTTATCCAAATATCAATATTTACTATTTTATATTATTACCCATTCTTCTTTTTCTGACACCAAGAAGTGGAAGAATAAGAAGTTTTCCAAAGATATAAAGTAAATGAAAAGAAATTAAATATTTGTATCTTTTGCATTTTAGAAAGTTTTAGTGAACCAGATTATGGTTATAAAGATAGATCAATTTATGATAGTATAATTATTTAAACATGTATATATAAAATTATTTTTAAAGTGTAACAAGTAAAAAGTAAGGAAAAATCAATTATATAAAGTTATGATTATATAGTGAGATAAATATATTATAAAATTCATATGTAATAAATAGATAAGTTAATATAAATACAAATCAGAACCTGAAGAATTTTCAACACTGTTTCCTAGAACAGATTCTCATAATGATGATGCAGTACTCTAGGATAAGCACTGATTGTTAACCACAGGTCAGCAGTTTAAACCTACAAGTGACTCCTCTGAAAACTTATACAGAATCAATGTGAGTTGGAATTGACTCCACAGCACTTAACAGCAACAGCAATGAAACAAATGAATAATATGAAAGAAAAATTAGAAAAATCTAATTTTTCTAATAGTGTACTCCTGGTGTGTCACTGTATGATAGTTACTGGACTGCTAACCACAAGTTACATGGTTAAAAACCACCAGCTGCTCCTCAGAAACTCTATACTGGGTTGCTGGTTGAAATGGATTCAGGGCAGAATAGGAACTGATTCAGGATATTTAACAACATCAACAACAAATTGTTGTTGTTATGTGCTGTGGAGTCGGTTCCGACTCATAGTGACCCTGTGCAGGATTTCCGAGGCTGTAAATCTTTACCGGAGCAGAAAGCCTCATCTTTCTCCCGCAGAACAGCTGGTAGTTTCGAACTGCTGATCTTGTGGTTCACAGCCCGATTCGTAACCACTACACTACCAGAGCTCCTTCAACAACAAATAGTCATAGTAAAAGACTTCAAATCACTATTTTCAATTACGTGAAAAATATCCAAAAATAAGGCACCAAAAGACATTGAGAATTTAAATGAAACCATAAGCCAACTGAACCTAATATACAGAGCACTTCACCCATCATCAGAACAACACACATTCTTCTCCAACACACATGAATCGTTTTCTAGACTAGACAATATGCTAGTATACAAAAGAAATCCCAGCAAATTAATAAGTATTGGAATCACACAAAGCATCTTTTCTGACAATAATGGTATGAAAATAAAAAATCAACAACAAGAAAGATAAATACAGGAAAACTAAATAATACACTGTTAAAAACTATTGGGAGGCCATTTTTGAGGAGATCTCTTGATCTCAAGCCCCAATTCCAGGGGACACTGGTGCTTTCAGGCTGCTAAACTAGGGGGTAGGGAAAGGCAGTGGGTGTCTGCTGTATTGACACTGGGAGAAGTCAATCTCTGGTTTCATTCACCCAAGAATTTTAGAACAGCATCTTCATCCAAACTTCCCTTTTGAGACTTGAGGGTCACTTTGCAACAACCTCAGAGAGGCGAGGCTTGATGACAGCTAGGGTGGAGGTGCAGTGAAGTTTGCCTTCAGCCATACCACAGATACCAGACAAAGCAGATCCAGGGCAGAGCTCCAAAACTTGGACCCACAGAGCTAAAAACTATTTTTACAGTTTGAAGGTTTATAGCTAGTGGAACTTGAAGCTGAAGTAAGAAATCACATACTTTTGTATCTGCTGGGCTCAGAGGCCCTGAACGGACATCTTGGTTGAGACCAAAAGGCAAGACTAAGCGAGGGAACAGAAATACCACGGAAATATGCTGCAGGAACCTTGGAGCAGAGGTTTTGCTTTGTTCTGATTTTCTTCTTTTTTGGTATCTGGTCATTGGTTACCCCCCACTGTTTGCGCACCTCCATTCTGGTGACTAGAGAAGATGCCTGAGAGAGTGGACATTCCCCACCCTCACCCCTGGTGAATTCTTCTGCCATGTATGTTCATGGATACTCAGCCCAAGAGCAGACCTTGAACATTGTTTTGTTTCATTTTTAATATGGAAAGGGCAGGACAGAACTGTAGCGAGGGAAAGAGAGTTTAAAAAAAAAGGCTGAAAATTACATTAAAGCCTAAGGCATAGCATAACAATTAACAAAGCCATCTTGAAATATCTAAGGCAACTTTGAAAGCAAGAAGCTGAAGACAGGACATTAAAGTCATAATCATAGTAGGCTACAGATTTTTTTTTTTTCTTCTTCTCTCCCTGCAGTATTCAGTCTAATTTTGTTTTCTTGTTGGTTTTTTTCCTCATTTTTAAAAATGGTGATGGTTTGCTGTTTTATGCTTCCACTTTACATTTGAAGGACTCTTTCTCTCCATATATTACCCAAGAAAAGTCAGCAACTGCTGCCATATAGTCAAGCTATAATCACACTCTATA
>NW_006408529.1:22085275-22086469 GCF_000296735.1 Chrysochloris asiatica | reverse complement strand
CTGGAAGAAAATTTCTCTAACATCTAACATTGATAAACAATCAAAAAGCTCAACGAACCCCAGGAAGGATAGACCCCAAAAGAAAATCACTGAGACATATCATAATCAAGATCATCAAAATCAAAGATAAGGAGACACTCATGAATGCAGCCAAGGAAAACAGAAGTGTTGCATTCAAAGGCAAGCAATTCAGATTAAGTTTGAATCGCTCAGCAGAAACCATGTAAGCAAGAAGGCAATGGGGAGATATATAAAACCCTGAAGAAAAAAAATCCTGCCAATCAAGAATGCTTTATCCAGCAAAGGTATCAATCAAATAGGATGGTATGATCAAAACATTCCAGGATAAACAGAAGCTAAGGGATTTTGCCTAAGCCAACCCTGCGCTACAAAACATCCTAAAGGGAGTTCTGTGGACTGGGAACCAACAAGAATGGACAACAACCAGAGATTGACATAGGTGGCAGCACCTCCCAGAGTTAAATTGACAGAAGGAAGAGTCGAGAAGAGAACAAAACTATAAGAAAAAACTCAGAGAATCTGTGAGGCCAGACTAGGATCAAAACAATTACAATGTAAAAGAAGGTAAACATGTAGGAACATCCAGATGGTGAGAAGGTCAGGTAGATTACAGGATAAAATATACTGCACTAAATGGAGAGAAAAGTTAATGGAGCATAAAGCAAATGCAAAGAAAATTAACACTTCACAACATACTAAGTAAATGAAAATCCAAGAAGAACATGGAAACATTAAAACTATGAGGAAACTCACAAAAAAGAACACAAAATGCATGAATTCAACAAAGGAAAACACAGAACAAAGAAAGGGACAATACCACACACAAAAAAATGACACAACAGTAGCAATTAATCCATACCTATTGCTAATCACACTGAATGTAAACTGATTAAGTGCACCCGTTAAGAGATGGAGAGTGGCAGAATGGATAAGAAAACATGATCCTTCAATATGCTGTCTGCAAGAGACACATCTCACACACAGAGACAAACACAGATTAAAAGTCAAAGGATGGATAAAAATATACTAAGCTAATTACAATAAAAAACGAACAGGCATGGCAGTACTAATCTCTGATAAAATAAATTTTAAGGCAAAACCCAGCATATTCGATAAAGATGGACATTATTTCATCATTATAGAGACAATTGAACAAGATGACATAACCATAAT
>NW_006408529.1:22082594-22083087 GCF_000296735.1 Chrysochloris asiatica | reverse complement strand
TCACTCCCTGACTTCAAAATTTACTACATGGATACAGTGTTCAAAACAGCTTGGTACTGGTACAATAAAAGATACATAGATCAATGGAACAGAATCGGGAATCCAGAAATTAACCCATCTACACACATCCAACTAATTTTTGACAAAATGCCTAAATATATCACATGGGGAGGTGATAGTCTCTTCAACAGATGGTGTTGGCAGAACTGGAAAGTGATATGCAAAAGATTGAAACAAGACCTTCACCTCACACTTTATACAAAAACCAACTCAACTTGGATTAAAGTCCTAAATATGAATTCCAGAATTATGAAGGCCAAAAATGAAAAAATAAGGACAAATATGAGGGTACTAATTCAGGGAATACATTGACTACCAAATATTTTGAAAACTACACAAACAAAAGTAGGCAAAATAGATGATTGGGACATATTACAATTTTTTAAATTATGTGCACCAATAGACTTCACCAGAAGAGAAAAAAGGGAACGCA
>NW_006408529.1:22071703-22072274 GCF_000296735.1 Chrysochloris asiatica | reverse complement strand
TCTGAAGTATGAGAGAGGAAGTCTTGCCATCCTGGCTTCCAACGAATATTCTGGCTGTACTTCTTCCAATATAGATGTGTTTTTTGGCAGTCCATTGTACATTCAATATTCTTCTCCAGCACCATAGATCAAATGCATCAATTCTACTATGGTATTCCTTATTCACTTTTTTTTATAGACTTTTTTTTTAATTTCCTTTTTTTTTTTCTTAAATGATTTATTATGAATTATGTGACAGTTTACATGGGAGAACATTAGTTTTACAGTCATTCTATCGTATTATCATCTCATTGCCATGGTTACAATCCCCTCCATGCAATCCTTCCCCGTGCCCCCCAGGTCTTTCACATGTATATGAGTTTATTGATAATACCATGACTTGAATCAGGCACACCTTAATCAAATTGACAGCTTTGCTCTTGAACACTTAAAGAGTTCCCATGAAGCATATTCCCCTAATGAAATGCATTGCTTGATTTTTTTAAGTGCTGTTTCCATGCAGGTTGATGGCTGATTAAAGCAAAATGAAGCCTTTGGCAACTTCAATCCTTTTTCCCATTTATATAGATGT
>NW_006408529.1:22067832-22069618 GCF_000296735.1 Chrysochloris asiatica | reverse complement strand
TCACTTTTGATAACTTCAAATTTTCCTGGATTCATAATTTGCACATTCCATGTTCTGATTATTAATGGATGTTTAGCGATGTTTCTCTTCATTTTGAGTTGTGGCCCATTAACAAATGAAGGTTTAGAAGGCTTTACTTCATTTGCATCATCACAGCCAACTCTACTTTCAGGAGGCAGCCCATCCCCAGTTGTATGTATGTTGAGTGCCTTCCAACCTGAGGGGGTCATCTTCTGGTACTATATCTGACAATATTCTGTTGCTCTTCATCATACATCAATATTCAATATTCTTGTGTGCACTATGTTCCACTGTTGTTCAGTGACTAAATTTTCTGAAGTAGTGCGTCTTTCCTTCTTCCTCATCTGTCTTTGTCTAGAAGCTCAGCTGAAACCTGTCCACTGTGGGTGACCCTTTTGGCATCCAAAATACCTATGGCATTGTTTCTAGCATCATAGCAATACACAAGCCACCCAGTATAAAATACTGATGGATGAGTGGTGGAACAATTGCATACAAATCCACTATCTTAAAACAAAACAAAATAAAACTAATTGTCATAGAGTTGATTCTGATTTATGGCAACTCTATCTGTGACAGAATAGAACCTCACCAAAGGTTTGATTTTGCTTTGTTCTGTTTTTACTGTAACTTTATAGAAGCAGATTTCCAGGCATTTTTCCCCTGGTGTTGATTGGTTAGTGAATTAAGACTGCATACCTTTTAAGATAATAATGAAGTATCAACTGTTTGAACCACCTTAAGATATTCATTCACACTATCATTTAAATGTGCCTTTAGGTAAAACATGTTTTCAAGTGGTATGGCTATAAATAAATAACCCATGTAAATCCTATAATTCTACAGACTATTTGAAAAAAAAAAATTTGTCAAATAGGATACATTGTTGTTGTTGGTAAGTACTTTTGAGTCAGTTCTGACTCATAGTGACACTGTATAGGGATTCCAAGGAGCAGCTGGTGGGTTTGCACTGCTGAACTTGTGCTTTGCCATTCAGTGCTTATCCTACTGTGTCATACCAGGTTTGTTGTTGCAGTTGTTAGGTGTCATTGAGTTGGTGCTGACTCATAGCAACCCTATGCTCAACAGAACAAAATACTACCTGGTCCTGGGCCAATCTCATAATTCATGTTACACCTGAGCCCATTGTTGTTGCCGCCACTGTGCCATTCCATTTCACTGGAAGTCTTCTTCTTTTTCTCTGACCCTCCACTTTACCAAACATGGTATGTTTCTCAGAAAGACAAAATCTGGACTTCCTGGCTTCCAATGGACACTCTGGCTATCCTTCTTCCAACACAGATCTACTTGTATTTTTGACAGTCCATGGTACTTTCAATATTCTCTTCCATCACCATAGCTCAAATGCATCAATTCTTCTATGGTCTTCCTTATTCACAAACTTTTCAATGCATATGAGGTTACTGAAAATATCATGGCTTGGGTTAGGTACTCCTTAGTTCTCAAACTGATATTTTTGCTCTTCAACACTTCAAAGAGGTATTATGCAGCAGATTTGCCCAATGAAATATGGTATTTGATTTCTTGACTGATGTTTCTATGAATGTTGATGATTGATACAAGCAAAATGAAGTCATTGACAACTTCAATCTATTATCCCTTAATATGAATGTTGTTTAATGGTCCAGTGGTTAGGATTTTTGTTTTCTTTACATTGTGATGCAACCCATATCAAAGGCTGTGTTCTTTGCTCTTCATCTGTAAGTATTTTAAGTTCTCTTCACTTTCAGCAAGCAAATATTTT
>NW_006408529.1:22065708-22066955 GCF_000296735.1 Chrysochloris asiatica | reverse complement strand
GCAGTGAGAAAACAATACTGAGAGTAGTTTTATAGCTTTCTAAAGGGTTAAATCAAGTGATTCTATGTAAAGCACGATTATAGTAAAGTATAGTATAGTAAAGTACAGTAAAGTCTATAGTATAGACTTTACAAAAGTAGGTATTTTCATGTTCACACAAATGTAAACATTGACTCTTACATAAACCAAAAAGATAAGATTAGGTAACATTGGGATTTAAAAAGAGAAGTTATGGAGCAGCATTAATGAATGATTTTGAAACAAATACTCAAAAATAAATCAATAGTTAAATGTTTAATTTGCAAATAATAAACATCATAAATTTTTGAAATATAGAATTGCCATCACTTGAATATTAAAAAATAAGTAACTATTTTAAATTGCAGAAAATATAATGGAATACAGTTCAGAAAAGTTAATGGCTTTGCTAAAAGTAATAATGGCTGATTAATTTTTCCATGTGTATAAGAGCCAACAAATTTTACTTTTCCTCTTGAATCACTACTCAATGATACAACTGACTTTGAGAGAAAATCATTCTATGAAAATTTTCATCTGGTCAGTTCTTTGTTAATGATGACAGAACATATGGTCATAAACCAAATGCAGCAATCCATGCTTTGCAAAATGCTTTCCTCTATCCTTTAGGTCCTAGTTATCAAGGACATAACAATGGATGCCTATCGAAGTCTAATAATTTCATCCAATTAACTCATCCCTATTCTTATTAATCAAAGAAGATACTTTTAAGTTTTTCTTTGGAATTCAACAGGTATTCACTGAGAATTAATAGGTAGGTCTTTTTTCCTAAATGTTTGACTACTACATACAACTGCATCTGGCTTTTATTTAATTGTAATAATTTAAACGTAATCTATAAAATAACTACTGATTTAAATAAAGCATGGACACATTCATTTATCAATATTTGAAAATGCATTTCAATAAGAATAAATTTCATACACAATACATCTAATGTTCATTATACTGTCAACAATGATATGCTATAAATTTAAGTTACTTTAACATTTATAAAGAAAGAATACAATTATAAAGGATTAGTCACTAAAAAACTTAAATCACTGAAACATTGTCTGATATAGTGTTTTAAGATGAGGTGATCACATTGAAAGGCACTCAAAAAACAACTGAGAAAGAACTGCCTCCTCAAAATAGAGTCAAACTTAGCAAAACTTTTGGGACTTTCTTTGGCAATTGGGGCATGAAGAAACAGCTTGAAATATTCA
>NW_006408529.1:22059309-22064517 GCF_000296735.1 Chrysochloris asiatica | reverse complement strand
ATCAGCAGAACAAACATTTTTTTCTTGGACAAAATACAGTCAGAATGCTCATAAGAAGAAAGCATGGTGAAACTTTATCTCTTATGCTATGGACATGTCAGAAGGGATCATTCCCTAAGAAATGACATCATACTTGGAAAAGGAGATGGTCAGAGAACAAGAAGAAGACTCTCAAACAAGTTGGATTGACACAATGGCTGCAGCAATAGCCATAACATAATGACTGATGATGGTGCATGACTAGGCAATGTTTCAGTCTGTTGTACATAGGATCATTATGAGTTGTAACCAACTTGTCCACACCTAACAGCAAACACAGAAGAATAAATGGTAGTAAGGAGAATTTGAAGATGCTATACTCTCTCCTTAAGCTATTTACTCTTTATTTTAAAATGATGCAATCAGAAAAAAACGATGCTTCACTAACTGCATCTTCTTTTTTTGTGTACTCAAGCCTTAAAAATAATTTGTGTTGATATTTTGCCTTGACTCTTTTCTCTTTACATTAAAAAAACATGCTTGACAGATATAGTAGAGTAAGAAGGGCAACAAATGTATCCTGATATTTATCCATCCCATCTTGTGTCTTTGAACAAAAGTATTAATTTCTGTTCTTCTAATCACATTCCCAAGATCATATATGTCAACACATGGAAATGCACAACACTTTGATGGGTATCCCATTAGTTCATCAAACAGCCAGATTCTAAGTGTTATTATAAGCTATCTTCATATACTTTATTATAATTGGTTATATTATAGGATCTTCCTAGAGTATCTTTGCATTTCTCCATTCTCAGCTATAGGAAGTTTGGCCCTCAACAGAGGTTTTTCCTACTTTAATGTTTCATGAGGAAGAAAACTCATGCAGAACCTGTACATAGGCTAAAAGGCAGTTCCTTCAAACAGAACAAAGGGATATAATTATCAGTCAATTAAACTCAGAAAAAGTGTGCTTCAGAGTTTTATTTTTCATCATACTGATTTAGTCTGTATACTGAGCAAATAATACAAAGAGCAGGACTATAGAAAGATCAATGTGGCATTAGGATTGGAAGATGGCTGAGATATGCAGATGACACAACCTTGCTTGTGGAAAAGTAAAGAAGAATTGAAGCATTTACTGATGGTGATCAAAGACTACAACCTTCAGTGTGGATTACACATTAACGTAAAGACCACAAAAATCCTCACAACTGAACCAATAAAAATCACAATAAACAGAAAAATTATTAAAGTTGCCACAATTTCACTTTACTTAGATCCACAAAAAACAGTTATAGAAGCATCAGTGAAGAAATCAAAGGACATATTACAGTGGGAAATTCTACTGCAAAATGTATCTTTAAATTATTAAAGAGCAAAGATGTCACTTTGAGGACTAAGGTGTGCCTTAGTGAAGCCATAGTATCTTTAATTGCCTTATATGCATGCAAAATCTAGGCAATGAATAATGAAAATGAAAAAGAACTGATGCCTTTGAATTATGTTATTGGCAAATAATATTAAATATACCTTAAATTGCCAGAAGAACAAACAAGTATGTCTTGGAAAAAGTATAGCCAGAATGCCCCTTAGAAAAGACTCCATCTTATGGATCTTAGATAAGGTATCCCTAGCAAAGGCCATCATGCTTGACAAATTAGACAGTCAGAGGAAAAGAGGAGGCTCCTTAATGATGCGGTTTGACATATAGCTTCAACAATGGTGTCAAACAGCAATGATTGTGAGGATGTTACAGGACTGTGCAGGCTTTCATTCTGTTGTACATGGGGTTACTATGAGTTGAAATCTACTTGACAGCACTAGCAATACCAGTGTTCTGTGTAAGATTATGAACTCTACATAAGTTAGAGCTGAATCTGTAAATTAAGAATGAGAAAGAGAATCTGGGCAGTTTTTTTTTTAACAAAACAAGTAATCTGAGAATCACAACTCTGTGGGCCCCTTCCATAAAGATTAATAGATAACTCACTATTGCACTTTGCTTATGTATTATCCCAGAGTCATGATATGGCATTACAAGTAATAGACTGCTAAACACAGTGTTGATGGTTCAAAACCACCAGCCACTCCTTGGAAACCCTACACAGGGTTGCTATGAGTTGAAATAGACTCTACAGCAATTCAAAATATGTATTATTATCTCAATTACAATTTTATAAACTATATCAAAAACATAACAATTAAGACTATTCTATCCTATACTTTACTACCTGAAATATTGGTACTATATGTATGTGTCCTGAAGGCTTTACTTTATTTGCATCATCACAGTCAACTCTACTTTTAGAAAGCAGCTTTTCCCCAGTCGTATTTATAATGCCTTCTAACCTGAAAGACTCATCTTCTGGCACTATATCTGACAATATACTGTTGCTCTTCATCATGTTTTAATATTCAGTATTCTGGTGCTGACCTTGTTCCACTGCTAGTCACAAGGTTTTCAATAACTAAATATTTGGGAGTAGTGTGTCTCTCCTTCTTCCAAATCTGGCTTCATCTGGAAGCTCAGCTGAAGCCTGTCCACTTTGGTTGAACTTGCTGGTATTTAAAACAGCTGAGGCATAGATTCCAGACTCACAGCTATACACAAGCCACCACACTATGACAAACTAACAAATGAGTGGTGGAGTCAAGAGATAAGACAGTTAAAGAACGAATAAGAAAACAGGATTATCCAATATGCTGCCTACAAGAGACATATCAAAAACATGGAGAGAGCCTAAATTCCCATTAACAGAAAACTGTTGAAACAAACCTTGGTACCTACACACCTGGGAATACTGTGCAAAGCTGAAGAATAACAATGATTCTGCAAAGTGCCTGACAACAAGAATGAACCTGGAGGAAATTAATCAATCATAAATGACAAATATTATATGACACCATTTTTTTAAAAGGTTAAGAAAAGGTTGTCTTGATATAAAGAATATTCTATGATGATTATGAGGTGGATTGGGAAGACAATTATTCACGTGCGTGTGGGGGGTAAATACAGGTTAACATGGGAGACAAGGTAGGCAATATACAACAAGAGGCAGATTGATAGAGAAAAGATGAAGGTAGTTAGCAACACAGGGAGAAAATGCAAAAGTTAAAGTGAATAGAGGTAAATACTGTTAACTGATGGTACCTGAGGGGATTATAATCAATGTAATGCAGTAAAGTGTATGTTTTGTTGAATGTAAAACTGCTGATTTGCTCTGTAAACCCTCATTCAATTCACAACAAAAAGTAAAAAAAACTAAAACTAAAACACTATGCATAAATTTAAAACTGAATTCTAAAAAATAGTCAAGCAATCCAATGAAGGTAGAACAAAAATAAATAGAGGAATAATCAGAAACAATAAGCCAAAACCAAAAACTGTTATTATTGTTGTCAAGTATTTTAGAGTCAGTTCTAATAGCAACCCTGGATAGGGTTTATGAGAAGCAACTGGCTTGAACCACCCACCTGGCAGTTCAAACGGACGTTGTGGCTTAAGCCTTTAAAAATTATATTAAATTTAAAAGAACTATATATTGCTGTTGCTGTTAGGTACTGCCCAGTCAGTATTGACTCATCGTAACTTTATGTTCAACAAAATGAAGCATCACCAAGTCCTCTGCTATTCTCACAATTGTCATTATGTTTGAGTCCATTGTTGAAGCTATTGGGTTGCAGTAAATCCACTTTGCTTTCAGCAAGCAAAGTTGTGTCATCTGCAAATCCCAGATTGTTAATGAACCTTCCTCCAATATTGATGACATGCTCTTCCTCATACAGTCCAGCTTCTCAGATTATTTGTTTACTATAGAGTCATACTGTGGTGGCTTGTGAGTTGCTGTCATTCTAAAAGATTTGCTGCTGGTATTTTAAATATCAGCAGGGTCACCCATGGTGGACAGGTTTCAGATGAGCTTCCATACAAAGACAGACTAGGAAGAAAAAGGGACGAACTACTTCCGAATATTTAGTCACTGAAAACCTTATGAATAGCAGAGAAACACTGTCAGCTATAGTGCCGGAAAATGAGTCTCTCATGTTGGAAGACACTCAAAATGCGACTGGGAAAGAGCTGCCTCCTCAAATTAGAGTTGACCATGATAACGTGAATGGAGTAAAGCCAGTGGGAGAAGAGCCTGCAGGACCTTCATTTGCTGATGGGGCACAAGTCAAAAGGAAGAGAAACAACTGTAAACATCCATTGAAAATCAGAACATGGAATGTACTAAGTATGAATCTGGGAAAATTGGAAATTGTCAAAAATGAAATGAAATGTATAAACATCAATATCTTAGGCATTAGTGAGCTGAAATGGACTGGTATTGGTCATTTTGAATCTGACAAACACATGGTTTACTATTCCAGGAATGACAAATTGAAGAAGAATGGTGTTGCATTCATTGTCAAAAAGAACATATCCAGATCAGTCATGAGGTACAACACTGTCTGTGATAAGATAATATACATGCACCTACAGAGAAGACCACTTAATATCACTCTGATTCAAATTTACACACAAACCGCTAAAGCCAGTGAGGAAGAAATAGAAGAATTCTATCAACTTCTTCAATCTGAAATTGAACAAACATGCAGTCAAGATATATTGATCATTACTGGTGATTGGAATGCAAAGACTGGGAGCAAAGAGGAAGGATCAGTGGTAGGGAAATATGACCTTGGTGATAGAAATGATGCTGGAGATGGCATGATAGAATTCTGCAAAACCAGTGATTTGTTCATTTCAAATACCTTTTTTAGACAGCATAAGAGATGACTATACACATGGGCCTCACCAGATGGAATAAATATAAGTCAAATTGTCTACATCTGCGGAAAGAGAAGATGGAAAAATTTTGTATCATCAGTGAAAACAAGGCCGGGGCAGACTGTGGAACAGACCACCAATTACTCATATGCAAATACGTACTGAAGCTGAAGAAAATGAAAACAAGTCCACAAGAGCCAAAATATGACCTTGAATACATCACACCTGAATTTAGAGATCACCTGAAGAACAGATGTGATACATTAAACACTAGAGACTGAAGACCAGAAGAGTTGTGGGATGACATCAAGAACAGCATCATACATGAAGAAAGCAAAAAGGCATTGAGGAGACAAGAAAGAACAAAAATATCAAAATGGATATAAGAAGAGAAACTGAAATTTGCTCTCCACCTTAGAGATGCTAAAGCAAATGGAAGAAATGAGGAGGTC
>NW_006408529.1:22056555-22057650 GCF_000296735.1 Chrysochloris asiatica | reverse complement strand
AGTAGTGAGGTTGGCCCAGGTTCTGGCAGTGTTTCGTTCTGCTGTGCATAAGGTTGTTATATGTCGGTACCAAGTCGATGACACCTAACAACAACAACAATGGCATAAATGCCTGTTTCAAGACAAATGAAATTAAGTCAAAGACTAATCATATTGGTGCAATTCAAAAAAGCTCGTTATCCTTTGTTATGTGCCTCAGTTTAGAAATGAAGTAGAGTATGAAAACAGCAATGCTGTTTCAATATGTCTAATAAGAAAAAAGGATGGATTCAGTAACTTAATTTCTGAAACTGTTCCTGGTACTTCTTACTAAGGTGCCCTTTCAAAATGCCAGGATCTTTTAACCATACTGATTTCACAATTATTTGGATAAGTCATATTTCCATCAAATGACTTTGTAATAGATGATAATGTCTTATGGACCTTGACCAACCTTTCTGAAAAAGGTCTGAGACATATCTACAACATTGCATACAAGTTGAAAATAATCAGTCACCTACCTGCTCCTTAGTAAATTTATTTTAATAAATACCAGAATGAGCAGATGAAGCCATCTGCGTTCATCCTGCTTATAATAAAAAAGGCATTTTTCTCATGATGACATATTTTTCAGAGTGCACCAAGTACTTTATTTTATGATAGTATTTATGCAGACTCCTCTAAATGAAATAATGCAAGATGTTTATTATTTCAGCATCTGCTCCCATATTCTCTTAGCCACTTCAACACTAACTCACATTAAAACAAAAAAACAAAACAAAATAAAAAACCTCACTTGATTAATTTCATCTTAGAGTAGCATGGATAGGTGGATAGGCCAATGTCCAAATATTCCTTTTAGCATACTTCTCACTCTCAATCCAGCAAATGTTGTGAAACAGAAATGCATATGTTATGAATTAAAGAGCAAAATATGTAGTAGTAAAAAGTATTTATAAACAGGTTCTAAGCTATTTTGTGTTTTATTGATACATATACTGATAACTTTCCTTGTTTTAAAAGGATTTAATATGCCTTCCTGCATTGTGTGTGACAAGAATTATATATATATATAGTTGTTAAGTGCCATGGAGTCATTTCTGACCCATAGTGATC
>NW_006408529.1:22054275-22055677 GCF_000296735.1 Chrysochloris asiatica | reverse complement strand
GTTTGTTATGAGTCAGAACCGACTTGTTGGTAACACAACCACAACCACCACCACCATGTAGTACAGAAGTTGTTACAAGTATTAAAAGGATTTACTTAAAGACCCTACCTCTGAATATTTCCTCTATTAACTATGCTGAATTTGGCAGTCAACACATCTCTCTTAAACATAATCTCTGATGCATCTATTAACATTGATACATATTTAGATATTATTTTTGTGGCACTGTAAGATAATCATTTGACCTTATGGTCAATTTGAACTGCAAGTTCGTTGGTACAAACTCACCAGCCACTCTTAGGAAACCTGTGGCTTTGGGTTGAAACTGACTCAACTGCACTCAGAAACAATTGTTGTACTGTGCTCCCTGTTCATCTACTCACTTGACCATCTGCCCGCCTTCCATGTTACACTGGACTCTCAGCCACTTCCTACTCCAGTAGTACAGTTATTCAACAAATAGTCCATAACCAGCATCTGCTCTGTGTCAGGCCCAGTTCTAGACATGGAGGTCTGAGGAGCCACTATCTGAGGGATTGTGGGTTCTGCAAAAATCACTAGAGAAACCCAATTCCTTGGAGGTCCAAAAGAGGGCATGTGGAAGGTCTTAGAAGAAATGATGCTGGAGTGTGGCCCCAACGAATGCATAAGAGTTAGCCTAGCATTGACTGGCTTGGACAAAAGCCGGAGGTGGTATGATTTATTTACAGGCAACTATAGGTGAATTCACTGGCTGCTGTGTGGTATGGGTGGAAAGTTGATGAGAAATAGTGTTTTAGGACTAATAATTCACTCCTCTGCTCATGTAGGATCTCTGGTAGCATAGTAGACTACAAGCTGGGCTGCTAACCCAGCTTGTAAAGCCAGCAGTTCGAATCAACCAATCACTCCATGGAAAAAAGATGCTTCTATTCAAAGACTTATATAGTCTCAGAAACCCTATACAGCGTAGCTATGAGTTGGAATCAACTTGATGGCATGTAACCATCACCACCATTGTTGTTAAGTGCTGTTGAGTTGCTTCCAACTCATAGTGACCCTGTATAGAGTTTCCAAGATGTATCAAGAGGGTTTGAACTGATGACCTTGTGGTTAGAAGTCCAGTGTTGATCCTACTATACCAGAACCCCATTTCTGTAAAAATGTATATATTTATAATGGCCAATTTTTCTACTTTACTCTTCTCAGAACAGTCTCTCCTCAGCAATAAACAAGGGTAAGCCTCTCTCTTTCTGGGCAATGTTACAAACCTCTTTTAAGACTGCTAAGGCTGTCATAAATGAGTTCTGGTAGCATAGTGATTACAAGTTGGGCTACTAACCTCAAGGTCAACAGTCCAAAACTACCAGCTGTTCTGTGGAAGAAAGATGAGGCTTTCTGCTCCTGTAAAGATGTACTGCCT
>NW_006408529.1:22031169-22033676 GCF_000296735.1 Chrysochloris asiatica | reverse complement strand
TGTTTGATTTCTTGACTGCGTTTCTGTGAATATAGATTGTTGATCCAAGCAAAATGAAATCTTTGAATTCATTCAATCTTTTCTCCATTTATCATGGTGTTATTTACTGGTTCATTTGTAAAGATTTTTGTTCCCTTTACATTGAGGTGCAATCCATACTGAAGGCTGTAGTATTTGATCTTCATCAGTAAGTTTAAATCCTTTTCAATTCCCACAAGCAAAGTTGTATCATCTGCATATTGCAAGCTGTCTTCCTCTAATACTGATGGCCAGTTCTTCTTCATATAATATACCTTCCCAGATTATTTGCTCAGCATACAGAGTAAGTATGGTTAAAAACATAAAACTCTGACACACACCTCTCTTGATTTTACACCATTCAGTGTATCTTGTTCTGTTTGAATGACTTCCTTTTGGTCTAAATACAGGTTCTTCATGAACACAATTAAGAGTTCTGAAAAACCCATTGTGTGAATTATGAAGTTGACTGTTTCTGTAAAGATTTACAGTTTAAGAAACCCTTTATAGGGTCTCTGTGAGTTGGAACAGATTTGATGGCAGTGAGCTTGGATTTTGAGTTTCTTACAAAATTCATTTACTAGATCACAGCATGATCCAAAGCCTTAACTCATTTCTGCATTCACTATACACTAAAACGTATCATCTTTTGAATCAAATAAATCAGACATGTGCGAGAATGTAAGTATAGTCAATCCTAAAGTAAAAATTCACTTCACCTGTAGATCTGTGAAACCTAGGTAGCAAGCTATTTGCTTCCAAATGGCAACGGTAAAACAGAGATAATGAGAATATTCATTCCAAAAAGATATGTTTCAGGGAAATAATAGTTCATGGGTATTAAGGAATTCTGAACTGTAGCAGGGCAAATTACATTAGGCATAAAGGTTTAAAAAATACTGTTTACATAAATATTTTGGAAGTAATAATTTATACTGCATTATTTGGGGTTAATCTCAAATGAATAATTCTAAATAAAACTGTTCAGAATAAAAATACAAATACTGTATTATTAAATCTCATGAAATCTGGAAAAGGTAAAAATATAGTGATAAGAACATGAATTTGGGGGACCTAATGTCCTGGTATGGCTCTTTAGAATAAGCACTGGATTGCTAAAAGAAAGATCGGCAGTTTAAACTCACCAGCTGTTTCTTGGAAACCCTATAAGAAATTCCTAAAAGTCAGAAAAAAATCCATGGCACTTAACAACAACAAAAGAACACAAAGATGAGGTAAGTTTTGACTGAAGGGGTTGTTGTTGTTGTTAGATGTAGTCAAGTTGATTCCAATTCATAACAACCCTGTATAGTGTTTCCTCAGAGTGATTAAGGAGTTTGAAATGTCGACCTTTCAGTTCAAACCAACCTTTTTGTCCAGTGCTTTATCCTACAGCTCCACATCAAGACACCACAAAAGAAGGAGTCCTGGGGGAAATCTTTGGAGTTTAACGACTTTATACACAGCAGAACAAAACTGCCTGATCCTGGGCAAACCTCACTATTGTTGCCACCCTTGAGACCATTTATGCTGCCACTTTGCCAATCCATCTCTCTGGGTGTCTTCCTTTTTGTCTCTGATCCTCCACCTTACCAAACATGATATCCTTCTCCAGTGACTGGTCTTTTCTGACAATATGTCGAAGTATGAGAGATGAAGTTTGTCCATCCTGGTTTCTAAGGAGTACTCTGGCTGTACTTATTCCAACACAGATCTGTTGGTTCTTTTGGCAGCCCATGGCACTTTCAATATTCTCCTCCAACACCATAACTCAAAAGCGTCACTATTTCCATGATCTTCCTTATTTACTGTCCAGCTTTCGCATGCATATGCGGTTATTGAAAATACCATGGCTTGGGTCAGGAGCACCTTAGTCCTCAAGCTGACATCTTTGTCTTCAACACTTTAAAAAAGTCTTGTGCAGCAGATTTGCCTACTGCAATACGTCATTTGATTTCTTGATTGCTGCTTTTTTGAGTGTTGATGGGCCCAAGTATAGCAACGATTGTGAAAATAGCACAGGATTAGACATTTTCGTTCTCTTGTGCATAGGGTTGCTATGAGTCGGTACCAATATGATGGCATCTAATAACAACAACAATCATCTTGTGTGATGCTAAGCAATTACCTTTAATTTTAGAAAATTACATCATGTCCATTCATATGTGAATTTTTTGAATATTGAAATGAGCTCAATGTCTGTGACCAAAATGAAATGTACATATTACTTCATATTATGTAAGCAATTTTCTTCAGATTCAGCCTGAACATGAATAATATTCTTCAGCTTAAGCATGAACTTGCATGAGAAATGGATGTCTGTTTGACAGTCTGCTCCTGGCCTTGTTTTGACTGATAACATGGAGCTATTCTTCTCCATGGAGAAGAGATTGAAGTTGTCAAGGACTTCATTCTTCTTGGATCAATTCTCAACAC
The DNA here is from genome assembly GCF_000296735.1 of Chrysochloris asiatica. NCBI lineage: Eukaryota > Metazoa > Chordata > Mammalia > Afrosoricida > Chrysochloridae > Chrysochloris > Chrysochloris asiatica. The sequence continues at coordinate 22,031,222 of NW_006408529.1, read as the reverse complement.
TCACAGAAGCAGCGGTCAAGAGATAAGATGACGTATTGCATTGGGCAAATCTG
>NW_006408529.1:22013388-22030354 GCF_000296735.1 Chrysochloris asiatica | reverse complement strand
GGGTCAGAACCGACTCGACGGCACTTAACAACAACAACAAGGAGAATCAAAATATGACCTTGAATATGTCTCATCTAAATTTAGAGATCATCTACAGAACATATTTGATGAATTAGACACTAATAATGGAAAACCGAAAGAGTTGAAGAGATGTGGAATGACACCAAGAACATCATACAGGAAGAAAGCAAAGAGTTGTTAAGAAGACAAAAAAAAAAAAATAGGCAAAGACCAAAATGGATGCAAAAGGAGAGGCTATTAAACTTTCACTCCAGCATAGAGATGCTGAAGCAAATGTAAGGAATAAGGAGGTAAAAGAGCTTAACAGGAATTTTCAAAGATTACCTTGAGAAGACAAAGTCAATTATTATAATGAAATGTGCAAAAATATGGAGTTGGAAAACCAAATGGGAAGAATAAGCTCAGCATTTCCAAGCTGAAAGAACTGGCGGCAAGAATCAAATTTTGACTTGAAATACTGAAGTATTCCTTGGGCTAAATATTGAATGATTCCGAAAGCATCAAAAAAAGATGGTAAGAATACATAGAATCACTGTTCCAAACAGAAATACTTGATGTTCAACTCAAGAGGTAGTATAGGATAAAAAGCCACTGGATCAAGAGATTCTTAAAGATAACATCTAAGACACACTGAAGGCAATGGCAAAGAACAAGTCTCCAGGAATTGATGGAATACAGATTGAAATCTTTCACTGAGCTGAGGCAGCACTGGAGGCACTCACATATCTATGCCAAGAAATTTGGAAGACAGCTACCTGGCCAACTGATTGGAAGAGTTACATATTTACACCCATTACAAAGGGAAGTGAGTTATAGGAATGTGGAAATCATTGAACAATAAAATTATTATCACATGCAAGTAAATTTTTGCTAAAATTATTTAAAAAGAACAGCTGCATCAGTGCATTGAAAGGGAGATGCCAGAGGGTCACTGAAAGCTGGATTCAGATGAGAACATGGAATAATTGATATCGTTGTTGATGTCATATGTATCTTGGCCAAAAGGAGAGAATATCAGAAACATGTCTACATGCACTTTATTGACTATACAAAGTCTTTCCACTGTGTGGATGCTAACAAGCTATGGGCAGCATCACAGAGAATACATATTCAGGAACACTTAATTATTTTCATGTGAAACTTTTACCTAGACCAAGAGGCAGTTGTTCGAACAGAACAAGGGAACACTGAAGGGTTTTAAATCAGTAAATGTGCCATGCATGCATTCTTTCACCATACTTATACAATTTTTATGCTAAATAAATAATGCAGGAACCTGGATCATATGAAGAAGAACATGGCATCAGGATTGGAGGAAGACTCTTCAACAACCTGTTATATGGAGATGATACAACCTTACTGAAAGCAAAGAGGGCTTAAAAGATTTACTGATGAAGAACAAAGATCACAGCCTTCATAATGGGTTGCATCTCAATGTAAAGAAAACAAAAATCCTCACTACTGGGGCAATAAATAATATCACGATAAGCAGGGAAAGCCTGAAGCTATCAAAGACTTCATTTTGCTTGGATCCATCATCAACATTCATGGAAGCAACAGTCAAGAAATCAAACCACAGATTGCATTCTGTAAATCTGCTGCACAAGATCTCTTTAAATGGCACTTAACAACGACAACAACAACAACATATATAGTTGTTAAGTACCATCAAGACAGTTCTTACTCATAGTGACTCTGTATTGGGTTTCCAAGGGGTGGTCAATGGGTTTGAACCAACGACTTTGCAATATTCAGTCCAGTGTTTATCCCTCCATCCCATACCAGGACCCTATATATGTGTGTGCATATATATTAATATATTTATATGTATATAATTTTATTTTCGTATAGTTCATGTTTATATGTATATGTGCACATATAAGATATATTGTGTATATATAAGAAGCTCTGGTAGCATAGTGGTTATGAATCAGGCTGTGAACCGCAAGGTCAGCAGTTCGAAACTACCAGCTGTTCTGTGGGAGAAAGATGAGGCTTTCTGCTTCCGTAAAGATTTACAGCCTTGGAAACCCTGCACAGGGTCGCTATGAGTCAGAACTGACTCCATGGTACTTAACAACAAAAACATAGATGTGTATGTAGATATAATGTTTGTAGATGTATATATAAATGATTATGTATGTGTGTATATAATATATACAGGGTATTGTTAAGTGCCATTGAGTTAACTCTGTTTCATGGTAACCCATTGTGTGCAGAGTAGAATGGTTTCATAGGATGTTGAATCTTTCAGAAAAGATTTTCACACTTCTAAGTGTGTTTGAACTGCCAATATTTCAGCTAGTATTTAAATACTTGATTGTTTCTGTCACAGATGAAAACACATTTTATATGAACATTTGAAAGTTTGCTTTTGGCTGTATCTGAGTTAATAGTGTTGTATAAGCTCTGATTTCCTGGTATTAATAATGTACTATGGTTATTGAAGTTACCATTAAAGGAAAATGGGTGACGGGAACTCTGCTTTTTTGCAAATTATTATGAGCCTTAATTGATTTTAAAATAAAAAGTTATATTTATAAGATAAAAATATGCTTAGGGTATCAATGTGCAGAACTGTGACAAAAGGCACCAGCACTCTTTATTCAGCTGGGTTCAATGATAAATAATGAACACACAAAACTCAGACACGCACAGCTATGGGGTTTATTAATGAAATTGTTGTTGCTATTGTTGTCAAGTGCCATTGAGTCAGTTCCAACTCATAGTGACCCTATGTAGGGTTTCCAAGGAGCAGCTGGTGGGTTTGAACCACTAATGTCGTGGTTACTAATCCAGTGTTTATCCTATAGCTTCACACCAGGACTTAACAGGCTACAATTCTGGGTCAGAAATGCTCAGGGCACAGTTGTGAACAGTCTGGACAGCCTTTCCTGAGCTACGTCTACAGGCAGGCCTTTGTCTACATGAGTCATGTTACAAAACTCTTTTCAGGTTGCTAATAAATGCTCCTGGTGTAGTGCTGTAGGATCAGCACTGGACTGAGAACTACAAAGTTGGAGGTTAAAACTCCCCAGCCACTCCTTGGAAACACTAAGCTGGGTTGCTATAAGTCAGAACCCACTCAACGGCACTTAACATTAACAACAATAAATGCTCACAGAGCACACTCCTTCACCATAAGCCTCACCCTGAAGACAGTTAGCTCTAGCTCCTTATATTACCTATATGGTCATTTAATACATATCAAAGTTCTAGGCTTTTGCATTCACAATGTACTCTGGTAATCACTTACAACTGAGTCATATAATCCAATTAGCATCTTCTCCTACCTTCTCTTACCAAGTCCCAGCAGCACAAAGACTATTGGTAGAATAGTCATATGAAATAATTCTGCTCTACAATAGTAATGTGCACTGTAAATAAAACATTAATAGAATGATTTACATAAATAATTGGTAGTATGTGGTGCTTGTGTGTCAATGAACTGGACTGAAAAGTCGATTTGAACCTAAAGGCCAGTGGTTCAAGTCTACTAACTGCTCCTCGGAAAACCTATATAGGGTTGTTATGAGTAAGGACTGACTCAATGGCACTTAACAACAACAATTTAAGTTAAAAAAATTAATACATTTTTAATGAAAATGTAATACATAAAGCTGACAAATGTATTTTCATTCAAGCTAAGTAATTGTGTTCTTAAGGAATCATATGAAAATTCATGTTAGTTTTTACAATGCCACCCAACTCTGTGCAGAAGAGAAATTTAGATCAGTGCAATGCTTTGCTAACATAATAAGATTACATTTTAATTTATCTTTATAATTACTCTATTCCCTTTGTAATGTTTAATATAAAAATAGGGACTTCCTAGGTTATTTTGTACCTTAAAACTATATTGAAGTATTTGGGAAATAGAATGTGTTTTGTGATCTTATTTTTATGATTCTTTTTATAACTACACTTTGTGTTGTTATGAAATATTCTTATTTCTGTTTCTTCAGCACTTTTTGTTTACTTTCTTACACAGTAACCAATCTTACTACATTTTAAATTTAGGAGATAGAATTTGATTTTTAGAAGAGGTGACGTATTTATGACTTGTTTATTTGTTTTCTAACCAAGTTGGCATTTTTTAAGTTCCTAAAATAATCACTTGGACTTTAAGAGTGAAATTGAAGCACTTCTTTAAGTACATTTTAGAATTAAACCTCACTTGTGAATGAGTATTAAATGGGCTGTTTCCCTAAAATTCTCATCATCTTTGCATCTCACATCAAGTTTTATCTGCAAACTGCTAGTGTTTTAGAAATCATTATTTCATTATCCACTCTCCCCAAAGCTCTTCTGAACACTTAGGCAAACCTTTTTCTTTTAAATCTTTCTTCATTTCCTAAGTCAAAAAGTAAAGACACAAAAACAAGAAGTGACTTTCCTGGAACCATTCTCATTTTCTGCAAGAGTGGGTTATTATAACAGTATGATAGCTCTGTTAGTCTACTCAAAAGAAAGAAAAAGTTGTACAATGGTTGTTGTGCTTATTCTAACCAAAGAAAACAATTATAAATTATTTTTTCCAGGGAAAGACTAATTTTTTGCTGGTGATCCAAGTAATCATGAACAATTAATAGTTTTTTATATAAAGAAGAAAATAAAGACAGTATATAGACCTTTCTGCTCCCGTAAAGATTTACAGCCTCGGAAACCCTGTACAGGGTCGCTATGGGTTGGAACTGACTCGACGGCACTTAACAACAACAACAAGTAGACCTTTAATGAATTTATTCAACAAATATTTGTAAAGCATGAACCTTGACCCAAGCCAACGTATTTTCCAGTACCTCGTATGCATGTGAAAGCTGGACAGTAGATAAGAAGAACCAGAGAATTGATGGATTGTAATTACGGTATTGGTGAAGAATAATTGGAGGTACCAGGGATGGCCAGAAGAATGAATAAATCTGACTTAGAAAAAATAATAATGAATGCCCCTTAAAAGCAAGAATGGTGAGACTTTTGTCTCCTGGACTTTGTTATCAGGTGGGACTAGTCCATGGAGAAGGACATCATGCTTGTTAAAGTAGATGGTAAGAAAAAGACAAAGACCCTCAATGAGATGTATAAAAACAGTGGCTGCAATAATGGACTCAAATAAAGGAAGTGTTATGAGGATGGTACAGGACTGGGCAATGTTTCCTTCTGTTATACATAGGGTGGCTATCACTTGTAACTGTCTCAGCAGTACCTAATAAAAATAGCAACAACAACTCCATTGACACCCTTTTGGACCATTACATTTTATATATTGTAGTTCTTTAATAGTATCCGTATTGCAATGTCTATTTGGTATAAACACATCCACTTAGAGTTAATTTATTCTTTAACCATTATTTATAGTATATGAGGCATACAAGGACAAATAATCTAGTAAACGAAAGTGTAAGATTTTTTGCATTAGACTGCTTGCATTTAAGTTCCTCCTGGGTCACTTACTTATTGGTTGACCTTGGTCATTTTTATTTTTAATTACCTGTCCTTCAATTTATTCATCTGTAAAATTGGTCCACCAGCACCAAACTCAACCAATCTCAGAATAATGAAGTTTATTTCTTACTTGTATAGTTGAAGACAGCCAGATTCTCATTTCTACTCATCAGACCCACTCAAACTTGAAATATTATCCAGCAATTTAGAATATGATTCAAATTTCTTCCCCAGAATATTCCTCAATTGGGAAGTCTACCAACATGCTTTTGCTTGACTCAAAGTTTATAATAAACAAACCATTATCCACATGTAATGGGCACAATATTAAAAGAATAAAACATATGGGGTTCCATAAAATAATCCTATATATAAAATTAAGTTTTTATCTTTTCAGAGAGTAAAGTTCAAATTCAACAAGTTATTTTTACAGGAAAACCATTTGAATGACTTTTTAGATATACAAGCATTAACCAAACCCTCTTTTAGAATTAGATAATGGAAATTGATTGCTTTCAATAGTGAAGGAGTGGAAAAAGTTGAAAAAGAAGGAGCAGGCAGAGAAGGAGGAGAGGAAGAAACAGAAGAAGCATGTCTTTGGGAGACCAGCCACATTAGACATAACTGCAGGAAAGACAAAGACAGAGATTATAGTGTGGTGACTGATATTGTGTCTACTCTGAACAGTCTTTGGATCCGGACATTTTTCTTTTTCAGAATGGGACTATGTAGTTAATGAAATGCTTTTCATGCACTATGTGGTTAATATGGACCTATGGTGAGAAATAGAAATGCACATAACTCTCTGAATGAAGGGCCTTATGTGATCCCAGGCATAAATTGAGTTGTTTTGGAACCCAGCACTTCTTGGGCACCTAAATTAGAAGTTTAGAGACGCTGTCTGGCCTTTAACAAAGTGCATCCTCAGTAATGTGCCTGCTTAGGCCTTAATGATCAATTATAGTATCTAAGGAATTGTTGAAAGAATATATAATAAAATGTATCCTAATGAGCTAGAGAATCAAGGTATTTTGACTCACTAAAGAACTATTTTTGCTGAACACAAATTGTGCTTATGAGGATTGAGCAGCAATAGCTGTGGAATGTGAAACAACTAGATCCAGAATAACTTCAGTCTGTTTCTTGTTGTTATTGTTGTTAAGTGCCGTTCAGTCAGTTCCAACTCACGGTAACCCTGTATAGGCTTTCCAAGGAGCTGCAGATGGGTTTTAACAACTGACCTTCATATTAGTTGTCCAATGCTTATCCTTAGAGCACCACACCAGGAATCCCCATCTCCTTGCATCCCCAGGAACTTTCCTCACAAACTCTGAAGCAAAACCCTCTCACTCATCTCAGAGTTGTCCCTCTATTCTAGTCTCTTTCAATTTCCATTGCAGTTTTATTTGAGGGCACTTTCTGTTTTCATCAGTCTCAAGCTAGGTCAGGACCACTTTGCAAATCCCATAAGATGTTTTTATTTTCATTCCAGGCACACAAGTCTGGAAGGATCTTGGATTCTTTAAGCCAACATGTTTACCTTTATCCAAAAACTGAATAACCATTTAGATAAGTCATTGTTAAATGCAAGCAAAGGCACTTTTAACATTGCAATGGTTAATGTTATGTGTCATTGTAGCTAGGCCATGATTCCCTGTATGACAAAGCATATCTCATCTTGTGATGTAATGTAATTCTTCTTTATTATGTGATATTATTTAACTATTCTCCAATTTCTGTGTTGTAAATTGTATCATATCTATGTTATGATAACATCAAGAGAAAAGATTGAAGTTTTAAAGAATTTCATTTTATTTGGATCCAAAATCAACACTCATAGGAAGCAACAGGCAAGAAATCAAGTGACAGAAATTTCCAGAAAGATGGTGGCCTATGCAGAAATGCTTCATAAACCCACTAAAATAAAGACATGGAACATCAACTGAAATAAGTGCAGATGATAGCCCTGGGATCATGAGCTTCAAATGAAGGAATAGAGTAGTAGATTGAATGCTTACTTTGAGAAAAAGCTTAACAGATGCAGCAAAAAGAGACAAATATGTGGACTGTGTCAGCTAATCAGACACAGCATGGCTATCTTGAACTTTTGCTAACAACTTTGGAAGCTGACGATAGCTTGGCAGCACAGAGTAACTTTAGTGACTGTTGGCAAGAAAGGTGCAATTTTTTTTTTTTTTCATGTTCCCTATATTTCCCTAAGGAGCTCTGGTAGCATAGTGGTTATGAATCGGGCTGCAAGCCACAAGGTCAGCAGTTCAAAGCTACCAGCTGTTTGTGGGAGAAAGAAGAGGATTTCTGCTCCTTTAAAGATTTACAGCCTCGGAAACCCTGTACAGGGTCGCTATGAATCGGTTCTGACTCCACGGCACATAACCACCACTACCACATATTTTCCTAGTGACTAAAGACATGGCTAGCCCCTACCCCAATCCACCCCCAGTGAAGCTCCAGCTCTCTGGGTTGTACGAGATGCCAAGTGAAGAGCTGCACAGTTATGAGCCACTTCCATTGTGAGTCAGTGCTATCTGTACTAACCTTGGTGCCTGAATTCAGGTGAGCCCTGTTCCAGACCTTGGTGAGCCCTGGATTAGTGGGAACTTTCATGGCAGGTTGCCCCCAATGTCATCTGGGCTGGACAAACTCTGATCCCATATGCTTTGGAGTCTGCATGAACTACTTCCAGATTTAGTGTCCAGAACAGATAACACCTAGGTGTATAATGAGCCCATCTATGGTTGGAAGTATGGTCTCATCCCTTGCACAGCCACCATATGAGCTCCTTGGCTGGCAGGAGCACACCAGAGTTTTCTCCTCTTTAGTTCTGACACCTGACCTGGTGTTTTCTTTGCATTGTTCTTATTTGTTTATTCTTTCTTCTCCTTTTTACTCTCTTTCCCTTCCCTTGCTTTTTATCCTTTCTATCTCTTCTTGTGTTTTTTCATTTTTCCTTCTGTTTCTCTTTCCCCCTGCTTCTTTTCCTTCCTTTCTCTCTTTCTTTTTATCCTTTGCTCTTAGTTTTTCTTTACTACTCTCTGATCTTTTTATCTTTTCTTCATCTTTCTTCTTAATTGTTCTTAGTGTTTTTTTTTTTCTTTGCATTTTCTTTTCCTAGTTTTTGTTTATTTGTGTGACTTTCTCTTTTTAGTTTTGATTACTGTATTATTTGCCTAGGTGTTGTTGCTTTTCTTCTTTTTTCTATTTAAATTTCACTTTTGTGTTTGTATTTATGTTTCCTCTTCTTGCTTCATCTAAAGGGGGACAACAACTGTGCCAATATAGTCCAGCCACAATGTTAGCCTCTGTGGTCCCGTGTACTAGGTATGAGCCAACACCAGCTGCTATACAGCTGATCAACTATAGCTAACATCAGCAAAAGTCAACCTAAATTGGACCATGAATGGCTAATAGAGATTTGCATGCATTATTTCATTTTCTAATCATACCCACCAGGAGACAATTGGTCCATACCTAAAACATATCAACATACAATGATGAATTAAATACAAACTCAATGAAACCAAAATGTCTTAGAGGCAACAGACAATTTCTGTTAACACAAACCTGGAAGAGTGCTCAAAAAGTGATGAAGGTTCAGTCACAAAAATGTTTTTAAGGAAAAAAAGGCATTGGAACTATGTGAAAAAGAATTTTTTAAAGTGATGTTTAGGTACTTTCAATGGACAGAGATAAGGAACAAGGAAAGCAAAGGGGAATTCAGGAAAACTCCACAGGAACAAATGAACAAAATAAATGTAAGACTGATGGTGGCGGTGTAGGTTCTGAATCATAGCAACCCTGCATAGGGTTTTCAAGCTGTAAATCTTTATGGGAACAGAAAGCCTCATCTTTCTCCCATGGAATGACTGGTAATTTGGAATTTCTGACCTTGAGGTTAGCAGCCAAACTTGTAGCCACTATGCTGCCTGAGTATACAAATACCAAGTCTACAAATAGAAATACAAAAGAATAATACTAAGATTTCAGAATGCCTCTTCGAAGCAAAGATGGTGACACTTCATCTCACATACTTTGGACATGTTATCAGAAGATATCAATTTCTCAAATAGGACATCATGCTTGGTAAAGAGTAAGGTCAGTAAAAAAGAAGACCCTTACTGAGATGGATTGACAAGGTAGCTGAAACAATAGGCTCAAGAATAATAACAATTGTGAGGGTGGCACAAAACCAGACAATGTTTCAATCTGTTGTGCATAGGGTCACTATGAGTCTGAGGTGACTTGCTAGTATCTAACAATAATATGTTACTAAGGCAGGATTATGGTGGGGGTATATCTTGACTTTCATCCTTACAAAAGATGCACATTTATTAAAATCTCACCCTTACTCTTACAAATTTGTTAATGTATATACAAATTTGATACATTAGATACTAAAGACTGAAAACCTAAAGAGTTGTGGATGAAATCAAGAGCATCATTCAGGAAGAAAGCAAAAGGTCATTAACAGACAAGAAAGATGGAAAAGACCAAAATGGATGTTTGTAGAGACTATGAAACTTGTTCTCCAGCAAAGAAATAATGAAAATGGGAGAAATCAGGAGGTAGTAGAGCTGGATAGAACATTTAAAAGGGCAGCTTGAATAGACAAAGTAAAACATTACAATGAAATGTGCAAACACTGGGAGCTAAAAATCAAAAGGAAAAACATACTCAGTATTTCTGAAACTTAAAGAACATAAGAAAAAAAGTTAAGCCTCAATTTGCAATACTGAAGGATTCTATGGGCAAAATATTGAATGATATAGAAGAAATCAAGCGAAGATGGGAATGAATACATAGATTCTCAGTAACAAAAAGAAATGGTCATTGTTCAATCATATCAAGAGGTAGCATACAGTCAGGAGTCAATGGTAATGAAGGAAGTAGTCCAAAGTACACTGAAGGCATTAGAAAAGAACAAGGATCCAGGAATTGATGGAAAACCAATTGAAATCTTTCAACAAATTGAAGGAGCACTGGAGAACTCACTCATCTATGCCAAGATATTTGGCAGGTAGCTATAGTTGACTACATGGTCAACTGATTGGAAGATTCCATATTTGTACCCAATTCAAAGAGAGGTGACCCAACAGAATGGGGAATCACTGTAAAATATAATTAATATTGCAAGCAAGTAAAAATTTGCTAAAGATCATTCAATAACAACCGCAACCGTACATTGGCAGGGAACTGCTAGAGCTTCAGGCTAGATTCAGATGGTGATATGGAACAAAGGGTATCATTGTTGACATCAGATAGATCTTGGCTGAAATCAGAGAATACCAGAAAGATGGTTACCTGTACTTTATTGACTAAGCAAAGTCTTTCTATTGTGTAGATAATGGCAAGTTATGGACAAAATTGCAGAGAATAAACATTCTGGAGCACTTAATTATACTCATGAGGAATCCATTCATAGATCAAGAGACACTCTTTCAAACAGAATAAAGGGACAGTGAATGGTTCAAAATCAGGAAAGGTCTGTGTCAGAGTTGTTTTCTTTCAATTTGTATGCTGAGCAAAAAATCTGAGAAGCTAGATTATATGACGGAGAATGGGACATTAGGATTGGTGGAAGACTAACAATCTGCAATATGCAGATGATACAACTTTGCTTGCTGAAAATGAAGAGGACTTAAAATACTTACTGATGAATATCAAAGACCACAGTTTTCCACATGGGTTGTACTTCAATATAGAAGAAACAAAAATCCTCACCAAAGGACTAATAAATAATATCAAATAGATGGAGAAAACATTGATGATGTCAAAGATTTTATTCTGCTCAGATCAACCATCAACAATCAAGAAAGCAACAGTCAAAACATCAAGCAATGTATTGCATTACATAAATTTGCTACACAAGGTCTCTTTAAAGTGTTCAAGAGCAAAGATGTCAATTTGAGGACAAAAGTAATCCTGACCAAAGTCATGATACTTTCAATAGTCTCAAATGCATGTAAAAGTTGGACAATGAATAAGGGAAACCACAGAATTGATTTTAGTATTTTAGTTATGGTGTTAGAGGAGAATATTAAAAGTACCATGGACTGCCAGAATAACAAATAAATCTGTGTTGGAAGAAGTACAGTCAGAAAGTTCCTTAGAAGCTAGAATAGCTAGACTTCGTCTCTCATATTTCAGATATAAGAACTTCATGCTTGGTAAAAGTGGAAGGTCAGCAAAAAAGAGGTAGAGTCCCAATGAGTTGGATTGGTTCAGTGGCACAAATAATGACCTCAAGCATAGCAAAGATTGTGAGGTTGGTTCAGGACCAGGCAGTGTTTCATTCTGCTATGCGCAAGGTCACTACGAGCTGTTAATGTGTTCAAGTCACCTAACATCATATCATGGAGTCAGATCTGACTCAAAGCAACCCTGTATAGGGTTTCTGAGGAGCGGCTGGTGAGTTTGAACTGCCTACCTTGCAGTTCAAACAGACCACACTTCAGGGGCAAAAAAAGAAAAAAAAAGATGAGGCCATCTGTTCCAGCAAAGATTTCAAGCTTCAGATACCCTATATAGGTCAGAAATGAATCCACAGCACTTAACAACAACAGTTCACACACACACACACACACACACACACAGACAGAGTCTTGGTGTGGCATTCTGGGTTAATGTGCCAGATTGCAAAGCCTTTTGAATTTCAAGATAGGCTGTTCAAGCTCATCAGAAGCACCTTGGAAACCCTATACAGCGTCACTATTGGTCAGAACTGATTTGACAGCGTTTATAAACATCAAAAACATATACATACATTGTGTATGTCTCTCTCTCTCTCTCTCTCTCTCTCTCTCTCTCTCTATATATATATATATATATATATATATATATATATATATATATATATATATATATATATATATATATATATATATATATATATATATTCCTCACTGGTTCTCTCTAGGGAACCCAGTGCTAGACAAGTAACTTTTATTCCAAGTGCCCACAGACTTTAATTTGAGCTCTGTTATTTCTTATCTCTGACTGAGTACGCATACACCAAATTAATTGAACTTCATTTGTTCTACATAAAAGCTGGTGAGTCAATCTTCAGGACACTAATATAGTAGTAATTTTTCGTTTGTATTCAGAGTCAAAGTAGAAATTCTGAGAACTAAAAAGACAGAAGTGATCAAACAGATTCCATTTACTTTTCACCTTTATTTAGGTGACTGGCCATTATGATACTGTGTATTGTGAATTAAATAAAACTTGGCACTGCATCTGAGAAAACAGTCACCAATACTAAAAATAAAATTAAAATGCCCAGGAGCTTTGAAGAGGAAAAGGAAGTTTGACTCTATGAAGAATCTGTGGAATCCTGCGTTGTGAATTCTACTTCCATAACACACAAGCAGTGAGATCCTGCGCCATCAAAATTTTCTTGAGAAATTATCCTATTAATGGTAAGTCTCCCAGATGTGAAATTTGTTTCTTTTTAATTAATCAACAACATAAAGAAAAACTGAGGAAGGGGAAAATGCCATATAAAATATTGAGTGTTTTCCTTATTTAAATTGTTCATTACATCTGCTTAATAGAAATATGCCTGCTCATTTTAAAATTTATTTAAGATGCTACATTAGCAATAATTTGTAAAAAGTGTTTCAGTCAACAAATTCTAAGTAATTTTGAAAAGATTTAATGAAGTACCAATTGAATATTAAAGTGTTCTGTGGGTTGTTTCAGTTTGCAACTAAAGTTATTCTTATTTCAAAATGATATTCTATTCTCTGTACAGGTAAAATGTAATGCATGAATACATGTATTATGTAATTTCAATTAATAGCTTTAAGCTCAGTAACTTTCATTAAAAATGTGCTAAGGGCCCGTAGTGCCCTGCGAGGCCGTCAGGAACTTCCGCTTCGGCAGATGCCTTAATAAAATGGCTGGTCTCGTTTTGATAACAGTAATATCTCGTTGAAAGTTTGGAAATTACAAATGAAAAAGATTGAAGTTGCATCCACAATCTTCGAGCCTGGGTCAATTTCATGTTAGTGTGGTTATTCTCTGACCCGTGCTAGATATAAGAGGGAATGGAAATAATGTGCCGTGAATTTGGTTAGCAAAGGAGCTTTTCTGGAATAGCCATGGAGCAAGCAAACATGGGCTTGAAAAGATGGACTGATGAGTCCAGGCCTAACAGGTGAGAAATTGAGATAACAGGAGATGGAGTCCAGAGGGAGAAAGTGAAGTTATGGAGGACAAACAAACAGGTGCAGTGACGGGGAGGGAAAAACGGAAATTATGGGAAGTAATAGTCCTGTGGTAAAGCTCTGGTGGCGAAGTGATTAGGAGTCAGGCTGCTAACTTCAAGTTCAGCAGTTTCAATCTATCAGTTACTCACCGGGAGAAAGATGAGGCTTTCTGCTCCCATAAAGATTTACAGCCTGGGAAACCCTACGCAGGTTTTAACCATACACTGACTTGACTATACACCACCTGTCCTAGTGTGGTGCTGTGGGTTAATGCTGGACTGCAAAGTCTGTTTGATCCTCAAGGGCTGTAGTTCATGCTCACCAACTGCTCCTTGGAAGCCCTATACAGGGTCGCTGTGGGTCAGAACCGACTCGACGGCACTGAACAACTATAATCACAAGTTTTTTTTAGAGATTTCAAATGTAGGCAGGTTTGGAGTGATAAGACCAAATTGAGGTAAATTAGATACAAGGAATTAAATGTTCATCTTGTAAAAACTGAAGTCACCTAGTTGGTTAGCAGCATCCAAACTAAAGTGAAAGATTTATTAGCCAACATTTAGAGTCCTTATCGGAGAAATCAGTGAAATAAGACAAACCAACTTAAAAGGACAGGGAAAGGGGAAGCTGTGAAGAAGAGTCCTCAGATCAACTGAAGCCAACTAGTTTAAATAATTTCTACTCAGAATGCCTTGAGTTAAATCATACATATTACACCTAAAAGTTCACATAAACGAGCTTGCTCCTTGCAGTAAAGACCCATTGGTGTTTTTGCTTGAAAAGAGGCTGCTCAAAATATCAAACTGATACCAGGCATGGCTCTGTACGATAAATACCAAACTGAAATTTCAGTTTAAATCTCAAAGTTAGCAGTTCAAAACTCACCAGCTACTCCACAGAAACCCTATACAGGGTTGGTCTGGGTCGGAACTGACTTGACAGCACTTAACAACAATCAGGCTTAAATACAAAATTAGCTAACTGATAAAAGAAGACCTTTCCTGCTTTCTCTGTTAATCTTGTTAAAGATACTTTTCAGTCCATGACCCCTGAGCCAGTTCCAACCTGATTAGAGAACATACTCCATAAGGGGTACCTTCTCCTCTGACTGACCATGAAACATCCTAGAAATACTGCCCCTCTGGCCCATTCTAGAAGTAAGGGATATAACACAGATTTCCAGGCTAAATCCTAACCCTGCCCTCATGAATAATGCTATCATACACCCTGAAAGCTTAAAAACTCCTTGAATCCTTTGTTTAGGGAGAGAATGCTAAGAAAAAGATCTCCTAGTCTTCTTGTTACAAGTAGTAAAACTTTGCTGAGTTAAAAAAAAAAAAAGTGCTAAAACCCACTATGAATATTGAATCAGAATTGAGTAACTTAATGTGCAATACAGTATGTACAAGAAATCTTTTATTCAATAAGAATTTTATACTGTCAGTTCTCATAGTAGAATTATATAGTTATTTGTTCCAAAAAAATGTAATGAAAAGTGACTATTTCTAGATAGACTCAGGAAACTATCAATGTTTACCATAATTTAATAAAAATAATAAATTTATTGTGAAGATTATATATGTATATATATATAAACATATAAAGAAGTATTATTCTTTATTTCTTGCATAAAAGAGAATGGCGTAGATCCATAGAATGGGAAGAATGACAGATGTAATTTTTTTAATTACTAATTCCTTTTTGACAGCGATGCAGACTGGAGGATAGACCATCAGATGAATCAGCCTAGTCTGCTCTTTTCAAAAAAAGTCTATGACCTTAGGGAAGTACTGTTCTCCATTTAAGATGAATACATAAATACAAATAGTGTATTTGAGTTCACTAATATTTTGCAACTTACCTTGACACTTCTGCAATTAAAATGACCTCTGTGTTTAAATTGTGTTTTCTAATATCAACACTTGAGATGATGTTGTTATTGTTAGGTACCATCGAGTTGGTACCAGCTCATAGCAACCCTATACAAAAAAAAAAATTAAACACTGCTGGGTACCAGGCCAACCTCACAATTGTTGCCACACTTGAGCCCACTGATCTTACCACTTTGCCACTCCATCTCACTAGGGGTCTTCCTCTTTTTCTCTACCCTCCAACTTATCAAATATGATATCCGTCTCCAGCTACTGGTCCCTCATGACAACATGTCTGAAGTACGAGAGACAAAGTTTCGCCATCTTGGTCTCCAAGGAGCACTCTGGCTGCACTTCTTCCAACACAAATCTCTTTGTTCTTTGGCAGCCCATGGTAATTTCAACATTCTCTTCCAACACCATAACTGAAATGCATCAATTGTTCTACGATCTTCCTTATTCACTGTCCAACTTTTGTATGCATATGAAGTTATTGAAAATACCATGGCTTGGGTCGGGTGAACCTTAGTCCTCAAGCTGACAACTTTGCTCTTCAACACTTTAAAAAGGTCTTGTGCAGCAGATTTGCTTAATGCAATATGTTGTTTGATTTCTTGCCTGCTGCTTCCATGAGTATTGATGGTTGATCCAAGATAAATGTAGTCTTTGACAACTTCAGTCTTTTCTCCATTGATAAGAATGTTGTATTGCATTAGGCAAATCTGCTGCACAGGAACTTTTTTAAGTTTTGAAGAGCAAAGATATCACCTTGAGGACTAAGGTATGCCAGACCCAAGCCATGGTATTTTCAATAACCTCATATGGATGCGAAAGCTGGACAGTGAATAAGGAAGATCATAGAAGAATTTATGCTTTGAATTGTGGTGTTGGAGGAGAATACTAAAAGTGCCATGGACTTCCAAAAGAACCAATGGATCTGTTTTGGAAGACGTGCAGCCAGAGTGTTCCTTGGAGGCCAGGATGGCTAAGCTTCGTCTCTTGTTGAGGTCCTATGTCAGGTTCTAGCCTCAACAAGGAAATGTGGGTGTCACGAAGAAGGGAGATCTGGCGGCGAAAGGGATACAGAAAGAAAGAGACGAAATATATACAAAAAAGACAGACACACAGATATGATGCAAGCTAGCAGGTAGACAGATCTGCAAACATATTGCTTAGCATTGCCCAGCATTGCACAGCATTGCATGCAGAACTCACTCTACCTCAGCCTTTTATTCTCTTCTTTAGGGAGGGATTTATTACAAAGGAAGGATGTAATTCACAAAGGGAGGATGTCACAAAGGGAGGATGTGATTAAGACAGGATATGGAACTGAAATGTGATTAATCATTCAAAACAGGACATAATGATTCACAGGAACAACTTTTAAGATATTTTCATAGT